>NC_092814.1:48689340-48989340 GCF_023375885.2 Dermacentor andersoni | reverse complement strand
GAAACTTTCCATCGCCCCGAAGGCGCTATACAACGCTTGAATTTATCATAATCATCACAAGGTTAGCCAGCCACTCGAGAACAAGTGATCGCCATCCCTAGCCTCGTCTCGCACCTATTTCGGTCATTCTTGAGGCGTGCAAGCAGTCCGCCACACTTCACGGACAACCGTCAGTGTATACAGGGTCGCCGGCTCCGGCAGGCCGTCTACAATATCCCTCCGATTGACATATGTCAATCGGAGGGATTCATGATCCCATGACAATTCGACCACAACCCCACCGTCGGAAGACTACCAAATTGTTGACATGCACCCACCGCTCGCACGCATGGATCCAATACGCCACAAGAAACGAGACTGTATTTTGTAAAACTGCATCGACCTACCGACAGACCTCATCGTCGCTGACACTGGCCGTATGAGATGCGAAAAAAAATTAGACGTCTTTCCATAGGAAAACGACTCACGCTCCATCACTCGTCTGAGTGTTGCTCACTGAGCTTTGCCTACCTCAAGCTCACGTATCTTTGCGCTTATGATATTAATTGCAAACACGTCCAGTCATGCAGAGCTTGCGCACTTCGACATTTTCCCATCTCACTGTTACCTAGTGATAAGTGATCAGTGGTGTTATGGCGTATATTTATCGCGTCCCTCATAATTTGCTTCTACCACTCGCTAGTCTGCGTTTTGGCGCTGCGTTCAGCTGTGGAGAGTTTAGGCGCAAGGAGCCCATAGCATATATGGACGCGCCAACACCTGGAAACACCACACTAAAAATGCGTAAGAAATGCTCTCTGAGGTACGATTTCTGCTGAAGAAATCTGTGGAAGAAATTGAGCTTACATTGCGCGGCATACGGAAGGAAGACCGTGCGCAGGGTTGTCAACATACGTGACCTAAAAAGGAACGCGATGCACCGGCAGCCAAGTTCCAAGCGCCGTGAAGGAACTTCCATTTTGTACTATCAGCCATGCCTCGGACCGAAGCGCAGTGCGCGAGTATAATCGGTATAACTTGACCCACAGCCACAGGACATCCGTGATAATGGCGATAACAAGTAGACTTGCCAGGAAAAGAATAAAAAACGGCAGCATGCGCGGCAGCAGGCACGTGACTGGGGCGACATTCGACCCGACAAGGTTTAACGTTCAGTTACGTCGGAGTCGTATTCGGCATTAAATACAGAGCGCAGTGCTAGGAATATTGTTCTTCGGCTCCATGAGCTCGCAATCCACCAACTCGTGCGGACGGCATGCTTCCCGCTTCGATGGGATAATTAGCGACATGCGGCGGCGGGCTAATTACTGCCTTTCTCTCATTTTCACAATGGCTCATACACCTTTCCATAGTTCGCGATACCCGCCGTGGTTGCTTAGTGCCCATGGTGTTGGGCTGGTAAGCACGAGATATCGCGGGATCGAATCCCGGCCACGGCGGCCGCATATCGATGGGGGCGAAATATGAAAACACCCGTGTACTTTGATTTAGGTGCATGGTAAAGAACCTCAGGTGGTCCAAATTTCCGGAGCCCCTTACTGCGGCATGCCTCATAATCAGATCGTTCCTTTGGCCCGTAATACCCCATAACTTGATAGTTCGCGATGAGCTGCCAAGAATACATTTCCACGCGTATATGTGCGGCATCGAGATTAATCTGGCTAGCTTAGCAAGAAAGAACCGTGCTCAGAGCGAAGCTAGCTGCCGCCATCGCCAAACACAAATAACGATATTAATGTGGCGAATTGGAAAGGCGACAGCGGAAAACAAAGACACGACGAATACACTTCGCCTGAGGCAGCGCCGCCGCTAGAGGGCGTGCTCCGCGCGAGCCACGCGTTCCCGTGTTTATGCTTCCTTTCTGAACGATGAGCGGCGCAACCGGTGGAAATGCTATGTAGATCGCGAATTCAAAACGGCTGCGCTCAAGATTATCATTAGGGGGCATCGTAATCGTCGGCGAAATGTTTTTTTTTTACGCTGTCGCCTTTACAAATAACGAGAGGCGGCATTCCGGAAGTGGTGGTCAAAGAAAAACGACCTTTAATAACTTTTTTTACGTCTCTTGTACGGCAATCGACGCGCTCCCTGAGGAAAATCGCACGAATCAAAGTATGCTGTTTAAGTGCCAGTTTCATGATACTGGTCAGCAAGCGTACAGGGCGAGAAAGAGACAATGTTCAATAGAAAATAACATTGAAAGAATTCACCGTCGATTACGACACTTTCTCATGCGAAATTTGAACGCAGCTCTATACGCGTTTTCATTTGGTGATATATTGGCTGGCGCGGACAAGCTGTCTCCGGCGGCACGTTTCAAACGAGCGAAGTGTGGCGCGACTGCCTCGCTAATCGGGAAAACGCGGGAGGCAGCGCGCGGGTGACGCGTGGGCACGATTCAGAGCAGCCGACGCAGACAGACGTCCGCTCATGCAGCACTTTGTTTTGACGCGCTCGCCGCATGCCTTATCGATGGCGTCATTAGTAAACAGACGACGCGCGCTACTCTGGCGCGACCGTCACCGCAGAAAGCCCCGTACACACTAGCGGTAAAACGCACGCGGTGCGCCACCGGCGTTAAAATGCAGCTGCCTCAGAGCCGCCGCACCAACTGGCGGTAAGCCGCTGCGGCAGTCACGTGACAGCATGAACATTTCACCTCCTCTCTGTAGGTGCGTGATGTCGCGTGCTTTTTGGTTCGTGCGCTGACAGGTCGGCGCTATGTTTAAGTTCTTCGTCCCTCGTTCTTAACGCGAGTCATATCTTATGAAGATGACGACGTCGTTGTCATTGATCATAATCATGTTGACGTGCTCTCTTCTGTTGCGGTGTCGTCGCGTTCCAAAGCCAAGGAGAATGAGCTACTAGGTGTCGCCTCCACGTCCTTGTCAGGGTCCGTCTTGTCGTGCAGAATGGAATATGACGTACTGTCTCCAAAAACCTTTTTATCAGGACATCTCTGTTTAGACCCATCATTATAAAAAAACAATCGCTAATCATGACAATCAAAACAAGCGCGAGTGAGAGATGACGCGAGCCAACGGTAGTACGAAACTAGTGGTGTGGCTGACACCACGTTCGAGTACGAATTGAGCGGTCTGACGGGTCAGCATAACACCAGTTTCCCCCGCACACGTGACTGGAGGGGCCGCTCTCATTGGTCTCCGCCTTTCGCGGCTCGCGTCTTTCATATCCCGCTCTTTCATCCTTCGCCATTGTGCTCGTTCGCTCGGTTACGCCGAGACCGACGGTCGCCGCAGGAACGGGCGCCTAAGAGCTGCGCTCTAAAACAGTGAGGTTAGCTCCCAGCTACATGTCTTGTGCTAATGTACAAACACAGTTTTTTATTTGTTTTCGCGTTGAACTGACCGGCTCGTCGGATAAAATATATCCAAGACCGTTCTATAAACCAGCCTGCTTTTGAATTTCCCGCTCAAGCTCGAGAATTGAAGCGGAACCTGGACACAATGGCACATTAGAGTAAGGCGTGCTTTTCGGAGGTCATGCGTAGCGCTTTCATAAAGTAGGATTCCCACGACACGCTAAATGACTCATTCAACCAGCCTAATCGCGTTACTCTTCTGTGGCCTTTTTCTTTTTTTGTCCGCCTAGGTTCCCGGTTAATTTAATCCATCTCATGATCCAACCACTGACTGAATTGCCGAGTGTGTCCAGTATAGGGGTAACTGGCGGCCATTTTGGATAGAACCGCTCGCACATATATCAGGGGGCGCAAGGAGAGAAACGCTTCCATTGCCCCTTCCCCGCCCATTCCCATTATCTCCATAAACCTCCTTCTCGTTAAGTCTTTGATTACACGCTGTGCGTCGCTGCCCGTGTTCGATGCAAAATGGAAGTACAACAATAAACATAACGTAGTATTTTGGAATATGACGATTCGGTGTACTTAATTTATAACGTAACCTTGTTGCAATGCAAAAATACGAAGACGTAGAGAAGCTACACATGAGTTGATTTTAGAAAGATAGGCTTCTAAAAATGAGCCAGGTTTTCCCATTTAGCGACCTTTCTAAATTTAGCAGGAACGCAAGTGTTGTTCTAATCAAAGGCTTTTATCAAGAAAAAGAAGCAACGCTGCATGGTACTTGGGAGTCACCACCGGTTTCTTCGCTTATTTCATTTTGGGAACCAGCGACATTTATTCACCTGGGGCACCGAGTATTGTTTACTTGATAAACTTCCATCAAAGTTTCGTAATGTTTCCATCATGTGGTGAAGCCTTAATTGAGATATCAATACTTAGACCAATATAAGCGCAGTAGTAGTATACTGCTGTATATCATCGTTTCGTCACTCGTGCGATTGCGCGGCGGCTGCGTGCGCGAGTGTTTTTATGCCACATAAAACGAGCGCTGGGCAGCTGTTTCATAAACGAGCCTTTGCTATGAAAGCGCTACGAAACCGTTTCCATAAATGCATTTCCCGAGCACACTTGACACACACTGCTTAGGCGACAAAGGTAAACATGATCACCTGAAACCCTTGCAAGAAAGTTTTGAAAATTGTGTTAGGCTCTGGCGTAGGTGCGTACGGTGATAAACTTAAAATATGTATTCTTGCGTGCAGAAGCTTTTATTTGCAGATTGTACTGGAGTTTTCAGAATGGAACGCGCAGCGTTGAAGTGCACGAGAGATACGTCGCCGCGTGAAGATCACCATGCTACTCCGTATAGCTGCTCAAGTTTCTACGTGCGCATAAGGACATGGTCTCGATCGTGCCTGTAACTTTGCGCTCCTTGTCACCTTTCCGCGCATGTTGATCGTATTTGTTTTTGCGAGCAGTCATTCTTTACCGCTTGCTCTCCTACATTTGTACGCAAATATACCACACACGTATATGCACATTTCATAATGCCAGTGTTATTTTATCCCTGCGGGCGAGAGAAATTGGTTGAGAAGAAAGTGAAAAACCTGCTGACCCACCATGAGCGTCTTGGGCACGGCCAACATCTGCACATACGTCAGCAGTTATGGGCAAGGTAGGAAATAATTGGAGGGGGCTAGGCAACGCCGGTCATTTCGGACCCACGTTTTCTGGCGTGTCGGGCTCAAACAATTGAGCATCTTAAAGAAAGGACACAGTGACGAGGCACACATGTTATGAGTATTTGCCGCTTCTTTTATTTACGCGGCATAGAAAGCAATTTCATTTCTATCGCGATTCATTAAGCACCTAAAAACGCGAGATTCCAAAAGGATTTGTATAAATTTGTAAATAGGAAGTGAACTAAGTAAGAAGCAACCATCTCCAGGTGCGCAGCAGTGTCGAAGCTTCCCCACACCGATTTCTCTTGCAATCTTGTATACGGCGAAAGCGTCCCGGTTGCGAAGCAGGCAGCGTCAGCCTCGCTGTAGCAGCGGAATTTGGACCATGTGCGGGTTTGTCGATGCTAGTTGAAGTGCATGTCGATAAAGTGCTGGCGGTCCCTGAATGTGGGACCCCAGGGGTTCCGCTGGTCATCCTTCCTCTGCTGGTTTCTCTGGTCGTTGCTGCTGCTGTTGTTGTTGATCTTGAACGACGGCTGAGGATCCTTGCTGAAGACCTTGAAGCCTTTTTGGCTGTCAGTGTCCAGGGTCATCTTCCTGCAGAGATACGAGTGACGTCAGCGGAGACGAAACGCGCCCTCACCGGCATCAAGCGACGACCTACATTGCAACGACGTGGTGCCAATATTGCGTTATTTCATTTTTAAGCATTCATTCATTTTTTTTACGGCATCCTTTTTCTAGCGGTCCCTAAATGCAACCGAAGACCGAATCACTCAAGTTTGTATTATGTCTAACGCATGTGCAGAATAAATAGTCACACTGCATTGGGCCCCTCCTATTCAATGACTGCTTCCACATCGCAAAGGTGACAACATTTTCTCTGTAGGGAAAAAAGCGTGAGTGAACTTTGCATCGCTCATATAAATGACGTTTTCCCAAATAAACGGTGCTTTCTGAGTGAGCAAGGGTTGATAGACGAGTTGGTACTACATATATAGACGGTTAATTAAGTGAAATCAGTACATAGGACAGAAATGCACAACCTCACAGATCAAGCAACTACGTTGTCCCTATCCTCGTCTCGTGTCGTTCGGCGCGTCACTCTTTCAATGACCTGGTTGCAATCGGTTCATCCAAGTGGTGATTAGAGGGTTTACGTACCTGGCAGGGATCGCAACGGTTTCTCCGGGACGCATCTTTCCCTCTGTTCTGGTGTCCGGGCGGGGAAGCTTTCGAGCGCTGTGGCACAGCTGAGGATGGTTGTTCGAAAGGGCCTTCACAGAAGGCAAATATTCCTAGGCAGCTAGGCGGGGCCAATTCTGCAAAGACAGGCAAGGGGAGACAATCTGGTGAGCTGCTAGTTGGTCGCTCGACGGCTCTGCACACAGTGGGTTCAGTCATGCGGAGAAAAGGCAACAGCGTTCAAGACTATCAGCCCGAATACGGTGCGCAAACTGCTGCGATCTGTAAACGCGCGAAACTTATAAGCGGCAGGTAGCAGTTGCACATGAGGCGCGCGTGAATCAGACCGCGAGCGCAGCTGAGCCTCCGGGCGAGTGTCACACGCTGCCAGCGCAGGCCATGACGAATCGCCAGCTGCAATGCAGGCTCATCGATGAAGTAATCTTCTGGCAACTTTAGCGTGCTAGTTTCAGGGCACATGTGGCCTTTGGGTGATGGTCTCTGAAAGTTGTGCGTCATGCGTGTTCAGCGAATCCCTCTGGAGGCGGGGCTGGTGTTTGACGCTTCGTAGATAGATAAAACGGCCAATTGAACATTTAACATACAAACAAAGCTATTGAATTATGATGCAGGGGCGTAGATGAAAAGCTGTTTGTGTACAAACCCCTGTTGATATTGCGATAATCCTTCCCGAGAATAATCCAGTAAGGAAAAAAGAAAAAAAAAAAGAAAGGCAAGCCATGAGGAACACGCTAGGAACATTCGATAATACGAAATATTGGCTGTGATCTACGCTGACAAAAATATTTGTGGATCTGATTGTATCATGGGTTACGCTAATCAAGCCATTTCAACCAGTCTTAACACATCCCGTGATTCAGAGTGCGGCTACCTTATCGTCGTAAAGCCTCCCTCCCCCCAAGTTAATATTTTGTATTCTGTTTTTTGTTATTATTACATCTATTACAGATCTTGCAGCACTTGCCAATTTGAACAAAGAGATAATACAGTAAAAGTTTAATAATTAGTAAACGAAGATAACTAATGTCTCTACAAAAACTCTGCTGTAATATTTCCTAAGGACAAAGGCTATGAACCTTCTCGCCCAAAAAACAAATGTCCCAGATTTTAGAACAAGCTAAAGAAAATGAGAAATAAACACGACCAAAAGACAAATCAGGCGCAAACATGGTCAAGTGTTTGTGCCTGTTATTGCAGAGGCCGTCATCCCCTCCTCCGGCTCACCAGCCCTCAGTCCCTCCTTTTTTTTTTCCTTCATTATATCTCCGTTTTGGAAGTCCGAACTGCGTCCCAAGTAATCACAGGCAAGATCAATGCAGAGTATGCAGGCCATTCAAGTACTAGTTTATACACGCTTATGAGGTGACCAAGATTAACTACGCTTAAAACAACAATGCCTGTCCGGCATGAGGTAAGCATATTTTACAGAGCTCCTAATTGTGCAGAAAATATTTCGTGAATTTTTTATTAGCTAGTCGTGCAAGAATAAAATGTCCAAATGCCCAAAAAGCGCTTTTAGCTCCGTGCCGACTGAATCCCTGCTGCTCGGGCAATTCGAGCCAGCGCGAAGTGCGGTTCTACAGCGCGGCTGCTGCTGCTGCCAGTGTAGCAAAATTGTTTTATTTTGGTACTACGTGTCTTTGTTTTCTGAACTGGCGTGCAAGACCGGATTTTCGTTAAGATGTCGGAACGCTATCGCAACCGGTGGAGAGTGGCCCGGTCGTTGCCATACCGCCAGCGTCAACCAATCGGCTCCGGTTTAGCCGCCGATGCGCGCAGCGTAAATAGAACGTGGCAGATAAGTCGAGCTTGTTCCATCGCTTATCAACGTGCGTTCACGTAGTGGTCTTGGTCAGCTGTCACACTGCACGCTAGTGGTCTTGTCTCGCTTGCTTGCGCCTGATTTTCCGAGGCACGGCGAACCGGTTATCCTGTGTTTCTAAGAATAAATTCCAAGTGCTCTCAAATGTCTGGCAACATTCGCGCCCGCTGTGTTATATCTGCAGGCTGCTTGGTTGCTGCTGTCAGCTGCCATTGTTCTGAGCGGCCAGGTAAGTTTAGCGCGTCCTACGCCAATCTGTAAAAAACACCATGTTAACTGGGCAGAATGCTACGTGCTACAACCGTGTGCCACTTACCCACATGACAGATGCAAAGGAAAAGTTCGGTTAGAGTATTTTGGGCGCGGAGTGTCACTTCACTTATTTCATACGATCAGAGTGTCCCCTTACGCAGGAAACCTCCAACAGAGCTCTCTAAGGATAGGTTAAACAGCGGAGAAAGTGGCGGCTAGAGGCATCAGCAAAATGCAACATCAGGCGTGTCCTCCCTCCCGCGTATACATCAATCGAGCTTCGTCACACGTAATCAGCGATCACTGGCTGCCAAAAATGAAAACTCCAGTGAGTGGCTTACCTCAAGGAACGTGGTGCAACTGTGTGAGAACTTGTAGCTCCAGCACGTTCCCACTGTTCCCCAAACGGCTTCCCCGCCGAGTGAGAATGGTCTCCAGCAGCTGGTCAATGACTGCAAAGACGACGGCCTGGCTGCGCATCCGAACCTCCGTTAGCTCCGTGGGATCAGTCAGCGGCTAACGGCCGGGAACTCAGGAGGATGAACAGGTGGCTCAAGGAGGGATACGGCGGGCGGCCAGACGGCGCGAGGCGCTGCGCTGATTTCGCGTTCGTCCGGACTTCAAAAGTCTCTCGTGATGAGAATACGAGCGAGCGTCGGAGGGGCAAGTCTGGCTGGGCAAGTTGCTCTCCGAAACAAACAGCTCTGCGCTTCGTCGGCTCCCTTATATGCCGGGCCTGGTCGGGCCGGAGAGAGAGAAGATGACCTTCTGCGCGGCCAGCCAATGGCGGCCGCACGGCGCAACTCCAAGATGGAAGCCCCCATCCGCAGCGAGAGTGTCACCGCCGCCGTTCGGCTGTCGCGGCTGCAACGTGACCCACGTCACGGACCCCGGACACCGCCGCTCGCTGGACCACCGAAACCCGCTGCCGAAGAAACGAGACACGTCGGCTATCTGCGCGTCGCCTGCAGCGAACGAACGGCCTTCCTCAAACTTTCCACTGCAATACTCGGTCGCAGAGCTCGTTGGCATCGTACTCGAAGCGCTCTGGGAATGGCTAACCTTACACGGTGCCGTTCGGCGGCCGTTCCATGGTCGCGTGCGGTATTAACCTTTCTTCGGCACTCCAGTGGCATCTGGCGTTTTGGTTAAATATCGCGCGTATCACTTATTCTACTTTTTCCCCCGTTGTTTGAACAGAGCCAGTCTGGGTTATTCTATCTTGGACAGACTGCATTAGTAATTCACAGTGCGGCGTCCCGTTTTCTCTACTTGTCTGAGGCCAGCTTTCTCAGTACTCTCAAGACAATTAAGACAAATAAATTGAGCAAGAATACTGTATGTTGTCGCGATAGAGTCAAATGAACGGGATTTCACCGCATTGAATACAAATTTATTCTCTCTGTATCGCTCTCTCGCATTCGGAGTCAAAACTCCTTACCATGATTCAACAGCGATACCCCTTTTATCGCGCTCCGACTCTGACCTCACAACCTGGGTGCTCTCAGCAGAATGGTCAGTGGCTACAGAAATGTGATGACATCAGCACAGGAGCGGAATATTAGAAACTTAGGGCGACTGAAAGTTGAGAGCTAACACTACTCGAAGGACAACGCAAACGGCGTTTGTGTTGTCCTTTACGTTTCTTCTTGTGTCCGTGTTTACCTTTCAGTTACATGAATTCAAAGCTCTGCAGTTGTGTTGTAAAAGTAACACACAGCAGGGAGGTTGATCTTCAGGGGTCATGATTACATCCCGCGGGTGTTTCATTGCCTAATGGAGCACCTCAGAATCCCTTAAAAGGGAGAAGAAAGAGAGAAAGAGAGGGAGGGGAAACTTTTATTATTTAGCAAGTGAAGTGTTCTTCGCCCTCAAAGGTAGTTTCCTCATTTCAGGAAACCGTGGGCCTGGCCATCTGCCGGGCTCGGTTCACCAGTGCTAGCTGGTCCTCGGAATCCAGGGAGAAGAAAAAAATAATAAAACGTGGCGGATCCCATGCATATGTTGGAATCGGCTATAAGAGAAGCTTTCTTTAATATTTGCTGAATTTTTTTTTTTAAACTTCACTTCACTTCTATGTAGCTCAACGCTCCATGAAAAATGCACGTTGCACAAACCATTCTGTTGGCCTCACTTCATAATTCACACTCGGCTGCTTTTGATGTTGACTTGTTCACTTCTCTGTTGCCGACTTCTTCAATGTTTGTCCCTTGTTCTGTTTGTTTATTCGGGCAAACCCAGTGGCATATGCCTATTATGGGGGATTGGCCCGGAATGTTCGCATACCTAGCGAAAAACGCCCGGTGGCCCATACCCAGCGGCCCAATTTGTTAAAAAGTAATGGTGTTTTACGTGCCAAAACTACGATATGATTGCGAGGCACGCAGTAGTGGGGGACTCCACATTAATTTTGACCACCTGGAGGTTATCTTTAACGGGCACCTAAATCTAAGTACATGGGTGTTTTTGCATTTCGGCCCCGTCGAAATGCGGCTGCCATGGCCGGGACCCAAGTTGTATAATCAACAAGATAGCAGCAGCCAGTACTAACAAAATGAAGGGAAGAGCCAAAGAAAGCTTCGCTTTAATAAAGCAAAAGCGAACGAATGTATGAATTAACTTGCTGCGGTTGCTCAGTGGCTATGGTGTTAGGCTGCTGAGCACAAGGTCGCGGGATCGAATCCCGGCCACGGCGGCCGTATTTCGATGGGGGCGAAATGCGAAAACACCCGTGTACTTAGATTTAGGTGCACGTTAAAGATCCCCAGGTGGTCAAAATTTCCGGAGTCCCCCACTACGGCGTGCCTCATAATCAGAAAGTGGTTTTGGCACGTAAAGCCCCATAATTTATAATTAATTAATTAATGTATGAATTGCATTGCATGATTTATTTGCGTTATCGCCGCTGCTGCGTTTGGTCCATGTGTTGGGACGCTGGCGTTGCCCGAGTGAACGAACATGCGCGCAGCATGACAGCGCGCACGTTCACCTCTGGAGCATTTCATGCCAAGAAATGTCCGCGACTGAATGAAGAGACCCCAAATGCTTAGACTCCTTATTTTCTGTGCACGCGTCTCAAAAATCGTGCGTACTTCAACTTCAGCTATGAAAACATCAACTAGCTAATTACGCTGGTAGCGTTGAAACTCAACACTAGTGCGAGCCAATTGCTGCCTCGGTGGCGTCGAAGGTGGACAGTTGATGCAGGCAAAAAAAAAAAAAAAAATTGGGGGGGTTTTAGGTGCCAAAACCACTTTCTGGTTATATATGAGGCACGCCGTAGTGGAGGACTCCGGAAATTTCGACCACCTGGGGTTCTTTAACGAGCACCTAAATCTAAGTACCCCACAGGTGTTTTCGTATTTCGCCCCCATCGAAATGCGGCCGCCGTGGCCAATGCAGGTAAGCGGCAAATTGAAATAGTAAGTACACACTAACGCAGCGCTTCATGCGAGTGCAAACACCTGAGCCATCTTGATTGATTCGCGAGCACAGACACTAAACCAATGAATGAATGAATGAATGAATGAATGAATGAACGAACGAACGAACGAACGAATCAATCAATCAATCGATCGATCGACCAATCAATCAATCAATCAATCAATCAATCAATCAATCAATCAATCAATCAATCAATCAATCAATCAATCAATCAATCAATCAATCAATCCACTTACCAGCAAAAACAGCGACGTCTGATACATAATCACGGAGTAAATGGATGAAAACAATTATGTTCCTCGGCACCGTGCCGACGAACATAAGGCACACTTAACAAGCAGCATTTGCGAAAGGAAATTGAAGGAGACGACATAGTGAAAAGAGCTGTAACGAAATATTATAATAGTGCACAAAATAAGGTTCAACGTATTCAGTGGAGATAACGCCTGGTAATTTTCAAGCACCGAAATTTCTTTTTTGTATTCACGTAAACAACGAAACACAAACAAAACAATGACGGAAAAGCAGAAACAACAGTGATGGAAAAGCAGAAAAAGAAACGACCTCCTTAGCACTCTTGGAAGGGGAAAAAAAAATTGCATTAGCCAATGTTGTGGTGGAATGAAATCAAGCCTAAGAATATGTAGCGTCTTTCTCTCTTCCATCATCGTTGTGATAACTGCAGATTTTACTGTGAAGTAGCAACAGCTTCACGATCATGGAAAATGAATTCAGTATATACTGCGGGTGCAGTGTTACGACGCATCCAGCTAATATACGAACGCAGATTCACGAGAGGTTCCACATCACCCATAAGAGCACATTAAACCGTTCGAAAGCGTAGTGGGCATCTGATTTTACATTTGGTACCTATCGCAGCAGGGTTGTCACGGTCTGTAAGAGAGCTCGTAACCATTATTGCTAGGGAGAATGGCTGATCCGGCTAGTTGGCTTAGAGCTAGCCTATACGAGTACCCTTCTGCCACTGCTACAGGACGAGTGCCATAGTCGTTGCTCTCAACATCCAAGCCACGCCCTTCCCCGCTTCAAGTGTGCGTCTTCGCCATATCCGCCCCCACGCATACGTGATGGAGTATGCGCACGCGCTAATATTGTCTTCATTTTACGCGACATACCGATGCGCGCACACGCGGTTGTCCTCGCTAAATATCTATTTAGAGATGGGGGCAGCCATTTCCTGTAAGATAACATCGAGCGAAACTCTCTTTCTTGCTTCAGCAGTAGAAAGCAAACGAGCACCGACCGGTAACTGCGACCTTGCGCTTGTACGCTGCCCTCGACCGCACGGTTCATAAACGTGTGGACAGCGAGAACGTTACGGTGTGGGAAAGCAGGGAGGTTGGGGGTATAGCGTTGCTCGTGGAGCAAGGCAGCTCTCACGCGCTCTCTCATCGCTTTACAAACGCCGCCATCAGTGGAAGACGTGCTCCTTCTGCTCATGTCATAACACCGTGTATATACTTTTCACTTTCAGTTTGTTGCCTGTTTACTATGCTTTATTAACATATGGACTGTAGCCGTCCATATGTGCCTATATCGGACCGAGCGCGCGCGCGCGCGCGTGTGTGTGTGTGTGTGTGTGTGTGTGTGTGTGTGTGTGTGTGTGTGTGTGTGTGTGTGTGTGTGTGTGTGCAGATGGCAGTATATTTAGAACAAACAGTCCGTTATTACGAAATTATCGTCAGCCTGGCTACGCCCACTGCAGGGCAAAGGCCTCTCCCATACTTCTCCAACTACCCCGGTCATGTACTAATTGTGGCCATGTTGTCCCTGCAACCGTCTTAATGTCATCCACCCACCTAACTTTCTGCCGCCCCCTACTACGCTCCCCTTCCCTTGGAATCCAGTCCGTAACCCTTAATGACCGTCGGTTACCTTCCCTCCTCATTACATGCCCTGCCCATGCCCATTTCTTTTTTTTTTTATTTCAACTAAGATGTCATTAACTCGCGTTTGTTCCTTCACCCAATCTGATCTTTTCTTATCCCTTAACGTTACACCTAATTCTTCATTCCATAGGTTGTTGCGTCGTCAATTTAAGTAGAGCCCTTTTCGTAAGCCTCCAGGTTTCTGTCCTGTACGTGAGTACTGGTAAGCCACAGCTGTTATACACTTTTCTCTTCATATATATATATATATATATATATATATATATATATATATATATATATATATATATATATACATACATGTGAAAAATCAATAGCAGTCGAACAAGGGATGTCCCTGGAGCAAATGTTTTGACTCGTTTTTCAACTGTGTTCTTATACTTCCTTTTTTGGAAAAACTAGACCAACGAGATCAACAGTGCCTGCTTACACGTGTAGATTTTTTTCTTTTTCTGTTTTTGTAACCCCTACTTCTTGGTAAAACTGGCAACACTACCCTTCCCCTCCTTATTTCGCTTGCTAACACAACCCTCCCTCAACCTTTGAGAACTTCGACTTCACTCACCCTACTCTACATACTTTTCCACCAATGAAGGTGGGGGAAAGTGAGCTACGCATGCATAAAAATGCTGCTAAGGAAAGCAGTTGCTGCCTTGGCAAAGACAAGTCCCCTTGTCGGAACATTGGCTTAGGCGACAGTTCTTGTTTGACCTGCTGGTCACTTCTACTACTAACCCATATAAATTGAAGCCTGGTAAATCTTACAGCCAAAATCAAACGCTTGCCCACAGAAGCAGCACCATGTCACCAGTAAGTTGCAAGAGGTGGTCATTCCCAAGTCGCCTCCAACTTGATTGGAATACTCGCTGGTCATCATAATAATAATAATCATCATCAGCCTGGTTACGCCCACTGCAGGGCAAAGGCCTCTCCCATACTTCTCCAACTACCCCGGTCATGTACTAATTGTGGCCATGTTGTCCCTGCAAACTTCTTAATCTCATCGGCCCACCTAACTTTCTGCCGCCCCCTGCTATGCTTCCCTTCCCTTGGAATCCAGTCCGTAACCCTTAATGACCATCGATTATCTTCCCTCCTCATTACATGTCCTGCCCATGCCCATTTCTTTTTTTTTTATTTCAACTAAGATGTCATTAACTCGCGTTTGTTCCCTCACCCAATCTGCTCTTTTCTTATCCCTTAACGTTACATCCATCATTCTTCTTTCCATAGCTCGTTGCGTCGTCCTCAATTTAAGTGGAACCCTTTTCGTAAGCCTCCAGGTTTCTGCCCCGTAGGTGAGTGCTAGTAAGACACAGCTGTTACCAGTACTCACCTACGGGGCAGAAACGAAATTATAAGCTTCGTTATATCCTACACGCCTTCCAGGCACAAAGAGCTTTCGAAGTGTGACGGTGTGAGCACGGGGAGAGTTCATGGTGCCGCTTAAACATGTACGGATCAATCCTACAGCGCGAATAGTACAAAACACTGGAAAGTATAGCAAATACAGCGCTCTATACTCTGTCATTCATGAGAGCTGAAATTTAGGATAGTTGGTATACAGAAGCATGGAGGAAAACGGCGCAACTTCATGTGGTCGAAGAACTCAAGACGCACACCGGCGTTTCATGTGTCTGTCTATTCTGTCTATATACTCCGTTGGCCGCGTCTTATAGGGTTACGCCATCAGCACAAGCCGCGTTTTAAAGAATGAGACAGTGTCGTATCACGTTTATCAGATTGTATCACATGCATCACAGCAACAGTATGCGGCAGTGCTTACACGTGGCGCATACCCCATCGTCCGACACGAGCCGGGACCCGTTTCCGACGAGTGCGTTTCACCGGTGAGCGGAGGACAGCGCACGCCGGCAGCAGTCTCATTTTTTCCCTCTCTATCCCTCGATGCGAAACGCCAGCGTTTGTATTTATTTATTTATTTATTTATTTATAAATACTGCAGCCCAGAAGGGCTATTGCAGGAGTGGGTGAATACAAATGCGAGAAAGAAAATCACTATACAAAGAAGCATGCGTGAGTAACATGACTAAGGGGAGCATTCAATGGCATCCCCAAATTCTCTATGTGGTAAAGAACGGATGGAACCAGGCAGGTCATTCCAGAGTTCAATTGTCCGAGGAAAAAAACTGTATTTAAAAGTGTTGGTGCGAGCAAAAAAGACGGATAAGTTTAAGTCATTGCTGCTTCTCGTGATTAGGGGCTTTGCACGGGTCAGATATGTGTTAGGGGAAGCATAATGTGGAGAGTAAAATAGAGAGTGTAGAAGTTTCAGAGAATTAATGTGACGACGGTGGGAAAGAGGGGTTAAACCAAGCATATTCAGATGAGATGACGGTGAAAACATTCTATCATAACGGTGGTATATGAAACGAACCGCCTTTTTCTGAACAGATTCAATTTTGTGGATGTCCGAAATTTTGTAAGGGTTCCATATGGTAGACGCATATTCAAGAATAGGTCTTACAAGTGTTTTGTATGTAATAAGTTTAGTTTCTTTGGGGGCAGCACGTAGAGTTCGGGTTAGATAACCAAGTTTTTTTAGTCCTTTGTTGCAAGTTGTTAGAATATGTTCTGACCAGGATAATCTTGGAGTGAAAAGGAGGCCTAAATACTTATATTCGTATGCGCGCTGCAGAAAAGTGGATTTATAGGAATAATTGAAATATGAGCAATTAGCATGCTTGTGAAAGGACATGGCGACTGTTTTCTTGAAGTTAATGTTCATTTGCCAGAGTTCGCACCATTCACAAAAACTTATAAAAGATGAAACGACTCATCGTGAAACGACTCATCTCGTCTCGAACTACCATCTCCCGGCGCATCAATGCGATTCGCCTTCTTTACGCATTAGCTACATTTTCGCGGATGCGATGCGCCGGAAATGCTATACGATACGCCACTTGTCGCATTCGTGTTAACGCCGCTATAAAAGAAACGTACAGTGACACAGTAGCGACACAAACTATTTACTCTTACATCGTCTTCCCAAATTATTTTTGTTTCTTTTTCTAAAGCGACAGCCGCTGAACGCAGAAATTTTGCATCCTAGCGTTGTGCGCGCCGAGTGGTGATGCCCAGCGCAGGCGGTGCAGGATTGGGGAAGGTCCAGATGCAGAGACAGAGGCCTCAGCACGCGCAGAGTCGTGGGCAGAATGGTGGCTTACGTGTCGTCGCTCTTTCTCACAGCTCACAAATGCGAAGCTTGAATTAATGTCCCGAAGGACAGTCCTTGCGCACTGGACTCACATTCGTCTTTTATCAAGGCAGGAGGCCACTACTTAGAGCGACTTTGCTTGAACTCTTTGTTTTATTTACTTCATTGCGCATGAAGGCCGACGCACTCATGTGTTATGGTTATCTAAGTGGATCCTCACATCCTTCTGACGACAGCCGACGCCAGCTGAGCGCGTTTTGTCTGCGTGTTTTTCCTTCGCAGCATTTCCCAAGCCCCACAGGACTATTGGGTTTCGTCTTCCAATGCTAGCCTCTCGCTGACATCGCATATACTCTCTGGTAATCTCTCGCATCCCTTCTCGCGGATCGTGCCAAATGGTTAGACAATCGCGGATATTGCAGGGAAGCCGTGCAGAAGCCGTAGTGTTGTGTGAAGGTTTTCGCTGACTCCAACTCTGAGGCGACGCCACGGGAACTTGACGTAATGCGAAACATCCTTCTACGAGTCAACCTCAGCGACGAGATAACGTAAGACTATTCCACTCTTTTTCTAACAAGAATCCACCATTAGCCCTCCGTGATAGGTCGAAATGTCTCGGGCCTCGCCCATGCGGCACCCGTATGGCTAGACTCGAACCATTTTGACCTGTCACGCTGCCCTAATGGCGGCTTTGTAATAGAAACAGAGTGGAATAGTCTTACGTTATCCCGGCCAAGTTTCTTGCGTGTACCGTGGCGTTCTCGTGGGCCGATCCCAAATATAGGGCAGCCTGAAAAATGTCCCCAGTAAAAATTTAAAAAAAAAGAACCGCTGTTTGGATACATGACTTCTCCCCAAATTAAATTAGAAGCTTTGGGCCCCAAAAGAAAGTACGTATAGAGCTGCATAATTACCTATCACATCATTGTGCCACTTAAGAGCAGCCTTGCATCAAAAGCCTCGCACCATTTCCTCTAGATTTGAGGTCACACTTGTAATAGTGCGAAAGTCGACTCGACTTCGCTCCTGCTGTGCTGTAATGTATGTAACCTATGAAGCGCAGTACTGTTTCTGGACTAATATATATCCTTAGAATACCAGCTATTTACGCAACCTGTTTCTGTTAAATTAGTTTCGCACAAACTGTGACGCGGTTCATTGGAGTCGTCGAGCGACAGCAACTATAGGTCAACTGGACCGGCGAACTGGCCGCGAGGCACGCGATAGCAACAACAGAACTTTCTAGCGTTCTTCCTCAATAAATAAACTTCCATTTTATGGAGACGCACATCGCGCTCAGCCTTAGGTACATGCGAATTTCGAAAGTGCCTCTGGGTATGTGCCCATATGTAGGTTTGCCAGTGGTGGCGCTGGCTAACACTCCCAAGGTTAGTTCTAGTAGTAAAACATAAATACCCAATGAAAGATGAGGAAATGGCGCCTCGATAGCTCAATTGGTTAGAGCATCGCACGCGTAATGCGAAGACGTGGGATCGTTCCCCACCTGCGGCAAGTTTGTTTTTTCATCCACTTTCGTTGCCGTTGAATTCAATTATGAAGTACAAGTAATTTCCTATGTTGTCTTTGTTTGTTGACTTCTTGGGATATACATACATACAGGGTGTCCCACCTAGCTTTAGCCAGAGTTTGAAAATATGCGAATGCCACGTATCTGGACAGTACCAAGGTAATGTTTGCCGTCGCTTGAAGATACTCAGATTAATGTTTTTTTTTATTCTGCATAATTACATAATTAGTCTTAATTGATCAATAAACTACTCAAATATTATAATTATATGAAAAGAGTTAATGAAAAAATTTTAAAGCGACATGAAAAACTCCCGATACAGCTTTCTGTTGCTCAATACGTGCTACATAACAGTGCGTGTACGAACGTGAAAGAAGCCCGCGAATACACGCAAAGTGCCTCGAGCGGCCAGTCATGCGGCAGTTTTGCGTGCATTTGCGGGCTTCTTTCAAGCACGGAAAAACTTTTATGTAGCACGTATTGAGCAACAGAAAGTAGTACCGGGAGATTTTCGTGCCAGGCTGGAATTTTCTGATTCACGCTTTTCATCTAATTATAATATTTGACTAGTTGATTAAAAATGAATACTGATTATCTAATTAGGCGGAATAAAAATAATTTCTGTATCTCCAAGTGACGGCAAACAACGTTACTTTTGTTCTGTCCATCTCCGTGGCATTTACATATATTTAAAGTCCGGTTAAAGTTACGTGGGACACCCTGTATATATATATATATATATATATATATATATATATATATATATATATATATATATATATATATATATATTAACCCGCCCATAGGATATAGGACGCACGCGTTGCGAGAGCAGTGACCGTACTCTGAATAACACTTATACGATTTATGACAACAATTCTCTACCGAACCAAGCATGCCTCGCATTACGTAAATCTCAACTGGAGTTTAGTTCTTTTTTTTCTCTCTCTTTACGACGGACGTTTGTGGTCCTTGTACCTTTCAGGGTCAAACATCTATCCTGTTTCGACGCTTCTGACAACTGCGACAGCGGCGATTCCTCCCGGAGTAGCCGGACAAATACCATCCGCCATTGACTTCAGGTCTCCATCTATGAGAGCGGAGTGACCACATTAGCTCTGCCGACTTTGACAAGATGAAGGTAGCTTTTTGGAATAGAAGTTGCGGCCTGCTTGATTATAGCCACGTGGCTTCGCGGCATATCATCCTGTACCATCATGACACAACAAAACGGACTGCAAAAGCTTTCCGTCTCGAGAGAGTCGAGTGTCAGCCCACTCTCTCAACAAAGACCACTTTCCGCATGTCCCTCCCGATCAAAAGAAGCTTTGATATGGCTGTTCCTCTCCACATGGAAGCACCATAACCTTGGGTGGCGTAACGAGCGGCATATTGAAGAGCTTGGGTTAAATTACCAGTGAATTTCTTTCAACGTTAATTCAACACGAGTTTTTGTGTTCTGCGAAATTCTTCTTTTGAGCTGCAGGCCTAAGAATGGTGCAATGCGTAATGTGTAAGCTCGCTAAAAATACTTAGCGGTGGTGAGATAACGGATTAAGAATGGTAATCCTATGGGCGAATGCAAACACGCAAGATTGCCGTTTCTGGACAACAATAGCGACAATAAAACCGGCAAGTCAAAAGCAAATGGAAAACGGTACACCAAAGATCGCCTGGCACCGCCATCGAAAATCGCACAAATGTTATGTGACCCGTTTCTGAGTGCCGTTGAACGTCGAGTTGAATGACCGTTTGAGGCGTCGGGCAACGCGCGCCCCAAAAATTACGGAAAGCATTTAATGTGTTTTACTCGCACTGAATTAAACACTGAAATTTTTCTTAGCGACGACAGTGAATGAAACTATATTTATTACCCAGAATTCTTGTATATTTGGTGGTACAGTGAGCGAAAAAAAAGAGTATTTCACTTTGTTAATAGGATTAATTTCTGAAGACGGAGAAATGACATTTACAAAATAATTATCCAGACTTTTCGAGGCCGATGCGCGAATAACTACCCTCGATAGCTACATGATGTTCACATTCTATATAGACACATTGTTGAATCGACACTGTACACTGGGCAGCAACTGCAGTCCAGGTAATACTTCTCTGCTGTCATAAGCAACTTTTAATCTCTAAAACATCATATGTAGACTTATACTTCTACTTATATACTTATATGTATATAAGCAGACGGGCGCTTTTGCATTTCGCCCCCATCGAAATGCGGCCGCAGTGGCCGGGATTCGATCCCGCGCCCTCGGGCTTAGTACCGCAACGCCATAGTCACTATGCACCCCGTCGGGTAAAGAAGGTATTACTGAATTTTGTTGCATAGCTGCATGTCAGTTGCATAGCTTTTATTCGCCATGGAAAGACAGACATAAATATAAGCATCCAGTAAATGCAAGGGGTTTCTGTCAGTACTCAAATAGAAGATCCCGCACCAGGAATACAGTTTTGTGTGTCCATCATTCATTACTCAAAATGCGGCGCCGCTGTTGGTAACATTAGCGCACTGCACCGCTTCCGCATGGAGCCTATAGTCGTTCTCTAATGCAATAAAATAAATTACTTCCTGCTGTATTTAGTCTAATGGAGCACTGAATTTGTGTATAATTGGCCTCATAATTGAGAAACCAACTTAGCTTATTTTGGAGGCCCGTCAAACACCAACGTATATTTTCCTTTCGAACACCCATCCCCCCAAACACACACGCAGGCACGTACGTACATACAGCATATATTTACAGAAAACGGGAACATGAAACGAATAATCTCTTCTGAAAAGTGACGAATAAAAGTACGCTTCGGAAGAGGCACCCGCCTTTCGTCTTCACCTTACAAAAATTCTGTAAGAATGAAACAGTATTCAATAAATGAAACACTCTTATTGCATGGTGTTTCACAAAGTGTTAATCTATCGACCAACCATGTGAAAATTTCTTACCAGTCTTTAGTGAGTTATAAACGAGTATGTACAATACAGAGGTTATGTACTGCATATACATGCGAAATTGTACGTATGCATATGGTACTATAACTTCAGATTTTTGGGCAAACTTCTGATGCATCTGCAAGAGCTTATTAGGTACGCATAACATATGCGAGGCTCATTTTCATGCAGGTAAAGCGTGTTTTATGTCACCACCGCGCTACAACGAGTGTATTGAACAAGCCTGGCGTGTCTCCATGACATTAGCATCCGAAAACCTTCGACGAGTGTTCGGGCCTGTTGCCACGTAAAAGAAAGAAAAGAGAAAAACGGTCAGAATCAATTGTCATGTACACCTTGATAAACTCTGCGATAAAAAACAAACAAACAAACACGTTAAAAGTGGGAATCATGCTAATGACTGCGTAGATCCGGTGCGTTTGTTGTATGCCGTTTGGCACCGTCTGCTTATAGACATCTGCGCATCGTGCCACACCGTCGCCTATCCATGTTTGCCCTGTAAGTCACAAGGTACCAACGAAGGGTATGACTCATGCAATGTGTTCCTGCCAGTTGTCTGCACACTCCTGTGTCACATCTATTCGTGATTGTAGCATGTGTGCATGCTTGCGCGATGCTTGTTACCAAGTCGCACGATGAGGCTGCATCTAAAGTTAACGCATAGGATTTCATGTTATGCAAAGGAAAGAGAAACAAAAAACAGAAAGAGGAAGTGGAGCTATGAGAAGGAGATTGGACACTGGAATGCTGCCACCTGGCGCGTTCAACATGGCATTCTGGAGCTTGCCGCGCGTATGTGGCACCGGATTGCGATAGCCAGGAAGTTGGAGGGGGCATTTTCTATGCAGAAAACGGGATTCGCGTTTCCAAGTTTCCTGTTGCTCTGAACGAAACAGTGTAGTTGTGCGGCGCACAAAGAGTTTTGCGCACACTCTTGCACACTTCCATAGGTTTTTGGAAATTAGGTGCGCTTTCTTTCCCATGTCGTCAATGTAAATGTGCAGTCTCATCGCTTCTTGGGCATGATTATTGACAGGGCCCTTTCATGTAACTCCCAGTACATCAACCTGAGCAGAGAGTAATTTCGATTGTACATGTAATGAAGTTGCTCTGCGAAAGCACGGGGAACATACGGTCCGTGTTGCAGCTGTCAGAAGGCTGTTTCTGGGCTTTTTACAGTACAGCTTGCTGGTTTTGGCGACCACATGCAAAACAAATATTCGCATCCTCGAAAGTTTGCAAGGCCCGGACCTACGGACATGCTCTGGACTACCACGACGGCCTTCGACTCATGCAACAATCATGATTACTAGAGACTACTTGATCCCAACATACATCACAGCTGACAACCTCAGAGCACACATTCGACATCGTACCCAGTCACTATGTTGCTGCTTTGCCGGTGCAAGGACTTTCAGCCACACTTTCCAAACTTATGACACATCAAATCTGCCTTCCGTCGGGCTTTACACCAGCAGCAAGACCACTGTTACCCCTGTGGTGCCTACGACATCCATAAGTACACCTGACATATGCGGGAATTACGAAGAAGGCCCGTCATTCCACAGTGGCTCTACGATAGTTCACATTGTCATTACTGAACGGGACATATGAACAAAGAACGCCCATTTACACCGATGGATCTGTCTCAGCCACCAGCTCCACAGGCGCTGTTATCATCCCGGCCTTAGAAGTCACAATGAAGTTCAAAGTGTCCCACATAACGACCTCTAGGTCAACAGAACTTGCCGCCCTACGTGAGGCTGTTAATTACATCGCACAAGCAGAACCTCGAAAGTGGGCCTTTTTTTGTGACTCCAAGCCCTTTAGAGCCTGCAGTCAGCCTTACGACGCAAGCTGGTGCTTGAAACCAGAGAGGTTCTCCACCAAGCCCTCATAAACGGACGCGACATCATCTTCCAATGGCTTCGGGGCCCGATGGCATAGTCGGCGACTACCTTGCTCATGTGACCACCAGGTCAGCCTATAAAGAAACCCTGATAGTTCATAAACCCTTATCAAGAAGAGACACTGCGAGGGGTCGTCGTTTATGTGCTTAAACCAAGACTGGAACTTCGTGGAACACCCCGATTTCCTCGAACTGTCGTCTCTACTGGCTGGATTCTACATGGAAGCTGCAGATTCCATCGCCCTTCTCCCGCCGTGATACAACTTTACTGTAACGCCTCTGGCTAGGGGGGATTTTACGAAAGCCTACTCATTCCTTGTTTATGTCCGACACACCTATCCGTGACTCATGTAACTGTGAAGAGACGATCGAGCACGTGTTGTGTTTTTGTAATCTTTATGACATCGAACGCGACGTTCTTCGGAGTGTGTTAAAACGAATAGACAGCAGACCATTTTCAGAGACATTCTTGGACCCCATTACCAAGCGTCGCAGACTTACGATGCGGGCACTGCTATGATTCATGACATCGGCTGACCTCAGTGACCGAT
The DNA here is from genome assembly GCF_023375885.2 of Dermacentor andersoni. Classification (NCBI taxonomy): domain Eukaryota; kingdom Metazoa; phylum Arthropoda; class Arachnida; order Ixodida; family Ixodidae; genus Dermacentor; species Dermacentor andersoni. The sequence continues at coordinate 48,965,574 of NC_092814.1, read as the reverse complement.
TGTAGGCGTGAAGTGATGGACAACCACACGTGTTCACATTGGGAGTGCCTTCTTCCGTACCTCTCCTTTCTTTCTTTTCATCCCTTAAACACCTTCCCCCGTGTAGGGTAGCAAAGAGTACGTGCGTCTGATTGATCTCCCTACCTTTCTTTCCTTCTTTTCCTCCACCTCTTCCTCTGCTCCCAACATCGCCGAAGCGCATCCGCTGCCCACTGCATGCCGAGAGCAGGAAAATACATTTCAGTCAGTATGTTAACAAGCTCAACGCCGGCATTTTCAACTGTCAAGTGATGATAACGAGATGTTGTTTGTTGCTTCCTTGTAAGAGAAGATCGGACACTGTTTACAAACGAACACGGTCTGAAAATAAGCTCAATAAGCTTAAAAAAAGACCACATTCTGCGGGTTGCTGGAATGTTCGGTCCGGACACAACGTCGGTCAGTCAGATCTTAACGATTTCCGGAGAAAATGCCTTAACCAATACAACACACATTTGAGATGACTTCACTTGTCGTTTGCATTTAAGGTAACTACATGTCGTCTATGCTCACGTAAGAAGTACGAAGGAGGCATGCATTGCCGGCCATCCATATTACATAACAAAGGCGGTTTTCGAGATATTTCTGGAATTAAGTAATATTGCTGGAAATTGTTGATTACAGTCTGTATCATTCTATATAAACTGTTTGCGTTTCATTTCACCGTATTTTGTGTTGCTTTCTGTGCTCGAATTCATGCGCCTTTCTGTGACCCGACTTGTCTGTATTCGAAGTATCTATGTAAGCTTACTTTGCGTTCTTCTATGGTTTTATGAACTCTGTTGCGAGCTGTCTTTAGGGCATTTATGTGTGCTAACTTTGCGTTCCAGTGCATTTTGCATGATCTTTGTTTTGAGCTGTATTTATGAACTTATGTCTCCTGGCTTCAAGTCTGACTTTTTGTTCTGGTTACCTTTCAATTCCTTAATGCCGGCTTAGATCTTTAGTATATGTATCCATTTTATGTGAAAAGAAGTAGCTGGCGCCGCTTAAAGGCGGCAACATCTCCCAAATATCATATAGTAAAGAAACTTCCCAAAGAGAAATAATAAGCTTTCTTACAGCCATGCGCAAACCTCGACAACGCCGTGAAGTCATGAACACGTGATGCGATTGTTTACCTCGTTTTCGCTAGTCATCACCCAGTTGCGAAGGCGTCTCAGTAGGCAGCTGCGCTAAGTAGCAGACCACTGAAGGCTGATGTGGGCCAAACCACGCGGCTGTTGTCGCCGTTATCTTCCAGTGCGTATTTTGGGGGTGTCAAATGTTACAGATGTCGATCATTGAGACAACGTCGTCTGAGCAGCCATTGTTTTCCGTGTTATAGAAAAAAAGTTAAGAGGATATAGACCAACCTACAGAGACTAACAAGTTTTTCCTCCAAAGGCTGCCACAGCTGTTGGCATATCACATTCTTCCTCTCTGGTTAGAATTACCTTGAAATATCAGGCCATGAGGACGTCATTACTTATTATTTGTACTATTAAAATGTATTTTGCTTCTTACTCGCGTTATACAGGGCACTGCTCCCATTCTGCACTGTGTCAAACAGGAGGCCACATACGATCGCGCATGTAACGAAATGTGAATAAGAAGGATAATGGCAGGAAAAGACTGAGAGTTAGGGAGAATGAGGTACATGTCTGCTGTACAGGGAAAGTGATAGATGAGACTTGTATAAGAGATGAATGCAACTAAAGAGAGCGGCCTGTTTTGATCGAAGTAGGTAAACATAGCAGCTACCGCCTTGTAAGTATTTTCAGCAAACCTCAAGGCTATTCGAGCCCACCAATCTAGAAGGACACGACGATACAATCATGATTCAGCGCTTGGATGACTGTTATTAGACGTGTTGCGCAAGAGGTGGGAGACCCAGCCACGAGACTCAACAGCTTTAAAAAGAATACCCAGGACGATGTCGGCTATTAGGAAAGGCGGGGGCAATGAAATGAACGGGCGCGCCAGGCGCGAGGTGAAGAAAGGGAAGGAGAAAAACAAGGTTCGAGCAGTTGCAAAATATTGTGTATCTGCAACGCCGAAACGATACGAAATCGACATGCTGCTAAAAAGCATTATTTAAGGTAGCTTTTTTTCCCCACGACACCTTACTTACTGATTAAACTGCGTGCCACCGACGGCACAATTTTCGTTGCATCTTTTAGCAGTCCTGAGGCTGTTGGAAAACCTAACTCGCCCCTGCAGCCGTAAAGGGGTTCCACGGGGAAAATTCTCTGCGCCAACTTTCACGAGGACATTTCTTTAACATCGCTTTATGGCAGTGTGGTTAATACAACTCAAGATAAGATTTATTCTCAATAACGAAGTTCTTACCAAAGTCAGTAAGTAGACGAAGTAAGAAGTAGACGACCCCGGCGGAAATGCGGCTGTTATTTTGCAATTATTGCTAGCTCACAAAAAATTGCTTCTAATCACAGCCCCTCAGCAGCTGATAACGAGGTGCTAATTTCAACTTCATACACGAGCCCCAGCAAGTTGATGGCCCGCTCCACTACTCCAAATCGTTCGGGTGTTACATCGTGCCCACTTTAGCTACACGAAGGTGAGGAACTCGCAGCGCTCGCTTTATTCGGGTGGCGGAGTTAGCCGCTTCCTGACACAGCGTCGGTTTTATTCCTGTTTGCGACACATCAGGGAATGCCGACACGCCGCTTCCTTGATGCGCGCGCCATCCTGCGCCGCTTCCTACTTCTCTCGTTGGACCCCCTCAGCGCGGACATCGCCCCACCGGCAACATGTGCACAGAGACGGGAACCCGTTTTGCCCACGCGTCGATAACACGCCAGTTCTCCCAATCCCCCATGGAGAAGCTCCGCGCTATACGCTCAAGTCTGCCTACCGTCGTGTGTCTTCGGAGGCGTGTGTCTGCGACGCCCTGTGGCTCAAACGCTCATAAATCGCCGGCTGTAGTGGTTTAAATTGAACACCAAAGCAAGGCGAATTTGGCTTACATTTGCTACGATGGTACAAATCGCCGGTGCGCTGTCGGTAATATAACTAGCACGTAGCGAGTGTGTCCAAGCCGGCACGTGTCGACACGAAACTTAAGAACAAACAAAACCATGCTGCTGAAGACAGACGGAACGAAACCCGACATAACTCCCCAGTCGAAAGTAGTTCCCTATGCACACTCACCAGCACTTCTTGATGAGTCACGATGGTTTTAGACTGACAAGTAAGTGACTTGAAAGTCGAATCTGCGCGCCATCTCCTGTGGCAGTGAATCGTGAATTTGCAGAGCAGGCTGGCTTTAACAGTCTTTTAAACAACGATTTCTTCCTGGAGATTGAGTTGCGCGCATACTTGCTGCATCAGCGGTGTTTCCTGAGTCCCGATGTCTGTAAGACATCTTAGGTCCTGCTTGGTCTCATGTGTTCCTTTTTTCTTTTCGTAAAGAAGTAAATTTATATCGTGCACGAGGTAGGACAAGGAGGAGGGAGTTTCCCTCTTGACTGGTTCCAGACTTTGCTTGGCGCAGGAGCACTGACGCTTTTTTAGGAAGAAGCGATGATGATACGATGATCAACTCTTGTTTCGCACTTTATAATATTTTCGTACCTGGAGATCCTGCGGTAGAGGTCATGTTTGCGCTGGTCCGTGCTGATCCGTTGACGGTCGATTGCTGGTGCTTATTGTTATTTTGGTGAAGCAGGGCTTAGGGACAAACTCTGGGTTTGTCGTCTAACATTATTATGTCTGATGTGCAGCTCGCAATGATTGGATGGGTTTGGAGGTAAAATCTTCGAGGTATGCTTGCAGCAATCCCGTCGCAAAGTATTTTTTGTTTTCTTTTTTTGCATTCACTTTTTGAAATGAACGAACACTTAGCACTATGTGAGTACATCTCGCGGTTAACATCTTCTTCGTTCTAGGTAGGTATCTAGGACACATTTATTCCAGTGTTCAATGGCGACACTCCAAGAAAACATCGTCCTCAGAAGTCTCCTAAAAAAAGAAAAGACTTTTTTTTTTTTCGCGAAGGTTGATCGCCTCTCATTCGCTACCTGGGCATTACGAAGTGCTGTGCGTTACTTTTTTATTTTTCTTTATTCTTTTGTTTTTCATTTCACTCATATTGCACCGCAGCCGCCGCGAGGAGCCAGGTATAGAGGGTGAAATTCTTGATAATAGCACCAGAGACCCCGTGCACCGCAGTAAGTCGTCAAAGCAACCGCGTCACTGTGTGGGTTGGTGAAGCAAGAAAAGCTAACTCGCTCGAATCCCGCCGCGGCATGCTCAGAGACTATGCAATTCTGCTGCTTAGAACAAAGTGGTCTGTTTGATTTCCGGCTACGGCGGCCACATTCCTACGGGGAGACCACTTCAAGAACGCTCGTGTATATCGAGCTTTGAACGTGCGTTAAAGAACTACAGGTGGTCAAAATCCACAGCGCCTGCACTGCAGCGTCTCTCATAGCCATATTGTGGCTTTGGGGCGTAACACCCCGTTTGTTAAATTATTTTTGTTTTTTCAAACTTCACAGGCTCCCCTCCCGCAGCGCAGCCAACAGAGGCTCGAGGAATGGCCATGGCGAACGACCTCGACAAAACTATCCGGCGTGCAAGCGTAATTGTTGTGTTCTTATGCGGTTGATTTTTTTTAAATTGAGAACAATTAATTCACTTTCCTTTATTTCGCAAGGATGCTGTGAATTGAAAGACGCGATAAGTTGAAAGCGTCATATAGAACGAGTGAGTACGTGGCAACCACTGTTCGCCAACATTTCTCGCAGCTGAACGAGAAACAGCTTTCAGCGGCCCTGCCACTCTGGGTAACCAAAAAATGTACGACAACTTCTTGGCCAACAGTTCAGAAACAATCTACCGTGTGTCCCAGTTAACGTTAGCCAAGTTGTTCAGCCGCAAAATAGTTGAAAAAAAAAAAAAAAACACGGGGCAAGGTACAATTATATTACCCAAGGTATTCCGTAATCAGAGGTCTGATGACGGATCATTATAGGCCTTAAAACTGTAATTTGCACCGTGTCTTTTACATGCTTTTTTTTGTTGTTGAACAGCTTTGCTAACGTTAACTGGGACACCCTATACGTAACAATGGAAAACACGTTGGGAACATGGCGAGGCTAGTTGCAGCAGGAGGCACTCGCTTTTCTGTATTTCACTGCGTCTGCAAAAGGCTCATTATTCTTGAAAAGCATGAATGGCACAGTAGGCTTTGGCTTATTCTTACCGTGCATACGCCACGAATTTTCTGCATGAAAATGTATTTCCCGTTAGGCCATGACTTCATGGTGACTTTGAGTGAGTCTAAGCGTTGCTGCGCCTACGCGTGGGACGCGCTGCCGTGGTTACGTGGCAGGGGCGTGTTCGTTCATAATAGTAGAGGGTAATGTGCAAATACACTCATGGTATAGAGGCTACAGGGAGAGACTCGGGAAGCGCTTGCGCCACCACCGTGCTCTACCGCACGATAAAAGCAAGGCATAACCAAGCTGCATCTTGTAGATGTAGAGCTTCGTTCTCGTTCCTGATGAGCAAAGCGCTTTGTAGAAAGGCTACGTGACATGGCACCCGTTCCTTACACAAGCGTGCCACGAACTGCCCAATGGAAAGACAACATAAAAAGAAAAAAAAAAGTGGGCTCCCCGTGGCACGCGTAGAGCTGTACCGCCTCGTCAATAAAACATAAGGGAAAAGAGAACGTATATCGATAAGTGCGGAAAGGAAAATCACACCCAAGAAAAGAAAAAGGTCGTTGCTAAGACTTTAAGCGCTCGTTATTGTCGTTATTGTCGGGGGCTGTTGCAACAGGACCGCAGCGGCGCCTTAAAATGGCTGAGCATCCGCCTCGTAAGCGGAAGGTACTGGGTTTGAACATTGGTTTCGCAGGAAAGCCTCCGGCTTTCTTAATAGTCAGAAATGTCCCCCGGCCTTGCGATCGGCTGCTTGAAGGTGTTCTGGCGTGGTCTCTAGGCGCCCCTGGTCCAACCACAGACGGTCAGGGTGTAGAGCATCTACCGCCGCTGTGGGAGGCGTACTTGAGTCTAGCTGCCGCTGCGTACCTACCGGCAGGACAGGTACACGCTTGCTACCGGTCAGGTTCTCGGCCATTGAGGAAAAGCATGGAAAAGTGTCGTGGTTGTGCAGTGACATAAGTGATAAGAAAGCTTTTCCTGCACCTTACGTGGCTTATTGTAAATATCGTGGTTCTCACTGCGGAGGTGGTTTTATTCTCAGGAATAAAAAAAATCTAGTCTTGAGAACTTCCAATTTTATTTGGGACATGTGAGGCTGTTTGGATTCAAATACGTGTATACGTAACGGTAAACCTTTGGCAGTGAGCTCCTTTTCTGGGCCTCCAGGAATCACCATGAAAAAGTTTAGGGGATTTTATAAAATGTATCGAAACAGTTGCTGTGGATTACATGCTTACTGGAGGTGATTTTAACATGCCTAACGTTGTGTGGCCACGCGCGGGGGCAAGTCAGCTACAGGCAGAACTTATGGTAAATACTTATTTGAACTGTGCGCTTTCTTGTCACTCACGCAGTTGGTGACGCAACCAGCAGGGCGGAACAATATTCTAGATCTGCTACAGACTAGTGTTCTCGCAGCTACACAGTCTGCTTTTGTTTTACCAGGCATTAGTGATCACAGAACTGTGCTGAGTGAATTTGAATTGATATACGCCAAAATTGAAGGCTGCGTGAGCAGACGATGCACATGTCAGCGGACTTATGAATAAAGGATGTTTCGCAAATATCCCTCGCTGTCCTATCTTTGTGTCATGAGTACTCCTTGGTTTCCTTCAGCAGCAGTTCAGCGTTGCGCGAGGCCGTCGGTGAGCCTGCATGAACTAAACATTGATTATTTAGCCACTAATCTTTAAGCTTTTACGTGTGACTGTGCCAGGGCATATATACATGTGTGTGTGTGTTTTCAAGTAATAATGTTGCTAGTTTGCGCTTGTTCGTGTTTTTCTTTCACGTTCCTGTGTGTTCGAGCCATCCTTTCTTGAATATTGAATACCAACACGCCAAGAATCCAATACTTCTTAATCGTACGTTGACGTATTTAAAACGTTGCCCGGAGCGCTCAATGTTAATGAATTATGAAATATCTTTAAGGAAAAATCATGAGCCATTATACTCTGTCAAGGTGGATGACCAGCGAATCTACTTAGCACACGGCCCAGAGGTGACACAGAATTTTGAACAAAGGTATTGCCTTGATAACACAATACCAACACATGTCTTGATCGGTCGTCCACGCAAATGTATATAAAATGGACAGGCCGCCAATGACTGACCCCTGCAACGTTTAATACCCGAACCTTCTCGAGTGAGGCTAGCTTAGCAGGACTCTTTGAGGAACTATCTGACATTGTTTGGGATATCATCGGCCTTAGTGAGATTAGAACTGGTGAGGCATATGCATTGCTGAATAACGGACATGTCCTCTGCTATAGAGGTCTCCTAGATAAGAAGCAATACGGAGTAGGATTCCTAATCCATAAGGACATAGCGGGCAACACTGACGAATTCTACTGCATGAAAGAGGGGGTAGCTGTAGTCGTAATCAAACTTAATAAGAGGTATAGATTAAAGGTAGTACAAGCCTACGCTCCAACATCCAGTCAGGATGATTAGGAAGTAGATAAGTTTTATGAAGATGTTGAATTAACGAAGAGAAACGTGCAAACTCAGTATAGTGTAGTAATGGGTGACTTCAATGCAAAAGTGGGGGAAAAGCAGGCTGGTGAACAAGCAATTGGCAACTGCGGCGTCGATTCTAGGAACGCTAGAGGAGAGATGCTGGTAGAATTCGCAGAAAGGAATAAGATTCGAATAATTAACACCTTTTTCAGGAAGCGTAGCAACAGAAAGTAGACCTGAAAAAGCCCTAATGGTGAAACAAGAAATGAAATTGACTCCATACTTTCTGCTGATCCCAGCATAGTGCAGGATGTAGAAGTGATAGATAAGGTAAAGTTCAGTGATCATAGGTTAGTGAGGGCTAGGATTCACCTCAGTTCGTAGAGAGAAAGAGCAAAATTTATCAAGAAGAAACAGGTCAACCTAGAGGCAGTAAGGGAAAAAGCAGACAAATTCATGCTGGTACTTGCAAACAAATATGCAGCCTTACAACATAGAGATGATGATGACATAGAGCTAATGAATGAAACCGTAACTAGGCTGGCTTCAGAGGCAGCAATTGAAGTTTGATTCAAGGCACCAAGGCAACCAATAGGCAAGCTCTCACAAGTAACAAAGGACCTAAAAAAGAAACTACAAAGAATGAAAGTATCCAACTCAAGAGATAAGATGGAATTCGCGGAACTGTCAAAACTGATCGACAAGGCGCAAATAAGTGATATTCGAAACTACAACGTGAGAAAGACTGAAGAATCCGTAAAAAATGGACGCAGCCTGAAATCAGTGAGAAGGAAACTTGGCATAGGACAAACCAAGATCCATGCGCCGAAAGATAAGCTGGGTAATATCATCAGCAGTCTCGAAGATATAGTAAAAGAAGCGGAAGTATTCTATACTGACCGGTACAATACCCAGAGGAGTCAGGACACCTCCATTAGAAACAATAATGAACAGGATAAAGAAAAACTCTTCCTATAACTAGCGATGAGGTCAGAAGGGCCTTGCAAGACATGAAATGAGGAAGAGCGGCAGGAGAAGATTCAATAACACTCGATTTAATCAAAAATGGAGGAGACCTAATGCTTGCAAAACTGGTGGCTCTTTATGCGAAGTGTCCATCGACTGCAAGGGTCCCAGAAATCTGGAAGAATGCAATCCACAAAGAGGCAGACGTTAAAGAATTGAAAAATTATAGGCCCATTAGCTTACTCCCAGTATTACATAAAATATTTACCAAAATAATCTCCAATAGAATAAGGGCAAGATTGGACTTTCGTCAACCATGGGAACAGGCTGGCTTCAGGAAGGGATGCTCTACAATGGATCACATCCATGTCATTAATCAGGTTATCGAGGAATCCGCAGAGTACAATAAGCCTCTCTACATGGCTTTCATAGATTACGAAAAGGCATTTGATTCAGTAGAGATACCAGCGGTCATATAGGCATTACGTAATCAAGGAGTACAGAACGCTTACGTAAATATCTTGAAAAATATCTCCATAGCTACCTTAATTCTGCACAAGAAAAGCAGGAAGATATATATAAAGAAAGGGGTCAGACAGGGAGACACAATCTCTCCAATGCTATTCACTGCTTGCTTGGAAGAAGTATTCAAGCTATTAAACTGGGAAGGCTTAGGAGTAAGGATCGATGCCGAATATCTCAGCAACCTTCGGTTTGCTGGTGACATTGTTCTATTCAGCAATACTGCAGACGAGTTACAACGAATTATTAAGGACCTTAACAGAGAGAGTGCAAGAGTGGTATTGAAGATTAATATGCAGAAGACAAAGATAATGATCAATAGCCGGGCAAGGAAAGAAGAGTTCAGGATCGTCAGTCGGCCACTAGAGTCTGTGAAGGAGTACGTTTACCTAGGTCAATTAATCACAGGGAACCCTGATCACGAGAAGGAAATTCATAGCAGAATAAAAATGTGTTGGATCGCATACGGCAGACATTTTTAGTTCCTGACTGGAAGCTTACCATTATCATTGAAAAAAAAAGAAAAAAGTGTACAATCAGTACATTTTACCGGTGCTGACATATGGGGCAGAAACTTGGAGACTGACAAAGAAGCTTGAGACCAAGTTAAGGACCGCGCAAAGAGCGATGAAACGAAGGTTGCTAGGCATAACGTTAAGAGACAGAAAGGGGGCGGTTTGAATCGGAGAGCAAACGGGTATAGACGATATTCTAATTGACATCAAGAGAAACAAAATGGAGGTGGGCAGCTCATGTAATGCGCCGGTTAGATAACCGTTGGACCATTAGGGTTACAGAATGGGTACCAACAGAAGGGAAACGCAGTCGAGGACGGCGGAAGACTAGGTGGAGCAATGGAATTAGGAAATTCGCGGGCGCTAGTTGGAACCGGTTGGCGTAGGACAGGGGTAATTGGAGATAGCAAGGAAGAGGCCATCATCCTGCAGTGGACACAAAACAGGTTGATGATGATATATATATATATATATATATATATATATATATATATATATATATATATATATATATATATATATATATATATATATATATATATATATATATACGTGCGTGCGTGCGTGCGTACGTGCGTTGTTTCGCATTCCCTTTTTCTGCAAAAGTTTTCATGGTAAAATATTAACGAAAAAATTATCGAATGGATAAAGGATTATTTAAATCTAAGAACTCAACGAGTTGCAATTACTGTGTTTTCCCATGATGCTGACGTGTCCTTTGGTACGCCGCAACGGTTCGTACTTGGTCCGCTTTAATTTTTAATCCATATAACTGACATTTCCTCTGGCATTGCTTCAACTATATGATTGTTTGCGAATGATTGGGATTTCTGGGGTTTTACGTGCCAAAACCACGATTGGATTATGAGGCATGAAAACATGATTCTGTGCTGTACAAGGTGGTCAACGACCCAAATGACTGTGTCACATTACAGGTTGATTTGAACAGGATTGTCGCATGGTGCCTGCAAGTGGGACAAGAGTTTTAACTTACAAAAATCAGTCGACATATGCACTTCTAGAACGAAAACACCCCACAAATGAGCTCTGTATCTGAGTATATCTACCTCGGATAATACTAATCACATGATCTACGTTGGCATCGTCGTATCAACTAAATAACGTCTAAGGTATGTCGAGTGCTTTGTTTTTTAAGACAACACAAAACACTTTCCCTCAGAAACTAAAGATTTATTATTTAAAACTAATGTTAGCCCAGTTATAGAGTATGCTTGTTCGGTATGGGACCCTTGGTCCCCTTCAAAATGACACAAAAAATCTTTAAGGAGTGCAAAATTTAGGTATTCGTTATGTTTTTAGTAATTACTCGAAAAAGGTCAGTCTCGCGTTGAGTGTACTCTTGGCTGGGAGGTACTCGCGAAGCATAGGTACATGCTTAAAATGTCTGCATAATAGAATTCACTGTAAAATTGGCATAAACCGTGACTTAAATGTGCTTGTTTCAACCAACATATGTGTCAATACGTAGCTATTACATGTTTAAACTTAAGGAAATTGCTTGTAGAAGAGACTCATTCAAAAAATTATTTTTTACAGGATCCATAATAGAATTGAAGCGTTTTCCTAAACAAGTTGTATCCATCATGTGGAACGAGCTGTTTGCGTTATCATTGTGATGTTACCTTTGGACTTTACAAATGCTTGCATTTTTTCATAATTGCTTTGGTGGTTTTGCCGCCTGCTTGTATATATAAATCATCCCCCCCCACACACAAACACGCACGAACACTGATGTTGGTAAAGAAATAAATAACAAAATTTCCGACGTACAGCTCTATCTGAGAGCCGCGTGTTCGATTCGCAAACGCGGTATGCTTCAGTCACACTCAAAGTCTTTCTCTCTCGCCGCGATTTATTATAACTGTGTCTATTTCACGTTTCTTGCTTTTTTGCCCCGGTGTTGCTCATGTTATCATAAAGTAGTTTATGATAACACTACCAACACCGGAGCAAGAAAGCAAGAACGTGAAAAAGACACAGTTATAATAAATTGCGGCGAGAGAGAAAAACTTTGAGTGTAAATGAAGGTGTGGCCGAAATCAAATATTTCCTGTTCCCTATGAGACCTGCTATATTAGGACTTGCTATTTTATATGGAGGCGCCATCGCACAGCCAAGAGCCACTGCCGACACCCACACATTCCAGCATGGTGGCCGGATAGGGTCTGACACCGGGAGGCCAGAAAAGATTAGGTGATTTCTTTATGTACAGAGTATGAACAGTGACAGACGTCAAGAAGTGTGTACTTGTAAATGGTATAAAAGCTCATTCACTCATCGCATGTATATTCCGCGCATGTGTGTTTTTTTTTTTCTTTTTGTCCATTGGTATTTTCAACCTAATTCCAGTTTCTGTTCCTGTTTCTGAACCTAATTCCTGTTCCTAATTCCAAACAGCAGTAACACTGTAGTTCTGCCCCGACGTCCGCGTTAGCAACTTTTCTGAAAGCGGGACAACAGCCATAGAGTCTTCCGTGGGCCTACAAATCAAGGTGATGTGTAAGATAGTAAAAAAAGAATGATCACTAGGAGCAGCAGCAGCGTAAACAAAGTTTAAATGTTGCTTTCTGTTCAAGTGGACATTAGCTTTTTTAGACTTCCACGGGGAGCTTAAAAAATAATTCCAGCAGGAATGGATGGTTACATGTGCGGTTACCCCCATGTGCGGACCACCACAAATAATTTTCTTATAGGTTTATCCTATTCTTTATCCGCGGTGTTTTCTTAGTGTCTCTTACAATTTAGTTTCAGTAATAGGTATTGCGTCATAGTTCTCATCGAAACAAAATTTCACGCATGAAAAAGTTCGACACCGCAAGCCCCTCCTGTGCCCTTCCCCCGAACACTGATCAACAAAACTCTAAACAAAGTCTGCACGCGGTTCTTAAAAAAAAAGGGCCGAGTTCAGTGCCAGCGCTATTTTTTTACAATGCTCTCTCCATGCTAATGTCACTTGTACGAAACTGGCTGAAAGGGAACGGCTCGCAGAGGAAACGCAGGACATCTGGTTCACAGCCTGAATGCCCCCTGCCCCTCCATCTCCTCCCCATCCGGCGCTCTCCGCGTCGTCCTTTCTTGGGATCGGTAGATGCGAGTAATCAGCCTCCACGCTTCGCGGGGCATAACTACCGGCGTTGCAGGGAGCGTGCCCCGCGATGAGCTGGCCGCACAGGACGCACTGCGAGGGCGGCCAAGGCAAAGCTCCACGCCCGAAGGGCATCGCTGCGCGAGATGCGTACGTGACGACAAGCATGTTTCCTTCGTCCGGCTTCGCGAGCCGGACTCGGCCCCGCTCCTCTCGAGTACGGCAGCACACCGATGACTCTGACCTACATGCGCAGAAGGCTGGCTCGTTTCTCGGACGAAACATTCGAGCCGCGACGGTCGGGTGCGGAATTAACTCGCCGGGTTTTCTTTCCTTCTTCTCTTTTTTTGTTAACCCCGTATTCCGGAGAAAACGCGCACGATTGCTGCCTGGACTTTCTTGAAACAAAGTGACGTGGTTACGGATGGGTTCTGTGGCAGACGTGCATATGGAGCGGAAATGTTTGTAAAAAAGAGAAGTGAAAGCAGAAACAGGTGGTTGCAGCATCAACGCAGGCGGCACAGTTGTGCAAGCTGGGCATCCTTCCGGACGTTGCTCCTGACCTGCCCTGCGAAAGAAACGGCCAACTGGGATTGCTGTACCTCAAACAGACACTTCACGGCCTACGCATTGGCTGGGCCCTTTGGCATTCAAATAAGTCTATAAATTTATGAGACTATAATACATGGTCCCTTTACAATTAAGCATTGCGTCTGCTGACGTTGGCATCTCGTTAGCCACATAGAATAATGCATGCAAGATAGTATTGCAACCAAAGACGGAAAGAAAAAAAAAACTTGAGAGAATGGCCCCATCAAGAGGGACGAAGGCTGGTGTATATACTCCACGCGTGGATGCATCTTGCAGCCGGGCAACGCCACAAGAGATGCCTGCGGGCTCGACTGGCGAGGGCAGAAAGGTGAAAGCCGCGTCGAAGGCCGGCCGATGCTCTGGAGGTCAGCCTATGCACCACTAATCGTGCTGTTCACAGCAATGCTGTATTACAAGCCTTGATCAACTTCACAGCACAGTATCCACGCAGTATGCCGTTTCTGTTCACATTCGCGTCCTCTGAGTGTCTTTGAAATGAGACTTCCAAGAGCATTTGCGAGAATCGCATTGTACGGTTCGAATACGCTCTCGCTACGTTGAAAACGAAGATGGGGGAAGTCTATGCAGGCGCGAAGGTGAACGTACAAAGCTACGTACCTGCCGTGAAGAAAGGGGCGTGGCGCCATTTCGCGGTGTACTCTCGCCTCCACTTATTGTGGCATCTAAGGCCCTCACACACTGGGCAACAAATTGGTGAAACGGTCTTCAAAGTTGTCGCCGGCCTCATTTACCGATGCAACGTAATTGCTAGGATAGCGTAGCGAGACAATGTAACCCTAACAGTTGCATGCTTGGAAGTGATGATAATGATTATGTTTATTGGCATCTCCTTTGAAACAGGGCGGAAAAAAACTAGTCCCCTAACATGCTCGATTTATTCAGGTTTTACTACATTCATCGTGATAGGGTCCCTGTCTGCGCCATGTTCACCGACTGTGTTGGACAACTTGTTGGCCCGTATTTCAGCGCCTTAACGATAAATGACAGACGACGCAGCCGAGCACCTTTCGCTTTGCTCACTGAGCACAAAACAAGCACGTCTTTTCATGTAGCACCGCAGCGAAGGAATTCAGGCGACACGGCTTTCCAGCGGCGCTGTGGCGCGTCCTGTCTTGGAATGTAGAGGCTAAGCTGCCTTCGATAGTGCATGCAAGAGGTCGCTGCTCTAGCGCACTATTTTCTGAGCCAGCTGGAATTGCTTCGACATGAGAACCCAATTTCCTTGGTTGGCCCTCTTTGTTTTCTGTCTGCGTGACACAACCTAACCTAGGCTGAAGGCGCGATCAAGTGCGCGCGCGTGTGAGCTTCCATTGACGCTCCAAGAGTATAGAAAGCTAGTTCGTTAGACAATTATGGGTTGGTGCGTTTACCTGTGGTTACTTGTCTTAATGTACACTATGGGCGATTGGCCAAAAATTGAATGGAATCAGAAAGGCAACCAGTCATGTCCTAAAAAAAAATCACTTACAAAAATTGTGAGAAAATCGAATCGAAAGTAAAATGACATAACGTTCTGAGAATTTAGTAAGTGTCATCGACTGTCCAGAAATACTCAGTGGTCTTGCATTTAAAATTCGGCGAAAGCTCACAAGAATATGTGCGCCTCTTTACACCACATTCAGAAAGCATATAATGACAATTATGTGCATAATGATCATACGGACAGTTAATTTCGATCCTTTGGTGTCCTGCTACTGTGCGTACTGTGAACTGCGATATTGCCTTCGAGACAAGTAAGAAATTGCTTGCATGTTCTAAATTCTGATTTGCTGTCCGTTTATTTTGAATCACTGCTATATTAACTGTCTCTACGTCTCATTTTTATACTATTATAGTAACTATAGTTACTACAATGCTGCAAATACCACTATTACTAGTTCGCCCTCCAGACGATATGCGTGATGCCGAGACCTTGAGGAGTGGATCAAGTGCTACAGCGCGTGTTTGGCTGTTGTGGGCAGTGCTGCTTATTCACTGCACATGAGGTTGCCGTCACTTAGCCAGCATACATTCTGTGACAGCGAAGCGTTCTTTAACAACAAGCGTTTGGGCCCTTGGACCTGGGATTGTCACGGGGAGGTACGCAATCTTGCGCAGTACTAACTGGTATAGTTACTTGAGTCAGAACACTACTCCTTGCTTATGTGTGGCAGAGGCCAGGTATCAGGAGTGAACGGTTCCCACACTCAAACATCTTTCTTTTGGTTCTACTGATCTGTAGTTTTTCTAACAAAAACACGGTATACTTTCACAAGAACGCACCCCAATAATAATAAGACACTACTATTTCATAGTTCATGCTCAGCAGCAAGTGCATGTTTCTTTGTCATCTCAGTAGGTTCATGACATCTGCGTAACCTTTCGCCGTCCCATGCATTGATCTGATGATACTCGCATGTTGATATTAACTTGATCTTATGTCTACAAACGAGACGCTCGGGTGGACCGGAACGAAGATTATACATGATTCGCATCTTGATTATTTTCTCACAGTTGGTTTACTTCACTAGGTTCCACATGAATGAGCAAAGACCATTAGCTTTCATCACGTATACTTTCAGATGCTACAATTCACTAATATATGACCTGCCGAGGTTGCTTAATGGCTTTGGTGTTGCGCTGCTAAGCACGAGATCGCGGGAGCAAATCCTGGCCATGGGGGCTGGATTTCGATGGGGGCGAAATGCAAAAACTCCCGTGTACCTAGATTCACGCGCACGTTAAAGAAGTCCAGGTGGGGAAAATGAATTAGGAGTCCCCTCCCCCACTGTAGCATGCCTCATAATCAGATAATCAGATGGTGGAGTTGGCACGTAAGACCCCATAATTTTTTTTTTTTTTACTAACATGCTATTTGGTGGTCTTGCATTTTCAAAGGCCACCCTTAGAACTTGAACCTTTCGAGATTAGAGCAGGGGCTTCCCGCTGTATTTTGTGACTTCGATAAAATCGTTATCTCTCATTATTTATCAGACATTATTTTTTATTAACATTATGGGGTCTTACGTGCCAGAACTATTAGAGATACGAATGTCATCTGTGAACAAACGAAGCATACAAACGGTGTTTAATTAAGGAATGGTTTAGAATCTGTTTCATTCATCTGGGTAATTCGTGATTGTGTTCGCATGTAGTTTTTCTATAGCATTCGTTTAAAAAATATCGCGACGATGCATGGTCTGTAGCAAAACAAAAGAAAAAAAGGACACACACGCATACACACAAAAGAAAAAATAAACGTACACGCGCTCATGGGGTTCATTCTTGATATACAATTACGCCATCACAAACTGCGTAGCACGAAAAGAGCCGGATAAGATGAAACATAACTAGGCTTCATAAAGAAAACATTTTTTTCTTTGTTTCCTTGTTTGGCTTTCATGAATGACCCATTCTCTTCGGACACACGCAAGAGGCGATGCGAGCAGAGATGAAACGGAAAACTTTAAAGAAACGACGCAGCATCAAGCTGGGGAGAAATATCGCAGACAGACGTTTCCTCTTTCAATGCGTTTACTTGGGACGTCAAATCAGCTTAAGATAAAGTGTAGAATGACGTCATCTCGGAAGCGCGAACGAGATATATATCTAATGCGTTATGCCTTGTGGCAGGCCTTCTCAGAAAGACAAAAAGGAAAAAGAAAATGGGAGTGGGGAAATAAGCATAGAAATCGGCAATGGAAAACGTCTTGTAGGAAGGAAGGATTCAGCAATTGGAGCTTTTTCAGAGTGTAATCGCTTATACGGAGTTATCGCCGTGGCCACTATGTGCCGTGCCGGGAAACAAGGGTGTACAGCACGTGTGCCGCACGTGAGTTGTTGCGCAACACTCTCTCGTTTTTTTTTCTCTCTCTCTTCTCTGAATATCTCAGCTTGTCTCTTTCTCCCGTGGGATTTTGTATGGCGCAGTGCCACGCACTGACAATTTCTCATTTATACCGTCATAAAAAAAAAAAAACTGCCGATCAACCGTGCCAACCTGCGTGCCTAACGGGGTGCTTTTTAGGGGTGCTTGTCTTGGCGTATCTTCAACGAAGTTTGCTCGCCATGTTATCCATGGCGTGTTCACTCTCTTCTCTCTCTCGTTGACTCCTGCACAACGCGAGCAAGATAGAAAGAAAATCACCAGCTATTTTTAAAGCAGCATTTCATTTAATTAGTGAGCCGCAACCGTGTTTTGTAGGCTTACAGTTCTCATTTCATTGTTTAAGCTTCGCTCGTAACCAGCATCCTGTTGAGTGCCTCGTTCATGCTGCTATTCCCGTTATACTGATATGGGTTTTAGGCAGGTGGTCTGCCGAGAGTGGGACACTTTGCCAATTTTTATATTATATTACGGTCGCTATGCTCAGCGTTTTCGCAATCCAATGCTCCCAGGCGCGAGATAAAAGCAAGGATGAGCCGAGTAGTTTTCGTTATTGTTCAATTCGTTCGTGACCCATATGGCGAGAGCTTCAAGACATCGGATCTTTGCCGCGTGCCCATGTCCGGAGAGCGTGCGTACTCGAAAGACCTAACGACAACGGAAGACCATTTGCGTCACCGAACAAACTTTCTTATTTCTAATCAGTTGGTTATTTCTTGGTGATGGCTACGATGACAAATCGTCGTGATACGATTTCTAAGATGTTTGTGGCTCGACAGGGGTCATTGAGGTGTACGTAATAATGGCGCCACTGTATAGCGGACCAAGAGGTTTTTGTTCGTTCGTTCGTTCGTTCGTTTGACTTTTTTTGTAATATTAAGTTTCGTCGTCCACACGGAGGCAATTCAACGTTGTATTTTCGCATTTTGGCAAAGGTATTTAAACGTTCTCCGCCCCCTTTTTATCTACTATACTGAAGCAGAGGTGGCGCCCTTCTGTGCATTTTTGAAATATGCAGGGCTTAGACGCACGACCACTGCCACGCGAAATACTCTCCTTACATTTACGGCAGCGCATGTAGACCTTTGTGTCTTTGCTTTATTATTACTTGTGGTTGTCCCCTTTTGTAGCATTTTTCTTATGCGGTCGCCGAGCATAACTTTGAAGTTGAAGACTGCGGTAAAAAAAGTTAACTAGAAGTTTTTTTACCGAAGATAATAAAATACCTCCCGCGAGCCTTCGCGAGGTGCCTGGGACGCCGGTGAGCAATGGGGCACACCTGATCGTAACGTTGGTGGTGTCTCTTGACAACATATATCTCGAGTAAAATTGAATGTAAAATTAAATAACTGCCCAGTTTTTTGCCAGAACTGTGTGCTTTGCTCCACCCTGGGAGACGGTATAGATGAAGACTTATCTCATCAAGGGAGGAGCGTAAACTTTTATTTTCAAATCAACAAGATTTGAGTCCGGCGTCTTTTTAGTGGGTCTGGGCACCCGCCGCGGACGCGGTTCCGAGACCTTGTCTCGAAGCGGCTTCCTCGGCTCGCTGGACGGCCCAGAGTTGTGCTGTCAGGTTCGAGCTCAGCAGTGCGGTCTTCCAGTGTGACCGGAGGCTGATGGTGGAAGAAACGGAGGGGTCGGCACTGCCCGACTTGTTTGTTAAGTCCCGACACTGCGATAACATTAGATTTAGTGTGGCAACCTCGCCACACGATGTGCATCCGTTTGTAGTGTACATGTCTGGATACGTGGCGTGCATGGTGCATGGCGTGGTTTCTGTAAGAGTCCGTTTGTAATTGTCTGAATTGTATTGCTTGCGTCCTGTCTAACCTAGCGTGAGGGAATGGGTATATGCGTCTTTGTAATTGGTAGTGTGTCGTGATATCGTGAAACCTAGTCATACGATCCTCCCATGCCCAGACGTTTGCAGTACCCCGCGGGGGTTCTTCCTCCGATCCTGCTCGGTGGGTCAGGCCTCGAGCAACGCGGTGAGCCGCTTCGTTGGGGGTGCTCAATCCAGTGTGTGCCGGGATTGATAGCAAATGCCTTCGGTTATCGACGTCGGCCTCTCCCTGGTGTATGGGATGTCGCTGGAGTATGTGATACGCCTCTTGAGAGATGCGCCCATTTGCAAAATTGCGAATTTGCCGTTTGCGAGTCGCAGATCACGTATGTAGCTTTAGTTTGTGTGAGGGCCAGTGCTATGGCCGCTTCCTCTGCCGCTTCGACATGTGCCGTGTTCACGGTGACGCTCGTGAGGTGGTTGCCTCGGTGGCCTGTAACTACCGCCACGAAACTCTTCCTGTCTCGATAGGGGGCTGCGTCGGTGAAGACCGCCTCCTTGTCGTTAGAGTAACTTTTGTTCATGTGTTTTGCCCTGGCTATACGCCTCCCCGTGTGGTGTTGGGGGTGCATGTTGCGAGGCAATGGGGGTACGTATAGTTGCTCGCGTATAGGTCTTGGAATTTCTACTTTGATGCCGTGTTGCGAGTGGAATGTGATGCCGAGCTTTTCAAGCACGTGTCTGCCCGGGCGGGTCTTGGACAGGCTCTCAAGTTGGGACACTTGTTGCGCCTCCACGAGCTCTTCGAGCGTATTGTGTAGGCCTAGTTCTCAGAGCTTGGTGGTGCTAACTCCAGGCGCAAGTCCCAAAGCACATTTGTACGCCTTGCGTATGAGCGCGTTGAGCTTGTTTCTTTCCGCAACCGTCCAGTTGTGAAACGCTGCCGTGTACCTTATTTGAGAAATGACGAAGGCTTGTATGAGTCGGATGACGCTGCCTTCGCGCCTGCCCGCGTGTTTGTTGGTGATGCGTCGAATGAGCTGCATCGTGCTGGTGGCCTTTGCCGTTATCTTGCGAAGTGCTTCGCCATTGCCACCCTTGTGTTCCATCAAGGGAAATTTTTATCTATTTAAAGTTAACGAATTAAATGTGTTTTATGGCGCGCAGCGCTTTCTCAGAATTAGCTGGAGTTGAAATGAGTTAACCTTCATGATGTCCACGTGGTGCGTTGCGATGTACAGAAGATCATGCTTGGCTGCAGCTGTGTAAATACCAAAGACTTGCTGATGGCCGCTGTCGACCTAACAAGCGTTTACTTGCGCTCGTTAACGGTGTGACAAGTAATTTCCTGCCATTGCATTTTACATATGATGCGGTGCTGTAACACATGATGTGGCATTGGATGTGATGTGGTGGTCAAGTTGCACAGTGGTGCAAGAGATTGGGTTTCTGCCATCGTTATGTCCTCGAAGGTATAGGATGACGTTGGCTGCGTTTGTGGTGCAGCAACTGAATGATCTGTCAGTCGAAAAGCAATCCGGGCTATGCAAAGCATCTTGGCGGGCACCGACATCGTTTATCTTCTTGCTACCGCATCTCTGCCCGTCGTTAGATGGCGACGAATTGTGGCTTCATTGATAGCCCCTGCCTGGTGCATGCCTGCTATCTCACTGACGTGGATTGACCTGGCATCGACTGCGTGAGCATCGGCATTGACCAAGCGACTGCGTGAGCATCCGGTGGACGCCACTCCCTCCGGGGGAAGGCTTGATAAAAGTGGACGGCAGTGGCTTGTGAGCATTGGAAAGCAATCCGTGCTACGCAAAGCATCTTGGCGTGCACTCACGTCATTTTTCGTCTTGCTACAGGTATGTGAGAGTATGTCACTTTAATTTCTGAATTTTGCGTAGATTACGGATCTCTTTCCAAGTTCCGGTTTTCTTGCTTTTTGTGTGTGTTATTACTGCATTTTTGACGAGGGATATGCCTTCTGACGTGAAGATTATCAGGGACATAAATGCATTAAAAGATGACATGACTAGACAGATCAAAGAGTTGGCCGATGAATTGAAGAAAGTCCGTGTTCTTGGTGAGAACAGAGCTACCACTTACGAGGCGCAAATAGGTGTACTCACGAAGAGCGCGACATTCGTGAATGATCAGTATGATGGCATCGCCACGAAGCTTCACTGTGTCTTCGCTCAGAATAGGGCACTAACATAAAAACACGATGCTCTGACCTCAGAAAACTACAAACGGACGAAGCAAGTTGAACACATTGAGCAATACTCTCGTCTGAACAATATATAGATCAGGGGCGCTCCAAATGCTAAAGATGAAAACTTGGTCGAAGTGCAATGTAGAATCGGAAAGGAAGTAAAATGTCAAGTCCAACCATCAGATGCTGATACTGTCCACAGGATTCTCACACCAAATAACCCGAAAGTGAATGAAATTGTTGTTAGGTTCCTTTCCAGTGACAAAAAGAATGAACTTCAAAGGAAAGTGCGGAAAGCAAGGCTCACAGCTAAGGAACTTGGTTTATACAGTGAGCCAGCGAACATCTACTTCAAAGATCATTTAAGTCCCCACAGCAAAACCCTTTTCTCTGCTTTCTTAAAGTGAATGGCAATTTCTGTGGACGGATCAATGTGTGATAAAAGCCCGCCGGAATGCATCAAGTGCAGTACACAAAATAAACTCAGAGGCAGACCTTCTTTTTTTACGGAGGGCCATGATAAGTAGAGATCCTGATTGCCCAAAATGTCTGCCTGCTTGATCTCCCCGGAAACATTTAAATACCAAGTTCCACATTCTCCATATTTCTCTCTTATACACTTGAATATTCGTATAGTCTCCGATCCCATTACGATGAATTTTTTCATCTATGTGAGACCTTGGAACATTCATTGTGCATCACTGGTTTATCTGAAACTTGGCTCAACGATTTGTCATGCGTTAACTACAATATTCCAGGGTGCAGCCTTGAGTTAGAAAGTCGGCGATCCGCTACAACCGCTTCTTTACACGGCAGGGTAGCTCTATAGATTAAATATAGCATCAAGTATAAGGTGCGACAGGACCTATGTTTTACTACGAAGTGGTATGAATTACTATTTATAAATTCTTCCTATTGCCACATCAATACGATGTGTACCACATAAAACAAAAACCACGCTTATTGGAGTAATGTACAGATCCCTTCAGAACAGGAGGGAAGATTTCTTTCAAGCACTACAAAAGTTTGTCACAAAACATGTAGCTAATGACGCAAACATTTTTATCACAGGTGACCACAACATTGATACCTCTGACAAAAACAGCATAACTTGCGAGTACCTCTTGGCCTATTATGGTTTAACGCAACTAATAAATGTGCCAGCTCGATACAGTAGTAACAAACGCACAACACTAGATCACATAATAACTAGTTATCCATGTTCTTTCTACCTTTATGAGTGGTACAATATCTGCAGATATAACAGATCATATGCCCACCTTTACTGTGTCTACTTCAGCATTCCCCGCTAAGAATGAAAAATATATTCGTAAAGTATATGACTACAAAGCCATAACATCGAAATTAGGGTTAGAAAAATGGGACATTGTTTATAATGTCACTACTGCTGACGTAAAGCTTGAAGCCTTTCCTAATATAGTTCACGGTCACATGAACAGTTCTTATTCTACGATATCCGACAGTAGAAATGGTTTGAAGAGAAAGCCGTGGTTTACACAATGCCTTTTCAAATGGATAAATCATAAGAATAATCTACATAAGAAACTTAAGTTCTATTAAGCTGTATTCTACAGAATTGACCTACAGACGAGATGCAAGACGTATAAGAAACATCTTGAAAAGTTAGTGCATATTTCGAAGGCTGATTATTATCATTCACAAATAATGCGTGCCGCTATTAATACTGCTAAAGCATGGAAAGTTCTAAACTCCGCAATGAATAACGTAATGCACCAAAGTAAAGCGACAGCTATTACTGATGGAAACACTGTCATAACTGAACCATATGCACTTGCACAGAGACTTAACAGTTACTTTGCTGAGGTGATTGCAGTTGTTACCTCAGCTGCCACGAACTGCGGAGGGACAGGGACCTTTGTCAGTCTTGATTGCCTTTAGGCTCTGCCCCTGCAGTGAGCTTTGTATATTGATTACTGTAAATAAAATACTTACTTACTACTTAAAAACAACAACAACTCGGGAAGCTTGAGCAGCCTCGTGATTTACCTATACTAAACCTTCACTGCAGCTCCTTTTATCTGGCTCCTACTGATCCTGCTGAGGTTCGTAGTGCTGCACTTTCGTTAAACAACAGAAATTGTGTAGGACGTGATGACTTACCTGTAGCCCTGTTGAAACACTCAGTGAATTTTATTGCGGAACCTTTAGTAAACATAACAAATACAGCGTTCTCATCTGGTGTTCTTCCGACAGCTTTGAGACTTGGCAAAAGAATACCGGTATTTAAAAAGAACAGCAAACTACTACTCAAAAATTACCGGCCCATCACATTGATTTCGTCTCATTCCAAGATAATTGAGAAAGTACCTCTTGAACTAATTAGACTTTATTTCCAAAACAACAACATTTTATCAAGCGCACAATATGGCTACATGAAAGCGAAAAGTACGGAACTAGCCTTGCTGACCTTGAGTGAAAAAATTAGGCAGAATATTGCAAATAGGCTCCTCGCAATGGATATATTTATTGAAGCGACAAAGGCATTCGACGTTATCAGTCAAAAGAAACTTCTGTCTAAATTAGAGGAATGCGGTATTCGTGGCACTCCTAACAAGTTGATAGAAAGCTGACGAATAGGCAACAGTACGTCTGCATAAATGGACGAAGTTCTGATAAAAAACACATCAATACAGGTGTCCCACAGGGGTCAATATTAGGTCCTTTCTTGTTCACTGTATTCATAAATGATCTCCCATCGCACATACTAGAAGAATGTGTCTCATACGCAGATGGCACATATGTGTTCATAGCGGCTGAGAATGGTAAATATTTATACAAAAAAGCTAATAACACACTCAACCGGCTCTCTCACGAGTTACACAGAAATGAATTTATTCTAAATC
Source organism: Dermacentor andersoni (assembly GCF_023375885.2). NCBI lineage: Eukaryota > Metazoa > Arthropoda > Arachnida > Ixodida > Ixodidae > Dermacentor > Dermacentor andersoni. The sequence goes on along the minus strand of NC_092814.1, from coordinate 48,941,426 downwards.
TTACTAAAAGCAATTTTACAATATTTTCTGCTAAAAGCACGCCGATTAGTGAGGACGGCGAGTTGCTCTTTAATGGAGTTGCTCTCCAAACAGTTAGTCATACAGAATTCTTACGATTAGTGATAGACGAACATCTGACGTGGCACGATCATGTACATGAGGTGACTAGGAAGACTTACAAAAATATACGAATATTTTATAAGCTACGGTATCTATTTCCACTACAAACCCTTCTAATCCTTTATTGTAGTTTTGTCGAATCGTATGCGTCATATTGTATTTCATTTCATAGACTTACGTAGCCGACATTACAGCCAATTCAGGTCAATCAAAATACAGTTCTACGAATAATCAGCTTTGCCCAACGTACTGAGTCTATATCATTTGCGTACCCTCTATTAAATATTTTAACGTTGCACAATCACATTCGTTTCCGCGTTGCAGTTCTTAAATACACATTACTAAAAAATATTTTACAAAGTCCGTAAGTTCAGTTTCATCAACACGTAACACAGTATCCAACATAATCCTTATTATTAGCTTTGTTAACATTTTCACGCACGTGCACAAATTATGGAAGATTTTCCTTTACAAATTCTGCAGCCAGTCATTGGCATACCTTTCCTAAAGACATAACTTCATCATCATCCATTAAGTATTTTTCAAGCTCACTACGCCAGCACTTCCTGTGCAATTCTTAAATTCCCAAAAAGCTTTTCCTCTTGTGTACTGTATAACGATTTGCCTTTTTTAAATGTGTACACCCATCTATATGACCTTATTACACGATATAAAAATATCACCGCCCAAGCACTCCGTACAGAGAGTTAACCAGCGAAGCTGAAACGTGCGGCCCCGGGTGTTCATCAATGGGTTAATACCGACGGTTCATTACACAACGGCTTGGTAGGCTGCCGGATCCTCGGCACGCTGTTGCTGCTTGCGCTCCGCTGCACGAGCCTGTTCTTGTGCCCGGGTTGCAGCACCGGCACGCGTAGGCGAGCTCGTTCTCAGTTCTGCTCGCGGTGCTGCTGATCGAAATTAAGTTGCCTGCTCATCAGGAGTACCTATGAAGCGTGGTCTACCCATTTCGGAGCCGGAGAGAAACTGCTGCGCGCGCGCTCGGCAGCGACGGAGAGCAACGACGTCACTACTGGCGCAGCCAATCGCGCGCCTCTCTTGTTCTTTTTGTCCAACATGCGAATAGGTTGCGCCGGAGGAGTTTTCGGCGTACAGGTGACAGGTGACAATCGGCTAGCCATATACAGCTTCGCTGTAATAATACTATTTATCACAAGGACACCTTCCACAGCTCTTGAGTTTTGCAGCCCCACTGTATAAATAGGATACACTGTATTCTATATTGTTATGAATAATAAACTGATTGATTGATTGATATTGATTGATTGATTGATTGATTGATTGATTGATTGATTGATTGATTGATCAGTCAGGAACCATCGAGGCGTAGTATTCTTGTGACGTGTAAATGCTGCTCTGCTCTCCCTACCGTTGAACTGCGCGACGGCGTAAAGTCGTTAAAAACTCATTTACATTTGGGAGGCCGCAGGGCCCACCACACTGCACATTAGTTCGACAGTTAGGTTATTCATATGTCCTTTCGGATGAGGTAAAACTTTTTTCGCGTGGCTTGAAGCTGGTAACTGTCGTCAAATAGTATTCGCGTATTATTTCAGCGTCAAGCAGGCCATGCAGCACCGACATTACTGATTGCCACTCATATCCACGAATCAATGCTTAAGATCACAAGGTTTATGCATAGCGAAATTTATACACCGTGGGAAGCTGTGGGGTGTATAACTAGTGATATCGATTACATTACAGCGGGACGTTGACACGTCCTAGCGTACACAGCGTACAGCCAAACCTAACACTGCCAAAGTGCCAACTCCATGGCACTTACCTTACGTGTAAGATTGTGTCATCATTTCTAATGACCTCGAGGGTCGTCGGGTAGTTCCACCATTTTCCATGCAACCGTAGGGCTTTATTTGAAGTATTAATTATTTATTGTCAAGTAGAATAAGTACATAAATGCCTATAATATTTTGCCGCTTATAGGCTCATCTTGGAATTACAATAAAAAGTATACTTTGCCCTGCTAAGTTGCAACCCCTTTCCCGTTTCGCCGAATGCATTCATGCATCCTCCTTTTACAATTGTTCTTTTCGCTTTCCCCTGTCCTTGCTTTGTTTAAAGAAAGAAAAGTATTGCGATGAGCATGCTCTGATAGCATAGTTGTCATTCACTGCCCACGACTGGTTAACGTGTTTCAATGACTTCAGAGTCTGCTTCACCGATAGGCCGCAGAGCTCATTCTGGTGGTGCTGCCTGAGTATCTGCTGTGTAACTTATATCGGACTGCTGCGCTGATTGGTGAAGCCGCCCGAGAGGCTCATGGATGGGACAAGTGATTCACAGCGTAGGAGCCCACTGGAGGGCGTTTTGAAGTCTTAGCAAGTCCGATCAGAGCAATACTTGAAGTTTCAAAGTATTATATTGAACAAGATGACGAATTGGTCGAGTTGGGGGCGGGTTCATGGTTATGAAATTGCGATTGGGCAATGACGACGGAAGAATAGAGTCCCGTGTTCTTCAGTCGTCTTTGCCCCTTCGTGCTTTCCTTACCACGTATTGCATTGAAGTTCATCCAGCTTTCAGACGGTAACAATAGTCTGGTAGCGTTGACTTGGTACCGCAGCCGACATCATTAATGATTGAACATTGGTGACCCCAACGTGGCCCTCCAGAGATAGACTTGATTGGTCTTTGATAATGGAAAGACATCTTGAGTGTCTTGGTCATGATGGTAGGAATATTAATACGGTAACACAGAGGTAAACGATACCAGAAATATAATTTGAATATTCAAGTAATTCTTAGAAACCTGTGAAGTTAGGCTAGTTGGTATGCGACTAGCCGTGGTACAAGAAAGACTGTACGCAGTTGCCGCTTAATGGTAAACGCGAAAAACCAAACTCAGAGCGCTGCGGTCAGAGCAAACGGAGCGCAGATGGACGTGTTGGAGAGAACATAAGGCAAATGTGCAAAAGGGCGAATATAGGAAGAATTACACGCACGAAGTTGTGCTTGTCAGCGGCCAACTGATCAGCAGCCGAACGATGAGGGGAAATTTTTTACCTCACGCTCTTCTTAGTGCACCGCCTTCTTCGCTGTTCCAGATGTTTATCAATTCTTCAAACGAAGAGTGCCACCGTGCAAGAAGGTAACGCTATAACATATTTTGTATGGCTGCCAAAAGATCAACCAACTGAAATACCGAGAGCGCTGTCGCAAGATGTAATCTTCGGAGCCAGTTCGCTCGCGAACATTTCTCATCTAGGCAAATGTCCAAAAGCTGACGTTGAGGAACCCCTTTCACGAGCATCTGACGGAGATACGCCGGCAGACGGTGCTGCGGATATATAAGGGCTGAGGACGGCGGGGAGAAGAAAATATTTGCCAACAGTCCGTTGGAAATAGCACGCATGACGACAAGGATGCCCGCGCGCGGAGCTGCTGAGGGTGTCGCTCGGCCCGGTCGCTATCGCGCCGGGCGTCACAGAGGCGCGTCAGCCGATGTCGATGTCGATATTAGCTTTCGCGCTACCAGGGTCGTACGTCGCCGGCCGGCACCTCGCGCGTCGTGGTCGGCCCACTGACGCAACAAGAGCCATTCGCGCGCAAATGATTCGTCCAAGCTTGTGACAAATGCGTGCGCCTCGGAGAGGCGAAGCGCCCGTCCTGCGATAAGCGCTTTTTCTTCCAAGCGCGGGTGGCTGTCGGCCGGGATTTTGATAGCGTGCGTAAACAGGAAAGCCTATCGGCGGCTGTGTGCGCGCAATTGTTAGGCTCACGTGCCACTTTGCGCCGGGTTCGCCGGCATCGTGCACGTGGGGGCCTGCGCTGCTGATCAGCGGTCGCCCCAAGGCTCCTTTTCTCTTTGGGCCGTTTCAAGAACCCGTCGGGGGTCCGCGGGCGTGCGCCTCGCTGTCCCTGTTTGGGCGCTTGCAAAACGGCGGGTTTCCGGCAGAACCAGTTGCAAGGCACGTGTTCATCACGTGTGCGACTCGGGGACCGGGCGCAGCGGAGCGATCGGCCGACCCAGTTGCCGCCGGCGGCGCTCTCCCTGGTCGTCCGCTGAAGATCGCGGCGGTGGCTGCTGCTCTGGCGGCCGCCGCGCTGGCTCGCTTTTCCTTGACACTTGGCGCGCTATTGCGTTCGGGCTGGGTTGAGTGGCGCCGTTCAAGTTATGCCAGGGGCCGCTCGATCTCGCCCGCGTCTGATCTACATTTCTGCATTTGTGTATTTTCGCCCACTGGGAAGAATTTGATCGTCTTCGCAGGAAGTTGCACGGGTGCTAGCGAAGTTCGTTAACTGGAGGCCGAATTCGCGAAGCTTCTTTTCGTATGGGCCCTTTGCCATTAGACGGCGCTCTTCGCTAATGATATGTCCGACAACACAATTTACTGGCATCTGCACTTTCGAACAGTTTTGGCAATAGCATTTTTTTTTTTTTTTTTTGCGAACAGAGGCTCGGTTTCGAAAGGCGCCAATATTACTGGCTGTGAACCTACTTACGTAAAGAGTCGCAGCTCAAGTCACGGTAAACGGAATTTACGAGGATCCTAGACCGCCTATAATATCTATGATATGTTGGGAAGTATGCGTATAAACATAAACTTCTATCTTTACTAACAGCGCGAAATAGAAAAAAGAAAAACGGGAGAATACAGGCCAATGCCGTCCTTCGTTAAATACCGCTTATTATTCAGATGCCCGCTGCCGTAAGTGGCACGTTTTTGAATATAACGAAGTACTTAAATGATGCCATCATCGCTTCATCTAGCGGGCCTGGTTCGTCCTCATTCAGCCATCATAATTACCTTATTTCTCACGAAAGACTGACATAGGCCTGAACCAGTGTCTTCAAAGCAGCTCTCTTCATTGAGCAAAGCGAAAGGCATAAAATGATGAGGATGATGATTCGGAAAGAAAAACTGATGGCCATAAATAAAAAAAAGGTCGAAAAAAAGAAAAGACTGCCGCAGTGCACATCTCGAAGTACCACATCAAGTTTACTGCCTCACAGAAAGGCCACGATGGCCTTCATGGCCTGACGAGCAAAGTATTTCGACCAAGGTCCCTAAAGAACTTCAGAAAGTGACGAGTTTTCTACACGCACCAAAGATGCAGTCACTGACTAGTTTTTCGTGATTACAGCGGGCTCACACAGAGTGCGGGGTCAGAGCTTATCGCTTTCCGTGTAGATGCTGATTCTTCAGCGCATGGCACATACACACAAGCGGTATTGTCCTCATATCAAGAAAGGAACGGACTGTAGCCATAAATGTCGAAATTTACAAATAATAATGTGGAACAATTTTTCTCGCACTTCCGTGTCAGCCCATCCTGACACGCACCATGTGCTTGGCAAGCAGGAGTTCATTGCTTCACCGCAGGAGGAACTGAATGCGTCCTCAGTCCTACCAGTGGTTACTCTTACTTAATGACAGCTGACGAAAAGTGGTACATGATATGTTGCCACGCCGATGAAATAGGCGAAATTCTCTTCGAGACCCTTACGAGACCAGCGAGGCTTTGCAAGCTCTTTGCTGAGATTTAGTTAATTAAATTAAACCGCGATATGATTATGCGGCCCGCGGTAGTGGGGGACTCTGTAATAATTTTGACCACCTGGGGTTTTTTAACGTGCTTGCGCCTATTAGCACGAGGGAAGGACTTTTAGGTCTGTGGACATCCCTCCCCATCCCCCGAACGTCCCACACTGTAACTTCGGTATACCTACAAGCAGCTCAACCACTCAGCAACATGCGCAGCGAGATTTAGAAGCCGCCAGTGCGATGCCAGATGTCCTACGGCGTGGTTGCCTGGACTTGTAGCCGAGCAATCTAAAGAAGTTGAGGCGCCCACCTCAAACATGCATGGCACAGTTCTGCACGTGTTAAGTCACATTCACGGCCACGGCTCTTTGCTTCGGTCATGATGACTTTCGTCGAGTGATTTATGATAGCTGAGCAGCCGTCGCACACGTTGGCTGCGCTCGCGTAGTTTTTGTCACCGGCTATACTGCGCACAGTGCTGTGGCACTGCGCGTGGAAAAATCGAAAGAAAGCAAAAAGACGCTCCTCCGTGCGGGTGTAGATTGGAGATACACATTTAGTTCATAACTTCCTGGTCGGCGCTTGCAGAGCGGATAGGAATTCTAACGGACGGAATACGCGCGATGCGTACATGTGCACGTGAACAGCACGCGGTGGCGGAGGACAGCAATGCAAGGAGGCAACGTGAAGCCTCCCCAAGCGGGCGCCTATTTTGGTGCCTCGCGGTGTATGCGCATCGCGAAGCGCTGTAGATTAAGTTGGGCACTGTTTTGTTTTCGCTGGAAAATAGATTACGTGACCCAGAGATAAAGGCGCTTCGGGCCATGTGCCTCGCGTCAGCCGAGCCCTAGCAACTGGCCGACGTCGGTTCGAGGAGGGTGACGACGCCGCAGCTGAAGTCCACACTCCGCGCGGACCGCCGGTGGTTCTCGCTGGCAATTTCCGCAGGGCCCTGCGTTTTGCTAAAAGGGGGATTTATTCAAAGAAGCTGGGGCGCAGTGCAGTGCCCGTCACTCGTGACCTCGTTTACAACACGACTGAGCTGTGCACGGTGCACTCATTGCGTCGCCTTTGACGCTTGCGTGATCATCTTTTAGCCGAACAGATGTAACTGCTGTTCGCAACGATACGAGTACTATGTGACAACAAGAAACATTATTATGAGTTTAATGTTGCTCGAGGCTCGCCACAGTAAATAGCACAACTGGAACAACCTTAGTTTGAATGGGCGCTGCAGAGCACAGAAGGGCAACATATCTCTTACTTTTAGTAGGTTCAAGAGTGAAATAAATGCGGACAATGACGAAAACTCGATATCAGTTTTGTGTATTTTCAGCCACGCGTCGTGTGCTTAGTGAGCCAATCAGAAAAAAAAGCACTCGGACACAGTAAAGGGCATTTTTATGGCGCTTTCTTTCTTTCCTTTTTTTTTTTTTTTTTTTTTTGCTTTGGACTGCATGCATGCGGTGAGGTCGCAGAATGAGCGCAAGGCTTGTCGCAGTGAGCCCGCTGCGGCAGCTCAGAGGCTATGGCGTTGCGCTGCTGATCTCGAGGTCGTGGGTTTGATCCTGGCCACGGCGCTCGCATTTCAATGGTGGCGAAATGCAAAAACACTCGTGTACTTAGATTTAGGCGCACCATGTGGTGAAAATTCATTTGGGGTCCTCCACTACACCGTGCTTATAACCAGATCGTGGTTTTGGTGCGTAAAGACCAAGAATCTAATTTTAAAGTTTGTAGCAGGGCTAGCTCTTAACCACTTCGCTTTGTTCTACGTAGAGGAAGACGAAGCTGTTTCTATGAATAAGTTTTGTGAACCTGCATCGAATCAACTTTGACTGAACCTATCTAATGATAGCCGCCGTGGTAGCATAGTGGCTATGGAGCTGTGCGGCTAAGCCGGAGGGCGCGGGATCAAATCCCGGAAGCGGCGGCCGCATTTCGATGGGGGCGAAATGCAAAAACGCCCGAGTACCATGCATTGCTTGCATGCATCAAAGAACCCCAGATGGTCAAAATTTATCTGGAGTCCTTCGCTATGGCTTACGTCATAATCGTATTGTTAGGGAGTGAAGCGTACATGGATGAGCGCGATGCTTGGCAGAGCGATGAAGAAAGACTACGATGAAGTCGCTTGCGTGTGGGGCGGATCAGTAGTCTTCGATTACCCTACCTTTCTTTGTAAATATTCTGTAAATATATCCTTCGCCTACATCTCGCCTCCGTCACACTTTGGCGGAGTTGCGGGGTACGTCGCGCCTAGCAACGGAACTCCGCAGCGGCCGTCGTTTCGGACATCTGTCTGCAATAGAGGCAGACGCGGCGCCTACATCAGCACCCGCCACTTCAACGGTCGCGCTTGTGCAACCCGGGGATCCTGGCACGTTTTGCGGGTTTGGGGAAGCGGACATTGAAGAGTGGCTGGCGAAGTACGAATGCGGGAGTGCTAACAACCGATGGGACCCTACCCTGATGTTGGCAAATATTATTTTCTAACTCAAAGGCACCGCGAGAGTATTGTTCGACAACTACGAAGCTGAGCTCGGGAGCCGGGATATTTGCAAAGAAAAACTACGAGACTTGTTTGGGAAGCCCGTTGGCGTGTTATAGATGACCTGTTACCGCAATGCCGAAAGGTCGATGCCGAGATACCGAGGCCGACAAGGTTGGGCACATCTTGAAAGGGATCGCCGTTGACGCCTTCCATCTTCTGATGCGCAAAAATTTTTCTACAGTCGACGCCATTTAAAGGAGTGCCGGCGCTTGGAGCATCCTGCGCATTGGTCACGCGTTTGCCCGGCTTTCCAACACGGCGGCAACTTCCTCTTGCGAAGACCACAGGGTGGCATAGCCGCCGTCAGTTCCACCTGATCAGCTGATACGGACTGTACGCCGCGAACTTGAGGCCATGGCCTTTCCCCCAGTACACGCCGGTGACTCGACCTGGATTACGACTCCATTTGTCCAAGCTAGCAGGAGCTCGTCAACATGGGTATATTCACTCTGTGTGCACCTTGGCAAGCCCAATACAAACTTCATCGCGTCCGCTCTCATCCTATCGAGCGCAACGATTCTCCACACGATATCGCGACCCGGCTGCGTGGAGAATCCCTGACGATCGACCGATATGCTTTATTTGTCACCGTATCGGTCACGTTGCTCGTCACTGTGTTCGCTGTTCCTCGCCGCCTCGAACGTCGTCCACCTCTTACCGCCGTCCGGATAACAACCACTTCCCACCTTCAACTAAGTCCTCTTTCCCCGACGTTGATGCTCCCATTAGTCATTCTCCGTCGCTGCGTGGTCACCAGTCGCGCTCGCCTGTACTCAGTCTGCCCTCATTGATTGTGCGAACAGTGCTCTTCAGCTTCAGCTGCTCCATCTTCCCGATATTGCAGCTAAGATACCAACACGCTTACGCTCTCACGCCATCACGTTCGCTTGCCGCCTCAAGCTGCTAAATACGTTATTTTGACGTCTTTACGCCATATTACCAATGGCGACTACGCCTTTTCTGAGATTGTCGACGTTCTGTTAGCCCGCGACGTCGCCCTCGCTCACGCCATTGTTTCCGTTGCTGACAATACAGCGGTCGTTCCCCTTCTCAACGTCAGCCTGTTGACTAAGGTTATCCAGCAAGGCACGTCGCTGGCCACCATTTCTGCGCTTTATCCCTTCAAGATTACCGCTTTGGATAGAGATGTTTCGCCGACTTGCTCCGCCAATTTCTCTCTCGACGACATTAACAAGTCGATCGCTCCCGATCTGAACCAGGCATAAGATTTCAGATATCTACCGCGTCCTGGCGTCCTATCGTGACATCTTTGATTTTGGCGACCGACCTCTAGGCCAAAGATCTGTCATGGCTCATCGAATCAACACTGGTGACGCCAATACATTACGACGACATCGATATCGCGTATCCCATCAAGAACGTCAAGTCATCCAAAACGAGGTCGGCAAAATGATTACAGAAGACGTCAGCGAACCTTCGTGTAACCCGTGGGCCTCCCCTGTCGTTCTCGTAGAAAAGAAGGATGGCAGCTGGCGTTTATGCTTTGATTATAGGAATTTGAACAAAGTAACTCAGAAAGAAGTCTAACATTTGCCTCGCATTGATGACGCCCTCGACTACCTTTATGGAGCCCAATATTGTTCGTCCATCGACCTTAGGCCCGGCTATTGGCAGATTTCAGTCGGCCCCATAGATCGCAAAAAGCTTTATTATTACACCAGATGGCTTATACCTATTCAAGGTCATGCCGTTCGGACTGTTTAATGCCCCAGCAACTTTTGAGCGTATGACGGACTCACTGGTGCATGGATATAAGGATTCCATCTTTCTATGCTATTTAGACGATGCCATCGTGTACTCGCCTACGTTTGACAGCCACCTCAGCCGTTTATCGGCCTTTCTTGCCGTTTTCCGTAGAGCTGGTCTTCAGCCAGATTCTACCAAGGGCAGTTTCGGGCGACGCTAGATAACTATGCTCGGTCACCTTGTCAGTGCTGTCGGTGTTCAACCAGACGCCGACAAGGTGCGAGCAGCCCAACGATTTCCCGTGCCGTACTCAGCCAAAGACGTCCGGAGTTACGCAGGATTATGTTCCTACTTTCGTCGCTTTGTCCGGAACTTCGCGGACCTCGCCTGTGCTCTTACTGAACTCTCGAAGAAGCACGTTCCCTTCATGTTTGGTCCCGAACAAGCAGCTTCGTTTTCTGCCCTCATCCGTCTGTTCCCCACACCACCAATTCTGGCCCATTTTGACCACTTATTGCCTACAGAACTTCGCACCGATGCCAGTGGTCGGGACTGTCCTTGGCCAAAAAACAGCACGGCAAGGAACGTGTAGTCGCCTGCACCAGTCGCCTTCTTTCATCATCTGAGCGGAACGTTTCCATCATTGAAGGTGAGTGACTGGCTTTAGTGTGGGCTGTCACCAAATTTAGGCCTTGCTTGTTTGGCCGAACTTTTTTCTGTGATTACAAACCATCATGCCCTCTACTGGTTTTCGTCACTCAAGCATCCGTCTAGACGTCTCGGTCACTGGGCACTACGGCTCCAAGAATATTAAAGCCATAGTGCTCTTCGTCTGCTTGTTCGTTTGTTGCTCACTGCAAGCCTGGACGATTGGGCCAAGATACAGATTGCTTGTCACGTCACCCTGTCGATGGTCCCGACCTCATTGATCCTAACTCAGACGCCTGCTTATTATCCATCCTCGCTTTGGATGCTATCCCCACCGAACATCGACGAGACACGTCTTTACGGCTCATCATCGATAGTCTAGTCTCTCCATCACCAGATCCTTCTGTTTGCCTGTTTGAGCAACGCGACAACGTTCTGTATCGTCGTAATCTCAGCTCAAATGGCCCAGAGCTTCTGCTTGTCCTACTTCGCCATCTACGCTCCAGTGTTCTTCACCAGCTTCACGACGTACCGACGGCCGGTCAACTAGTTGTATCGCGTACTTACGTCCGCATCTGGCGTTGGTTTTTCTGGCCTGGTATGTACCGTTCTGTGCTCCGCTATGTCGCTCCTTGTGAATGCTGCCAACGCCGCAAGCGCCTTTCAGCGCTGCCTGCAGGCAAGCTTTAACCTCATGATATCCCTTCAGAGCGAGTCTTCCGCATCGGCCTTGGCCTTCTAGGCCCTTTCCCTACGTCCATCTTGGGAAATAAATGGGTTGAGGTCGCGACGCAGTACGCCACGCGCTTCGCAATCATCGGCGCACTGCCGACAAGCTGTTCTACAGACGTCGCTGACTTTCTGCTACACGGCATATTTCTACATCATGGCGCCCCTCGGCAGCTCTTCACCGATCGCGGGAGGTACTTCCTCTCCGGAGTGGTAGATGACATTATTCATACCTGCTCCACTGAACATAAGCTCCCCACCGCTTATCATCCCCAGACAAATGGATTGGCCGAGCGCCTGATCTGAACGCTGAGATGCTGGCCATGTATGTTTCAGCTGATCACCATGACTGGGACAGCACGTTACAATTTGCTACCTCTGCGTACAATTCGTCACGCCATGACACCGCTAGATATTCATCGTTTTATTTACTGTTTAGTCGACATTCTACATTGGCGTTTGAGACTCTCCTTCCTTCGGTTCCTCACTCGCCACTGATCACGCCAGTGACGTCGTCGCTCGAGCTTGTGCACCTCGTCAACTTTCTACTTCGCAAGAATCCAAAAAATCTCGTCACGACAGCCGACACATAAGTGTGGACTTCTCGCCAGGCTCTCTGATCTTCCTATTGTCGCCATGCCACCACGTTTGCCTATCAGAGAAGCTTCTCTCACGTTACACCGGGCTCTACAAGGGGCTGCGCCAACTCGGTGACATCAATTACGAGATTGTACCTCTGGACCCTGCTTCTACGACCTCCTCGCTACTAACTTATGTTGTTCATGTTTCCCGGCTGAAGCCATTCTGCTCTGCCAACTCCTCATTTTCATAGCAAGCGCAGGCCGATGCTTCCGCTGCCGGAGAGTGATATTACGGAGCGATCCGTACATGGATGAGCGCGATGCTTGGAGCGATGAAGACGACCGTGAAGACGCTTGCGGGGGGGGGGGGGGGGGGGGGGGGGCGGATCAGCCATGTTGTCTTACCCTACCTTTCTTCGTAAATATTCTGTAACTATATCCTTCGCCTACATCTCGACTCCTTCACAATATCTTGGTTTTGGCACGTAAAACCCCAGAATTTATTTTGTATACCTAATGATACGTGTAGCAAGTTCATGTTGGCGAGAGAAAGAAGCACGAATCTTTGCGCTTTTTTATTTTTCTTGCGAGCACGCTTAATTTGAGGCGGAGAAGGCAAGGAGAGCGAAAGGATGCAGAGAAAGAGTAGGTATACACAGATTGAGCAGATCTAGTTCTAACCGTCGTATACTGCGCTTGAAAGCAGTTAGGAGTTCGAAGCGCCGACGCAAAGGGAACGCTACAGAGGAAGAGCGTGCGCAGGGTCAAGATGATGCGGAAGGCCAACAGCCATCGGCTGGTGTTGCGCCGCTCGGCGTCGACGCGGAGTGAGGCTGCAGAACGCCGAGGGCTGGAGGTCGAGGGCCTCTTGAGATCCGTAGAATGCGGGAATCGTCGTGCATCAGTGCCGTCGCCAGCAAACGTCAGGAAGTACTAGAAGAAACGAGAGGACACAATAATGACAGAGGACTGCATCATCGAAGTCTCGGGTTGTAATCGATGCCACAAGCATACACAATAGACAGCTATCGCTGGTTTAGGCAGTCATCGTTTCATCTTCTCTCATTTTTTCCTATTTCTACAAAACGCTGGAATTGCATGAAATCTTTTAACATTGCATGGAGCGCATAGCCCAATTTTGCCTGTCATATGTGGATTGCCTGAAGAGGCGCACGTTACTTGCAAGGCAAATCTAGTAGCTAAATAAAATATTTATTAATTGACATTTAGTTAATGTTAGGTCACTTGTTGCAGTTGCGAGCCTGAAGCCGTGCAGTTGTGAAGTCATCTCTGCGTAGCCCCACTCTCGAGATTTCTGTCGCCAAAATCTGCTAAAAGACGCATTGACGCACAGGCATCCCAGTTCAACTTGTCCCGAACTACCAGAGAGAGGCTTCTCTGTCAATCAATATCTCTGTCGCTCCCTCGGAAAATTCTTGATTGGAACGCCAATGTACTTCGTGGCGCATTATAAGGGCGCCGATACGTCGGAAGCGGTGCAAGTCTTTTAGCAGACATGACCACGGCGGCTCGGCTGCACTTTTGCAATTGCGACTTGTTCCTTAGAATGTATAATTAAAAAAGTTGAATTCTGAAATCCACCTGAAAAGGCGGAAAAGCGCAGGCGATTTCTAACAATCTGTTCATACTAAACAAAAGAAGAAGAAAAAAGGGGGGGAGGCGGAAATTAGCTATTACATGGAACACGTTTTGGACGCATTTTCTTTGCCGTCTGGCGATGCCCACGTTGTGATCGTGGTGTAGATGCACGCGTTGTTGCTATGTCCACCATTGCACCTATTTAACCGTCATTTATTCTTGATCAGAGCCTGGACGTCGCGCTACTCGTGACAGACCAAGCGATGCGCCATGCACCGAAAGTACGTCGGAAATACTTTCCACGTGGTTACTGCTTTACATTACTGTGCAAATTATATTGAAGAGGGAAGTCGAAAAACACAACAGCTGCGTCAAAGGGGTTCCGCAGAGCCTCGAAAAAACATTTAAAAACAAAATACAAAAAGGGGGTTGCCTCTAAGAACGAGCGAACAGCTAGTAAGATTCGTAGACGTGACAGTGCGAGCAGCGTACAACTGCGCTTGCAAAGATGCGTGTAGAGCGTCCCTGGCGGAAACTAGCGAGCGCCCGACAATCGCAGCAAGGCTGCCGCTCGCAGCGTCCAGTGCTCCTCGACTCACGTGATCAGCGCGTGGAGAGGTGTGTTTCTGTTTTTCTCTTTACTATACGCGCGCCCGCGAGAACGCGCGCAAGGACTCCCGCTCCTCTGATCCGGCTCGTCACTGGGAGAGCGGGAGTGCGCGGTCGAATGACCTGGCGCCGGGGGGGTGACGAAATACGGCCAACGCACAAAACGGCTTTTTTCATATCTTAACAAGTGGATTCGTTGCGAGGGCACGAAAATAATGTAGAAATGGCGGAAGGTCACCTCGCGAAGGTCAGGGTGGCTTTTCACCTTGAGATGAAGTAATCCAGTCGTTACGAATAAACGACGGGCGTTTTGACCGCTGTAGATACGTGGACGAGTTCGTGCGCACTCTATACCGGGTGTCCCACGTACAGCGTCAGCCAAACTTTAAAAATATGCAAGTGCCACATAGCTGGACAAAAACGAGGTAATGTCGTTTGCCGTCGCTTGGAGATGCTCAAATTATTTTTTGCATTCCGGCTAATTACATAATTAGTCTTAATTAGTTAATCAACTTCTCAAATATTATATTTTGACGGAAAGCGTCAATCAGAAAATCGTAGAGCAACATGAAAAACTCCCGGTATAGCTTTCTTTGCTCAATACGTGACATAAATTTGTTTTATTGCGATAGCAATTATATGGACACTCCAGGCGCATTCTTGCCGTCGCCGTCGCCATGAGATTCCGTATCAAGTCTAAGGGCGATAAAATCGTCGCCGCGCGATATTTGCTGTATGTGTGAGTGAAAGCGTGTGAGGGTGAGCCGGCATCGCGGCTCAATCTCGCGCACGCAACGGCGGAAAGCGGGGAGCAAGCGTGCCATCTTCCGTCGCGCGCAAAGCTCCGGGGGGAGGGAAGGAAGGGGGGCGCGTTCTACTCCGGGCCGCTCTATCTTAATTGAAAGCCATATCCGACGGGGTCAGAGTCCACCGTGCGGTGTGTTTTCGCGGCTTAGTTCACGTTGATGCGATACGCAGCACGAAAGTCAATTCGCTCGCTGCAGCTGCCGCGCTTCCTCACTCCACCGTTTTGACAGCGAGTGTCTGTGGTCACCGAGCG
Organism: Dermacentor andersoni; assembly: GCF_023375885.2. Taxonomy (NCBI): domain Eukaryota; kingdom Metazoa; phylum Arthropoda; class Arachnida; order Ixodida; family Ixodidae; genus Dermacentor; species Dermacentor andersoni. The sequence goes on along the minus strand of NC_092814.1, from coordinate 48,926,294 downwards.
CGATATGTTCATGCTTGCCTGTGCGCGCCGACACCGTGCGGGCCGACATTGTGCTTGTTAATTCAGTTAGTAAGCAAATGCTTCCAAGTTTATACGGACGGTAAAACTACTATGCTTACTTCGTATAACTGCACTAATTTCCTGTCGCAATCGATGCTTCGCCTTTGGGGCGAAAATGTAACTTTTTTATGTAGCACGTATTCAGCAACAGAAAGCTGTAGCGGTAGTTTTTGATATTGCTCTACATTTTTTTCATTAACACTTCCACCTAAATATCATATTGGAGAAGTTGATTAATTAAGACTAATTATGTAATTAGGCGGCACGTAAAATATAACCTGAGTATCTCTAAGCGACGGCAAACAACATTACCTTGGTTCTGTCCAGCTACGTGACATCTGGATGCTTTTACGGTTTGGCTCAAGTTACGTGGGACACCCTATAGATTCATCAACGAAGTTCGAAACACCTACGGCGATACCCTCTTAGGAAAGACGAAACTTTCCTATAACGTTAGACTTTGAGGAAGAACATTCTCAACTTTCGTTCACCCAACTCCTCCCTCTCCCCCCTTCCCTATTCCATCATGCTCCAGGTCACACAGCGTGTGACCTTTTTCTTTGTATATATCTAGTAACTCCAGAAATTCCACGTACCAAAATTGGCATGTGATATTCTTTCATTTTGAACGTGTTTGAGGTAAGTAGTGGAAGGACAATTGTCTCGCTTTTATTTCCTTTTAACTTGATTTCTGCTGGTTAGGAGATTAAAAGTATCGACAACTAATTTTTATGGTGCCCGTTCTTTTTAGTGCAACGGAAAGCTTACTGGCCAGAGTGTCAAATCCTACAGTGGTAACGCGGAAAACGCCGTGCAACATTTTAGAGCGCAGCTCTTTGGCGCCCTTTCCTGCTTTGAACGTCGGCGTGCCTCGGCGTTCTTGCACCTCGTAAGCGAGCGAGCGAACGAGCACAGCGAAAGATGAAAAGGAACGCGCAGCGCAGCGGGAGATGAAAGGATATTGCGCGAAGAGAAAAGTGGAGGAGGAGGCTACAGTGTAAGCATGAAGCAGAAAGCGGGGGAGAAGCGGAGGGGAGGCGACCTGCGCATGCGCAGAGTTCCCGGCGGCCACGGCGTCAGCAGCCGCCTGGGAGATCTCACCTACGCTTCCGAGGGGGCGGTCAGGGTGGCGTGAGGTGGGGAGGGCTCCGCCATTACCCCCTGAACATCTTTCAGGCCTGCGCCCGAAGTTTTGGCGTCATATCCGGCAGGCTGATACTTCCAGAAGCCGCAGCGTCAGCGACATGAATTTAGCCTTGTTCTTTCACGCTCCTGGCAGCGCACAGACCGGTTGGTTGGAGCGGCGTGGTCGCGTTTACTGTTTCCCTTTGTTGTTTTGCAGCAATTTTGCTTCTGTGCGCGACGTGCAGTGGGTGCTAAAATGCCAAATAAGTGTTGTCTACCGGGGTGCGCCGGCAACTATGATACGGGGAAGAGGATACAAGTCTTTTCTTTCCGTAAAGACGACGACACTTTCAAGAAGTGGCTACGCGCCATTCCTAGGAAGGACTTCGTGCCCACTTCGTACACTAAGTTGCTCAGTGGCTATGGTGTTAGGCTGCTAAGCACGAGGTCGCAGGATCAAATCCCGGCCACGGCGGCCGCATTTCGATGAGGGCGAAATGCGAAAACACCCGTGTGCTTAGATTTAGGTGCACGTTAAAGAACCCCAGGTGGTCGAAATTTCCGGAGTCCCCCACTACGGCGTGCCTCATAATCAGAAAGTGGTTTTGGCACGTAAAACCCCATAAAATAAAAAATAATAAAATTCGTACACTAAGGTAAGAATTCTTGATGGTCCTGTTGTGTGCTCCTAGTTGCTTGTACTTGTTAAGCACTTTTACTATGATACTTCCGAAGCCCAGATAGACTTATGGTGCCCACAGGGACTATAAACACACATATACACAAAGGGGAGAGCATTAGGTTGTTTTAATAAGTGTCTTCTCAGGCGTTTACGAGACGTTTGTACGTTGCTGCAGGTTTGCGCGGATCATTTCCACGCTTCATGCATCGAGAGCACGACTGCATACACGAATCCAAGAACAGGAAACGTTCTTACAGTTACACTGCCCATACCGCGGTTGCGCCGTGGATCTGTGCCTACAGTTTTTTCCGGCTGTCCTTCGCACCTTTCAGCACCAGACAACAGCACGACAGAAGCACCTGATGCCAAGAGGAGCCGACTAGAAGCTTCCCAACTGGCCCGTGCTGTCGAAGAGTCACTGGCTTCACATGAAGCGGAGCTTCATGTGAAGCTTCACATGAAGCTTTTCGTCCCTCGAAGAGCTCAAGGCGCGCTTGCAAGTGCCATCAGTGTCATTGAAGTGGACTGTGATCCATAAAGAAAAGTGCACGATATTTTTGAACATCACTGACGATCGCGAACCTTGGTTGAAGGCCTCATTGACGGTGTTCGAGAACCTTCAAGTGTCTGCCTGTTATCAAGGCTCCGCAATCAAGAACCTTGGTAACGCTGTTGTACCGGGCTCAGTTCGCAAAGTAAGCTCCTTGTTGGAAATTTTGGACAACCTGTGCATGCTGTCTGAGGAGTGCTGTAGTTCTCGCCACCTGTCACTTACAATACATGCATTCCCTTCTAGACATATTGGAAGGAAGCAAGGGGCTGTAAAGTTTATAAAGGAACAGCTACTACTGCTTTCTACAGAGCGTATTCAGTACAGCCCACAGGTAATGGTGTTTTCATGCATTATACACACAATATTGCTGCATGCCTATAAGTTTTTGAGGGGAACAAGTACACTAACCTTGCTCCATCCGAGCACCATCAGGAAAGTGTGCTAATCTGTTCAAATATGCCCAGAAATTGATTCTTGCGATGAAACTTTCCTTCAGTATGCTTCCCAGAGATTTAAACATCTGCAGCCACATGAAGACACCGTGACGTTGGTGCTTGACGAAATTCATATCAAGCCTTGTTTTGATTACAAGGGCGGGAACACGTGGTGCTGCAGTGAATTCCAACGAGGCAGTCTCATCAGTACACGTATTTATGGTTCAAAGTCTGCTGGGCTCAATCAAGAAGGTAGCACACATCCTTTCGGTAAAAACCATACCGGGCGACTAACTTCATGCCATACTGAAGAAGGTAATCTTACGCTTAGAAGAGATTGGGTGCAGGGTCATAGCTGTTGTCTGTGACAATAACTCACTAAACAGGAAGGCAATGAAGATGTTTCTGCCAAAGTCGATGCTTCGTCATCTTTACCAACATCCGGCAGACCCAGATCAACCGCTATTCTACGTGGTAGATGCTGTGCATCTCTTTAAGTGCATGCGAAACAGTTGGCTGAACCAGAATAATGCAGGCACTTGCTTTTTATACCCACGCTTCGAGCTTTTAAAGAATGATGTTCGTCCTGAATTCAAAATGACTGCCTCATTTAGGCATTTGAGAGATTTACGTGAAGAGGAGTCATCTCTATTGCTAAAGTCTGGGTATGGCTTGACGTCAAAGGCACTTAATCCAAGCAACCTGGAACGGCAAAGTGTTAAGTTGGTACGGCAGGTTTTTAATCCACACGTAGCCGCAGCCGTGGCAGCTCGAAGTGGTGAAGCCTATTTTCAGCATGCGCAAGCAACAGCAGATTTCATCCAAATCATTCTTCGCTGGTGGAGTATTGTCGACGTAAATACACCGAATAAAGGCTTCCATCATCGTAATGTTTACGAAGAACCCATGTCATACCATACAGGTGACCCAAAAGTAGCTTTTCTAAATGCTTTCATTACATGGCTCGATGTCTGGGAATTTCATGGGCACAACACTGGAGTCCTTACCAAGGAGACATTTAGTGCCCCATGTCTCTCTGCTCAATCCTTGTTGGAATTGGTAAAGTACTGCATAAGTGAGCTTCACTTATACTACGTCCTACTAGGGAAACTCCAAACGGATCTTCTCGAGAGTCGTTTTGGACATACCGGCAGATGGCTCGTAGGCTGTACCACATATCTGTTGGATCACTCTGTGAAAGAGAGGGCAGGATTCGCCTTCAAGATGCCCTCCCAAGGATGAGCACTGATGACCTCAGAGGCATCGAAGAAACAAACAGTGTCAGAGATGTAGGCACCTCCTTTAGTGTTCATGTTAGCAACGATGACCTCTGATGAATGCCAGTTATTGGTTATGTTGGTGGGTATTGTGCGCTTGTTACAATGAAAGTTCTAAAGTGTGAAAGTTGCCGAGGGCACTTGGTTGTTACTGGAAATGGAAATGGAACGGCCTAGATAAATCTATAACTGCGCAGGATTCCTTGAAAAAGTTCGCTGAGCTCGCTGCCTTGTCAGTCTTGACAACAATCCAGACCTGATGATCACGTTCAGACTGTATTGATTTTGTGTTGTTGCCCACTCGGTGCGTAACTGGCATATTACTATACTGTATACTGTTTGTATTATTGCCCGCTTGATGTGTAACTGGCGTATTACTGTACTGCACTGTATTCCTGTATCTTGCTGATAAATCCACTCCTGTAACAGTCCCAGTGGGACTAACAGTATGTTAAATAAAAAAAAAAAAGAAATGAGACCGAAATGTATGAAAACACCCATTCCTTAATCGCACAACTGGATCGAGGTGGCCTCAAATCTCCCTTTGCCCTTGTACAGTAGTCATGTACACGGAGGTTGTAGTAACAAAGCTTGTGACACAAAGTGCCTGCACACAGTTTCTCCATGGGCTCAACCAAAGGAACATCGTTCGGAAACTGACTCTAGACTCTCTGCCGAGGCTTGAGTAAATAGATGCATGTGAAAATGGACCCGCCTACAAGCTCCTTGTCGCACAGGTTGCAAACTGTCGAGCAAAAATAATGCTGAACAACTTGTGCAAACAAAGGAATGATCATCTAAATATTAGAAAAGAACAGAGGGCAAAAAACCCAAAAGCTCAAATCTTTCTTGGAGTAATTTTCCATACCTTGTAGTCTGCACATTTAATAGTGTTAAATTGCACTGCGGATATATTATTGTAGTTTTCTGATGTGATTTCTTCGGCCAACTTCTGCCTGTTGCAGTAAAATGAGCCTTCTTTTGTTTGTATCGTGCATATTTTCTAGCCTCGATTTAAACGGCAGTTCGTTGTTTTGTAATTTTAAATTGTAGTGTTTTCGGCATCTCAATGCGATATGTTTCTTTTTTTTTTCTCATTGAACTAAACCTCAGACAGTTCTTGCTGTGGTTGGTGAATATCATTATTTGTGATAACTTGTGGCTGTGCGTGCTTTTCTTGTGCAGAGTGCATACAGAGGTATTGTGCAATTTGGTTTATGCGTTGGGATTTCTTGTGGATGCCTCTACCTGTAGCAGTGCAATAAGTGGTTCTTTGCGTCACTTATTTTTCCTACTATAGTCCACAATTTGGCCACCAGTGTGTTTAATGGACAGTGGTTTCCTCGCATGTCTTTGACTCTGAAATGCAATGTGTTGTGTTTGGTGCCATTGAAGTGCAGCATTTTTCAATCTGATAAATGAGTGAAATAATATTTTTGTCTAACCTACAATTAAAATGGCAGTACGGTTTTCGTGTTCTAACTTTTGGCATGGCTTTGGCATTGCAGTGTGCTATGTTCTGCTTTCTGTCATTATACTGTGGCTCCTAGTGCGTACATTAATAAACAAATGGCTATATTCGGGTATTGTTGCTGTGCGTGCCTCTTATCAGTGCAATGACTTCTTTTGGCCATCAGTTATGACTGTATAGTACACAGTATAAAAGGCAACATGTGTCTATACTACAGCGCGATATCGTTTGCTGTCATCCATTTGAGCCGCGAACATTGTGTAGGGGTAAATATCTTTACAGACAGCGTCTGCTGTGATCAATAAATATGTATAATTCCCTTTGTTGTATTAATTCTTACAATTACCCTGATAAATCGTGCGAACCTGGCGGTCGAGGAACCTGTATGTGACATCACTTCTCGCGAGGCGAGCGTGCAGCAAGCGCTCGCGGCGCTCTTAGCCGGCGCGTAGTGACGTCGTCGACGTCACATCACGTGACGCGCAGGCCTGAAAGATGTTCAGTGGGTAATGGCTCCGCTCGTACGCAGCGTCAGCTGCTGAGGTCAGTCCAGGGTACCAGCGTGTGTGACGGGGATCACTGCTCCTGCAAGGGGCGATGGCGTGCCGCTTCGAGTAAGGCTCGATGTGACTATCCACTTGGTGTTGCCGCTGACACTGGTGGCACGATAACCCCGCTACGAAGGGCCACTCTCGTCATTGATGGAACAATAGCGTGCGAAGAAAAGGCTAGTGCCGCGCAAGACGGGCTGTGCAGCGGCGATGGCTACGATATGGAAACAAAGTTCTGCATAAGCGGAGGTCTCTCTGCGGCGGCTGCTGTGAATCGCTGCCATGCGTCACCCACGCGCTGCCTCTCGCGATCTCCCGATTACCGAGACAGTCGGGCCGATTTTAGCTCCGTTTGCAATGTGCCGCACGAGACAGATTGTCGGCACCATCTGGACTGCTCACGGCATTCTCTTCCTAATATAAACCGTGTGCCAATATGATCATGATCATAATACAAAGTATTGACACGCGAAACGAAATCACGTATAGAGCTGCGCTGAAGTTTCGCATTAGGGAGTATGGTAATTGTCGGTGAATGTAATAAATCAGAATTTTGCCATCTGCAGTCGCTATCTTGTTCATTAAATCATACGCTGGAAACAGTCTCGAAAGAGTGATAAGGGAGCGTAATAGCTATTGTAGCAGACGATAGATGCGGCCCTAGCTGTAAAAAAGTAACATTCTATTTATCAAGCCGGTGTTTATTCAGTTAGTATTATTAAGAACGGCCCGCTGAGGTGCAAGTTTTGCTAGCCAGTTGCGACCGCGGCGTCAACTTTTCTTGGACAATGCGCCACGTCCGCCACTCTGCGTCGCGGGATTGCCGAGATGAGTTCGACGAACTAGGCTTTGTGACAAAACCCTCCACCGCCGACCTGGTCTGCTGTGAACAAGGGAGTCCCCGAGAGAACGTAGTTCGAGGCCCCTTCCCACGCACCGTTCCTGACGTCAGCCCCGAGTTCTCCGAAGACCGTCTGACCTCGGTTGAGGACCGTGAACCTGTGCGGAAGTGTGTGTGTGTAATCCCTCGCGCAAAGAGGCGGCTCGTCTACGGTGCCTGGTCGGCCGTTTCCCTCACCTTGGGATCGAGGGAGGACCGAGTGTTTATAAACCGCTGTTGTGCGGCTGCTCAGTGGACTTTCTCTCACAGTCATGCTAGACTGATGAACTGCAACGTCCTTATGTAGATACTGTAAATGAACCCATATTCCTCGTTCTCGATGAGAAGCAGTCCTTCCCTTCAACAACGTCCTCAGCGTGGATAAGTTGGACGACGGCATGGGCCAGCTACCATCTAATTCATGCCCGACTCCAATCTTGACAATGATTACGAGCGATGGGATTGACCTCCCAATCCTCACAACTGGATGCCAGCGCTGGGATCGTCCTCAAACTCTTACAATATTTGCGGAAATGTTGAACTATTTCTGTAATAATAGCTACGTGCTTTCGTGTTTTCCAGTTCAACTGCTTTCGTCTATATAAAAGTCAAGGCGTTCTTTTTACTCAAGCCGAGCTAAATTTTCTAATGCTAAACGACGCTTTTACACGTAGCCTTACGTGCGCTTTTGATTTCGGAAGCGTGTCATTTTGTATGTCACAGGGAGACCACAGAACTCGGGGTACTCAGTCACAAATTCGCACGCATATATAAGCACTCATGCGCGCCGCCACGCAATGAGGGACGCCATGGGTCTGCCGTTCCACTTGTGGCCGTGAAGGCAGCCCCGCCTTACGCGTAAACTTTTTTTAGCTCGGAGTACGCACAGAATAAAGCGCGAACATCTGTATATAATATAAAGACTGCGATCTTAAGCAATAAGTATGCTGCACTTTATAACAGCCGACTTATGTACAGCAATCTTATTGAATCCATCTTTATGTACCAAGTTTTCACCGCAAGTTGGCGCGGCATACCGTTCTTCATGAGTTTCTGTGCCAATTTAAAATTCCAATTCTTTCTCCAATCACGAACAGCATGTTTGATTTTATTACTGTAAATCATGGTCTTTACATTTCCACCAACATATCTTGACACGTTTTTTGCTATTGTCGGTCCTTTAACGGTTTCTCTTCTCTTGGTACTCACGTGAAGCTTTCGTTTCTTTTTTTCTTGCTGTGAGACAAAAAATAACTCCTTAGTAATGATAACTAACATCCTAACCACTGCCTCGCCGTGGACGCACCATGATGAAAGCAGCAAAAAAAAAAAAGAAAGTTCGAAGCTGCAACGACATCACAAGAACGACCGACGGCAACCGCCAACAGGAAAGCCATCCCATAGAGTTATATTATGCTATAACTCTAGAGGAAAAGCTGGGCGAGAAACGTAGCAACCACCAAGACGCTGGCATGTTGCTGCGACTCCTTTTTGTTAACGCTGGAAACAAAAATAATATGACGCAAAAATGCAGCATATTGACACGTGTTCTTCATATTTCTCGGGTGACCGCTTTTCACCGGCTAGCAAATGTTAAAAGTTATCATTCAGCGCAACACGCGCCTGCATGATTTGGAATTTATGTGAATGTTATCGGTCATACTATCTGTTGGGTATGCCCTCGCCGAACCATGCATAAAAAGATTGCATTCGCGACACGAATTGTGTAGTATATAGTTTCTGGAAACCACGCGGGCACCAGCGATTACACTGGAACCATGCTATAGAACCTTCAACAAGTGATGTATAAAAGCCGACGGGCTTGACCCGCTGATCAGATTCCGAAGATCGCCGACTGTATTCGTCGCTATCGTTGTGCTTTGAGTGTAACTTGCTTTTGTGGGCGCAGGTTCGCCCTATAAAAAGTTAGTTATTCACAGTTTTGCTGCTGTGTTCATCCCCGTCACTACTACGTGACATCTGGTGGAGGTGCTTGTGCGTTCATGTACCGAACGCCGCGATCCAAGCCCGCAAGCTGAAGACCCCATCACCTTCACTCTGCACCATCGAGCAATCGCAGGCTACAAAACCTGCCCCCTGAGCACGTACTCTACCCGAGATTACCAAGAAGATCGTGGCTAACACAACAGTCCCAATGGCAGCCCCAGCGTCCCCCATTCCGCTGCAGCAGCCCAGGGTGCCACCGACCTTCCGCGGATCATCCTTTGAAGACCCGCAAAACTGGATGGAAATATACTAAAGGGTCGCTGCATTCAATCACTCGAACTCCGACGACAAGCTGTGGCATGTGCACTTCGCCTTAGACGACGACGTCAGGACGTAGTTTGAGAACCGGGAATCGACCCTGACGACATGGGACCTGTTCCGCAGCGGCTTCCTTCACGAGCGTCCGGCGCAAAGAGCGAGCCCAAGCACTGCTGGAAACCCGCATGCAGCGGCCCAACAGGAACATAGCGATCTTCATCGAGGAGATGACTCGCCTGTTCCGCCACGCCAACCGAGATATGTCTGAGGAGAAGAAAAATTCGGTTTCTCATGCGTGGGGTAAAGCAAGAACGCTTTGCCGGTCTTATGTGCAATTCGCCCAAGACTGTAACAGAATTTCTGACGGATGCTATACGACAATTGAGGAGAAGTTAGAAATGCGTACAAGACGGTACAAACGTCGCTCGACGCCAGACAGCGCACACCTCCAAGCGCTCTGCTCCAAATATATCTGCGGGAGGCCATAAGGTCAGTTGTACGAGGGGTTCGAACTATGGAAGATGTCCCCAGCGTCACAGCCCCAAGTGAATGCGATTGCCGACGTAGTCCGAGAGGAAATCCAGCATCCACTGAGAGTTCCTGGACCTCCACAGCCTCAACCGGATTCGATGACCTACGCCGCCATAGCCCGCCGTCACGTTCCTCCTCCGCGCTCAGGGCCCCATGACGCCGCCACCGCCGCCGCCCCCTACCCCGCGTGTTGGCAAACGCTACACCCCGAGGAAGACAGACATTGGGCACGCCCCTAACCACCGCCCGCTCTGCTATCACTGCAGGGAAGCCGTCCACGTCTACAGCCGGTGCCCATACCACGAGATGTGAATGCGTTGCGTCCGCAGCAAGGTGAACGCTCTCGCGGCATTGCCGACTACCTCGTCGCCACTCAATAGAGCCTTCAACGAACTCAACGAACCGAAGTTCGCCGTCCCCAGGCCGCTACCTGTAGCCGCAGCGCCGACCATACACTTGCCCGGCTTGAGGCGGGTCCCTCAGCCCATTTCCGGAGAACTATAAGCAGTACCCGATGGAGGTGCGGTTGCTGTTCGTCAAACTGAAGAAGAACGTTCGCCGACAACGAAACGCCGAAAAGATTATGTCGACGACATATCAACAAGGCGCCGTCATCCCGACGAAGCCTAGAGGCGAAGAATACGCCGACAAAAGAAGATATGATGACGCGAAGTTCCAGCCACAGGTCAACATGACGCAGCCATGATCCGACGCCAAGACCAAACTGCAACGCCAGACAAAGAACCACTTACTTCGACGTGCTCCTCGAAGGCCACGCAGTCAACGCCTTAGTGGGCACAGGAGCCGACCACACCGTCATGAACATTGCGGCCCAGTTGAAGAAAGTTGAAACTGCACAGGAAGGACCTAAAATCCGGACAGCTGGAGGACACCTAATAACACAGACTGGAATCTGCACGGCAAGAATTTCCGCTCACGACCGGACAATCTCGGCCCCGGCGGCCGCATTTCGATGGGGGCGAAATGCGAAAATACCCGTGTACTTAGATTTAGGTGCACGTTAATGAACCCCAGGTGGTCAAAATTTCCGGAGTCCTCCACTTCGGCGTGCCTCATAATCAGAAAGTGGTTTTGGCACGTAAAACCCCATAATTTTTTCACGACCGGACCTACCCTGCCACCTTCGTTATCCTCCAACAGTGTTCACGAGACGTCATTCTCGGCACGAAATTCCTGAACGAACACGGCGCAATCATCGACCTGAAGTCGAAGTCGATAACGCTGCCCGAAAATCACGCCATACCGCCAGCGAGCTCTCGTAGTCACTATGCTTTGAGTGTGTTCGAAGATCAAGTGAGCACCACGCCTCGTTCCAGCATTGTCATTTCCGTCAGCACTGAAATACCCGCAAGCGCAGAAGGTGTCATCAAATGGTGATCAACGTCTACTGCTCGAGCGTGAAATTTGTGTCGCAAGAGGGATTGCGCGACTGCACGGAGGAAAAGTGAAAGTGATGCTGACCAACTTCAGCAAGGAGTTCAAGCACGTCAACAAGGGCATGACGATCGGAAACCTCGGGGAAATTGTGGAAACCAGCAGTGCGTCTGTCTTCTTGGATTCTGCCGCGTCTACCTCGACGATCATATACAGCTTCCGAGCCAATCTTCGACATAAATCCAAGCTTCCGCATGAGTAAGCAACAACAGCTGGAAATACTTCTCTGACAATACAAAGACTGCTTTTCGACGTCATCGAGGATTCGGCAAACACGAGTTGCAAAGCACCGCGTAATAACCAAAGAATCCGCTCGACCACTTCACCCAGAGCTCTTACCGAGTGTCGACGCGAGAACGAGAAGCTATAAGGCGACAAGTTGACGAAATGCTGCGCGACATCATCCAGCCGTCGAAAAGCCCGTGGGTGTCTCCTGTGGTCTTAGTGAAAAGGAAGGATGGAACTATGTGCTTCTGCGTCATTTATCGCCACTTGAACAAAATAACGAAGAAGGACGTATACCCCTTCCCACGTATAGACGACGCGTTAGACCGATTCTGCAATGCTAAGTACTTTTCGTCGATGGCTCTCAAAACTAGTTATTAGCAAATTGAATTCGACGAAAGGGATCAAGAGGAGGCTGCCTTTATCACGCCAGACGACCTCTTCGAGTTCAAGGTGATGCCATTTGGACTTTGCTTTGCACCTGCAAAGTTCTAGCGCGTTATTGACGCAGCCTTGGCAGGTCTGAAGTGGCACACTTGCCTCGTCTACTTGTCTACTTGGATGACGTTGTAGTCTTTTTCACGAATTTCGAAGATCACCTGAGGCGGCTTCAGACAATACTAGAGGCGATCAAGTCATCTGGACTCACCCTGAAGGCGGAAAAGTGCCTTTTCACTTACGAAGAACTCCTGTTTCTTGGCCATGTCATCTGCAACTCTGGAGACAGTTCCGACCCCAAGAAGACAGGTGCCATAGCTAAGTTTTCACGGCCCGTCGACAAGAACGCAGTGCACAGATTTCTTGGCCTGTGTGCCTATTACAGGTGCTTTATAAGAGACTTTTCAAGCATTGCGGAACCATTAATTCTTCCCACTAAAGCTGACGTCGACTTTAAATGGGAAACACGGCAAGATGACGCATTTAAGTATCTGAAAAGACGACTGCAGTCACCACCGGTGCTTTCACACTTCGACGAAGACGCCGACTCCCGGCCACGGCAGCCGCATTTAGATGGGGGCGAAATGCGAAAACACCCGTGTACTTAGATTTAAGTGCACGTTGAAGAACCCCAAGTGGTCGAAATTTCCGGAGTCCTCCACTACGGCGTGCCTCATAATCAGAAAGTGGTTTTGGCACGTAAAACCCCATCATTAAAAAGAAAGACGCCGACACGGAAATTTAAACCGACGCAAGAAGCATTAAAACTTTTTTCTGGGCGAGTTGGTGCATACTTGATATAAAAATTGTAACCGCGCCAACACATGCATCCAAAAGTATCAAGGACGAGACACAAGCGCTCGAGACACAAGCGCTTGTGTCTCGTCCTTGTTACTTTTGGATGCATGTGCTGGCGCTGTTACAATTTTTATGTCAAGGACGCAAGAAACGTATACACCTCGGTGCTGTGCTAGTTCAAAGGAAGGACGCAGTTGAAAACTAAATAGCTTACGCTAGGCGGTCACTGTCAAAAGCGCAGACGAGTTATTCTACGACGCAGAAAGAGTGCCTTCCGATCATTTGGGCTACGGTGAAATTTCAGCCTTGCATATAGGGCAGGCACTTCCAAGTGGTAAGCGACTACCACACCTTGTGTTAGCTGACAAACTTAAAGGATCCTTCAGGTCTCCTAGCACGATGAAGTCTCCATGAATTCGACATCACCGTCGTGCATAAGTCCGGGAGGAAGCATTCTGACACCAACTACCTGTCGCGCTTCTATTCATCCGCTACCGCGAGTTGAACTGGATGACGACGCCTTCCTGGGTACAATAAGCGCAGACGACTTCCCCGAACAGTAATGAACAGACCCTCAGTTGTGAAGCCTTATGGAGTACTTTGAAGGCAAGACCGACGTTGTCCCTAGGGTACTTCGGCGTGGACTGTATTCGTTTTCTTTAGACAACGACCTCCTCGTAAAAAAGAACTTATCCCCAGTTCGGGCAAACTATACCTTCTCGTTGTGCCCGCAGCACCCCGGTCAGAAGCCCTGCACGACGATCAGACAGTCGGGCACCTCGGGTTTTCCCGTACGCTAGCAAGAATACAAGAGATGGAATATTGGCCGCGCCTAACTGCCGACGTCGCCCGTTACATAACGGAATGCCGTGACTGCCACCGACGCAAGACACCACCGACAAGGCTAGCGGGATTACTACAGACGATCGAGCGTCCTTGCCGACCGTTTCAGCGAATAGGAATGATTTGTTGGTACCCTTTCCGACGTCAACATCTGCAAATACGGGGATAATCCTGGCGAGGGACTACCTCACCCGCTTCGCTGAAACGGAAGCGCTGCTGCAAAGTAGTGCAGCCGAAGCGGCGAAATAATTCATCGAGAACATCCTGCTGCGACATAGTGCCCCAGAAGTCCTCATGACCGACAGTGGAACGGCCTTTACAGCAGAGCTCACCCGAGCCATTCTGAAATACAGCCAGACAAGCCGCAGGAGGGCAGCTGCCTACCACCGCGCACGAATGGTCTTACGAAGCGGCTGAACAACAAGCTCGCCGACATGTTAGCAATGTACGTCGACCCTCGCAGGGGCGTCTACGTCAGCAGGCGTTTGGTGTGTTGCGACACCACGTACCCGAGCACACGAGGGTTGGACCCTCCCGCGTGTAGCCGTGCGTGGTTTAGCCGTGTCTGGGGAAAGGGGAATCCTGGGGATTGAGCCGATGCTGGGTGTTTGGACCTTCAAGACCCCCCGGCGGAAGCAACACACCTCTTCGGCCTCTGCTTCACAAAGACGGCAACTCCAGACTGACCCACCTGGAGGAAATCGCCAGTCACCCTTTTCTGTCCCTCTGTTCAATCTTTTGTTTTCCCTCGCGCTGTCTCTTCTTTCCTGTCTTCTTCTCACTTCTTCTCACTTCCGAATTTCTAGGCGGCAAGCGTTAACCTGGTGAATGTATCCAATTTTGGGTATCTTATATTAGGTTATAGTAGCTACGTACAGCTGGCGTCTGCGTTTCCTCCCGGACTCGTGGCGTCCCCTTGTTGGGCTCGGTGGTGGGCGGCTGGCGTAGCTACCGAAATTAAATGAATCCTGTATGGCTAAGACGTCGTTCCCCCCTCTTTCCGATCGTTCTCTTTCCAAAAGAGGGCGCGGCGAAGAAATTTTCTAGCTATTCAGCCAGTCCAAAGAAACTTTCCCCCGCTTCCATGTGATACGCAGTCAAGATCCTGAAAAGACAGTCAGAACTATTTCACCTTTCATCGTAGCTAAATGTCTTGCCGACACACTAGGTGCTGGCTACAAAGTGACGAAAATGAGCAGTGGCGACCTTCTTCTTGAGGTCCGCGACACTCAACAGCATGGAAAACTCTCCAATCTCTTAGCATTCCGTAATGTGACAATCACTGTTACCCCCCATCGATCATTGAACACATGTAAAGGAGTCATCTCTGATGAATATCTCTTGAGCCTGAGCGAGGAAATGCTTCTGGAGGGCTGGAAAGAACACAACGTGATTCAAGTGCAAATAATAAAGATCAAGCGAAACAACCAAGATATTCTATCTAAGCATCTCATTCTCACCTTTGCGTCGGGCGTACTACTGGAAACCCTAGAAACGGGATATACCAAAATTCGAGTCAGACCTTACATCCCAAACCCACGAAGAGGCTTCAAGTGTCAGAGATATGGCCATGGTTCGCAAAGCTGCCGTGGCCGACTGACCTGTGCGAAATGTGGCGAACACGAACACGAATCCGAGAACTGCAATGGCACACTCCGCTGTCCCAACTGTGACGGTGAACACGCAGCATACTCTCGAACTTGCCCCACATAGAAAAAAGAAAAAGACATAATCACAATGAAAATCAAGAAGAATATCTCATTTCAAGAAGCACGGAAACGTGTTTCCTTTTTCCATACCTCAGGGTATGCTGATTCGGCGCGCAAAAGGGCAACGTCGCAGTAGACTCCGGTACTTGCCCGGCCCACAAAGAGTGTGGTTGCGGCCATGCCACCAGCCCCCTTGGCGTCAGCAGCCAGCGCTACTGCGCCATCCCTGAAGGAGGGCCCATCGACCTTTGGGTTGGTGGCATCCAAGGCCCTTCTTTTCGAGGCAAGGCCTACGGTGAAAACACCCCGCTCGTGTGAGCGGAAGCCCAGCGGCTCCCAAGAGTCGATGGACGGAACCCCGAGCCAGACTGCGCATCCAGCGCCTCGGGAGCGGCGTGAATCTCGCGACCCCTTCAAGCAAGACAAAACCCGAATCACGGGGCCTCACACGGCTCCGTAAGTCATCTCTCCAACTTGA
This sequence comes from Dermacentor andersoni, assembly GCF_023375885.2. Lineage (NCBI taxonomy): Eukaryota > Metazoa > Arthropoda > Arachnida > Ixodida > Ixodidae > Dermacentor > Dermacentor andersoni. The sequence goes on along the minus strand of NC_092814.1, from coordinate 48,910,519 downwards.
CTCCTCTTGACACACGGCATAAGAACACGAACAATGTGGCTACACAATTAATACACTGGAACGTTAGAGGTCTTATCCACAACCTCGATGACATTAAAGAACTGTTATACAACTATAACTTAAAGGTGCTGTGTGTTCAGGGACACATCTTAAATCTACACAAACTTTCTTCGTCAGTACACCATCCATCGTAAAAACCGCAACGAGGCGAACACCTCGTCTGGCGGTGTAGCAATAGTTGTGGACATGTCTGTAGCTTGTCATCATGTCGCCCTTCAGACGCCCCTTCAGGCAGCGTCAATTCGGGCAATTCTTTTTAATAAATTGATCACTGTATGTTGCATATACATACCCCCTAATTATCATCTCGGAGAAAGTGATTTCTATAACCTAATTGATCAGCTTCCGGACCCATACATACTCGTAGGCGATTTTAATGCCCACAACACCATGTAGGGAGACTCGCGATGTGACGTGAGAGGTCAATTCATCGAAAATTTTCTTGTGAACTCCGGTGCGTGCCTCTTCAACAAGAAGGGGCCAACGTATTATAATATTCATCATAATTCGTATTCATCAATAGACCTGTCGATTGGCTCTCCTTCAATTTTCCCGGACTTGAAATGGCATGTAACCAAAAATCCCTATGGAAGTGACCACTCCCGCGTTATGTTAAATTCAATACGTCAACACGAATGCCCCCACATACCCCCTGGTGGAAACTAGCCTCCGCCGAATGGAATCATTTTAAGGAATCAACTTACTTATCACGACATGTTATCACCGATTTTAGCATAGATGAAGCAGTAGCGTATTTTACTCGTTTTACACTCGACGCAGCAGAAAAATTCATTCCACAAACACAAGGACTCTCATGCAAAAGACGGGTCCCCTGGTGGAATGAACAGTGCAGACTGGCACGAAAGAAACAAAACAATGCGTGGGGGTTTGCTGCGTCGTACCTCGACTGCAGAAAACCTCATAGAACTTAAACTGGCAAAATCACAAGGAAGGCGCACGCCGAGACAGGCAAGGACGGCTAGGTGGGAGAGGTTTCTCTCGGGCATCACTTCCTACACCCAAGAGTTCAAAGCATGGAATGGCGTAAGAAAGCTAAAGGGGCAACAAATCCACCCTTTGCCCTTGGTGGACGACCAAGGGACTACCTTGGAAGACCAGGCTAACGCTCTGGGCGAACACTTCCAACATGTATCAAGCTCCACATATTACACAAAATCATTCCGTCTAGATGAACCATACAACCGTCCTTTTAGTATTGCCGAACTTAAAGCTGCATTGGGCACATGTAGAAGCACCGGGAGCTGATAGAATAATGTATGACATGATTAAGAACTTACACAAAGACACACAAATGACACTTCTGGCACTTTTCAACTCTATCTGGGCTGTCGGATACCTCCCATCCTCATGGAAGGAAGCTATCGTTATTCCTGTCGTGAAGCTGGGTAATGACCCTTCCTTGGCGGCAAGTTATAGCCCGATTGCTCTTACAAGTTGTCTGTGTAAGCTATTTGACAAAATGATTAATCGTAGACTAATACATTTCCTTGAACTGAACAATATGCTTGATCCCTATCAGTGTGGCTTCAGAGAAGGTCGGTCCACTACTGATCATCTTGTGCGCATTGAAGGAAATATCCGGGATGCATTTGTACATAAACAGTTCTTCTTATCGATATTCCTCGATATGGAGAAGGCGTATGACACAATGTAGCGATACGGGATCTTGCGAGACTTGTCGGGAATGGGCAATGTGGAAATATGTTAAACATACTAGAAAGCTATTTGTCCAAACGTCCCTTCCGCGTGAAAATCGGCAATGTATTGTCGCGACAAAATATTGTCGCGATACAAGAAACTGGTGCACCCCAAGGAGGTGTGCTTAGCTGCACGCTCTTTGTCGTGAAGATGAGCACGCTTTGGGCTTCCTTACCGCCAGCCATTTTTATTCTGTTTACGTAGATGACATACAAATAGGTTTCAAATCCTCCAACATTGCAGTGTGTGAGAGGCAATTGGTACAACATGGCTTGAACAAAGTGTCCAAATGGGCAGGCGAAAACGGATTTAAAGAGAGAGAGAAAAAAAACTTTATTGATAAGTTAATTGGAGTTATGGCAGGTCTGGGTGAGGCCCTCAGTCCAGGGCTCCACTGGCTCTTGCGGATCGCTGAGCTTGGTCCAGGAGGGCCAATTGGCTCCCCTGATCCTCGCTTGCGAGTAGTGCCTCCCACTGCCGTACGAAGTCCGTGACGCTTAGAAAAGGTGAGTTGACGTTGCTTGGCCGAGCCGTACATTCCCACGTTATGTGGGCCAGCGTGGGTTTCGCGCCGCCCCACGGGCAGGTGTCCGTGTAATATGTCGGGTGCTTCTTGTGTAAGAGGTTTAGGTGTGGGTATGAATTGGTTTGTATGCGACGCCAGTCTTGGGCTTGCCTTCTGTTTAGTTTGGAGTGCGGAGGGCCACAGGTCCGTCTCTCCCTCCTCTGAGTCTCTAATATGTCGCGCACTGCGGACAGTGGTTCCTCTAGGGTTCTGGCCACTGCTCGGTCGTTGCTTCCTCGAGCTATGCGGTCTGCCCTTTCGTTCCCGTCGAGTCCGTTGTGCGCGGGGCACCACGTCATGCCGTGGTCCAGGTCCAGTCGTGAGCCGAGTATTCTTTGGGGGCTGCGCGGTAGCATTTAAAGTGAACCCCAACAAAAGTTCTTGTGTGCTTTTCACAAGAAACAAAGGGCTCATTGCAGGGTCCCAATATCAAAATGTATGGTCAGCAAATCCCTGCGAACAAAGAGCACAAATTCTTAGGCATCATACTTGACTCTAAACGAATTTTTATTCCACACATAAAGTATCTCAAGGCGAAATGCTTAAAAGCAATGAACTTACTGAAAATATTATCCCACACAACATGGGGCAGCGATGGGAAGTGTTGAATGAATCTTTACAAGAGCCTGATTCGACCACTAATGGACTATGGTGCCGTGATCTACCATTCTGCCGCCCCGAGCACGCTAAAAATGCTAGGGATCCGACTGGCAACTGGCGCTTTCAGAACAAGTCCCGTTGAAAGTTTATATGTAGAATCAAATGAGTGGTCACTCCATCTGCAGAGAACATACATCTGCCAAACATATTTTCTGAAAGTTCACTCTAATCCTCAACATCCGTGTTTTAATACCGTTAACGATATGACATATGCTGCACACTTTCGTAATCGTCCCTCTGTAAGACAGCCCTTTTCACTGCGTGTTAGGGAGCTTAGCGTTGAAATGGATGTCCCACTCCTCAAACATCACTTAATGCCTCCAGGTAAGCTGCTACCTCCTTGGGAGTGGCAGCTGATACAATGTGATATATCTTTCCTGAAAGTTACAAAGAACGCTCCAGAGATTGAAATCCAAATGCATTTCCTGGAACTCCAGTACAAGCACTCCGGCACACAGACACATCGAACTACATCGTTCTACACAGACACATCGAAGTCACACGACGGGGTGTCCTATGCAGCCGTCGGTCCATCCTTCTCGGAATACGATGTATTGCATCCGGAAACGAGTATCTTTACGGCTGAGGCCTACGCACTATTGTCGGCTGTGAAGCATATAAGGAAATCAAAACTCCAAAAATCAGTTATATATATGGACTCCGTAAGTGTTGTGAACGCCTTGATGTCATTCTGCAAGCACAAACATACAGTAATTAATGAACTCTATTCCGTCCTGTGTAAAGCGTATATACCTAACCAGCATGTGATTATAAGCTGGGTGCCTGGCCATAGGGGCACCGAGGGTAGCGTTCTAGCGGACCAGATGGCCACATCAATTGCATCGCATGCTGTTAATCCTACCGCTGCAGTCCCTGTCACAGATATGAAGCCCTTGTTACGAAGGCATCTGCTAAACTACTGGCAACGCTTGTGGGACGTGGAAACAAATAATAAGCTGGACGTAATAAAGCCACAATTAGGTTTCTGGCCTTCTGCAACAAAATCACGCCGGACAGATGTCCTATTCTGTCGCCTAAGAATAGGACACACATTTGGCACCCATAACGTTTTACTCACTGGAAATGAGCCTCCAACTTGTGGTAGATGCGGGGAGAGGCTGACCGTCCTCCACGTCCTCCTGGAGTGTCGGGAAGCCGAATCTGAGAGAAAGAAACATTTTCCCTTAGCATACCGGCAGTACATCCCCCTTCATCCTGTAATGTTACTCGGCCCAAAACCACTCTTTGACACCAACGCAGTCCTAGGTTTTCTGAAAAATGTTGTGTTACGTGTTATTAGCCCCATATATTCGTAGCACCTCCTCTCTTCAGAGGATACCGCTGGGATAGTTGTTTCGTATAGCACATGCCTCTAAGCCCTTGTGCTGCAAGGGCTCTGGCGAGACAGTAGTGCTCTAGGCAATTTCAGCATCTCGCATATTTTGTATATTGCATCATTTCCCAATGCAGTTTAGTGTTCGTAGTACATGTCAATAATTATTGCCATAATTTTATTACACGTAGATTTTATGCAATTTACACCAACTCATTTAGGCCCCTTTATAGCCACGTCACATTAACTTCACAGAACCCATCAGTCCACTACGAACTCATTAACACTAGCATGGCGCTCTTTGGCCATACCTGGCCCTTGCGCCATTAAGCATCAAACATTCATTCAATGTACTGTACGTCGACGTTGAGGAGAATACGTGGGATGCCGTCCTGCCTTACGTAACCTTCGCTTATAACACGGCAGGGCACGAAACAACGCAGATCACGCCGTTCAAGTTGGTTTACGGCAGAAACCCGGTGAGGACTCTCGACTCCATGCGGTGTTAAGAACGGCCCACTGAGGTGCAAGTTTTGCCAGCCAGTTGCGACAGCGGCGTCAACTTTTCCTGGAACGCCACCGCAACCCTCTAGCCACGGCGTCACTAAGTCGACTGTGTACGGAGAAAAATACCCGCGTCCTCGACTCTCCGTCACAGGAGCCAAGATGAGTTCAACGAAGCAGGCTTTGTGCCTGAACACGACATCGCCGACCCGGTCTGCGGTGAACAAGGGAGTCCCCGAGGGAACGTAGTTCGAGGCCCCTCCCCACGCACCGTTCCTGACGTCAGCCCCGAGTTCTGCGAAGACTGTCTGACCTCGGTTGGGGACCGTGAACCTGTGCGGAAGTGTGTGTGTGTAATCCCTCGCGCAAAGAGGCGGCTCGTCTACAGTGCCTGGTCGAACGTTTCCCTCACCTTGGGATCGAGGGAGGACCGAGTGTTTATAAACCGCTGTTGTGCGGCTGCTCAGTGGACTTTCTCTCGCAGTCATGCTAGACTGATGAACTGCAACGTCCTTATGTAGATACTGTAAATGAACCCATATTCCTCGTTCTCGATGAAAAGCAGTCCTTCCCTTCAACAACGTCCTCAGCGTGGATAAGTTGGACGACGGCATGGGCCAGCTACCATCTAATTCATGCCCGACTCCAATCTTGACAACTGGTTACGAACGGTGGGATTGACCTCCCAATCCTGACAACTAGATGCCAACTCTGGGATTGTCCTCAAAGTCTTACAGTGGTAGCACGTCACGGTCGAATAGAATCTCGACGCCGCTGCCTATCTCCAACGCGCCAAAGAATCCCGACAGCTCACCCGCCTGCACATCAAGGATCAGCAGAGGACCGACAGCCGGCACTACAATCTTTGACGAACTCTGGGGAGTATCAGCCCGGAGACCATGTTTGGGTTTGGACCCCAATACGCCGACGAGGACTAGGCGAAAAACTTTTGCGACGCTATTTCGGACCCTACAAGATCATCCTACGTATTGGCGCCCTTGACTATGACGTCGTGCCAGACGGCATTTCACAATCACAGCGGCGCCACTTATGTTTGTAGCATCAGGATGATGCTTTTTAAGAGGGGGGGGGGGGGGGGCATTGACACGTGTGCTTGTTTTTCTCTGGTGACCGCTTTTCGCCGGCTAGCAAGTGTTAAACGTTATCACTCAGCGCAATACGCGCCTGGATGATGTGGAACTTACGCGAATGTTATCGTTCATTCTATCTGCTCTGTATGTCTTCACCGAACCATGTATTAATTAATATCAGATTGCATGCGCGACACGAATTGTGTAGTAGTTTCTGGAAACCACGCGGGCACCAGAGATTGCACTGGCACCATGCTCGAACCTTCGACGAGTGATGTATAAAAGCCGACACGCTTGGCCCGCTGATCAGATTCCGACGATCACCGACTGTGCTCGCCGCTATCCTTGCGCTTTGAGTGTAACATACTTTTGCGGGTACAGGTTCGCCCAATAAAAAGTTATTCGCAGTTTTGCTGCTGCATTCTTCCCCGTCACTGCTACGCGCCAATATCGAACAAGTTTGGAATCTACATATAGCAAAGCTTTGTGTGAGTGCATAAGTCGAAACACGATTGCACGCACCCACACCCACACACCTACACAGCCGCACACGCACACACACCCACACAGGCGCGGCCGCGCACATATTTTACGCTATACGCAAAACACCGACAACGCCGCCGGTCACCAAGGCTGCTAAGCGTAGGCGGGCTCGGGCGAGCACTGTTCCCGTCTGCGTAGTTGATTGCTTTAAAACGTAAAAAAAATCGCCAGGCACTCACTTAGTTGCCGGTGCTGCATCACTAGCAAGAGTGACGACGGCGGTGGATCGCGGCGGTTCGACGGAGAAGATAAGCAATCGCGCTTTGTTTACTGCAGTTTCAGAGTGATTACTGTTTTTATTTTTTGCTTAATGCCGTTGCGCCTTTAGCGAACGCTTCCACGTTTAAACTCAGAGTAGGTTATTAGATTATGGGGTTTAAGTACCAAAACCACGATCTGATTATGAGGCACGCCGTAGTGTGGGGCTCCGAAAATTTGGACCACCTGGGGCGTTTAAATAGGGTGCACCTAAATCTAAGTACACGGTTGTTTTCGCATTTCGCCCCCAGCGAAATGCGGCCGCAGTGGCCGAGATTTGATCCCGCGACCTCGTGCGTACCAGCTCAACACCGTACAGACTATGAATGCTTGCACGGGAGATCACGCTCTCTCTATGGTGCACACCAAGCAGCCAGACCAACCGGAGCAATCGTCAATACGACCTGCCGTCTTTGATGCATCTCTGTATGCCAACTGGACTCCACCGAAGTGAGGCCACTCTGCTTTATCGCTTATGGCTAGGGGTGGCCTTCACGAAATCTTACTCATTTCGCATTGGAATGACCGACAACGCTCTCCGCAATGCCTGTCTTTGTGAGGAGACGCTAGAACACATTCTGTGTGACTGTCCTGAATATAATGTTCAGAGACAGTCCCTGGCGTCCGTTCTAGCGCACCTTGACAATAGACCATTGTCAGTTGCAACTATTTTCACATATCGCCGACAGAAGACATCGCAGCTGAAGGCGACGAAGGGACTACTTCGGTTTATGAAAGAGACGGGCTTGGACAAGCGGCTGTGACAGTGATGTCACGTACCGCGCATGAGTGACGGACTGTAACTAACGATGTGTGTGCTGTGTGTTATGTGCTTTCTCTCTCTCTCCTCCCCATCCCCCCCCCATTTGATTTCTTCAGATTTTGCGGGGATGAAGACTGCAGCAGCAAAGCTTTTGAGTTTCACCGAACCATCTGTGTAGACATGTTGGCGGAATCTATGCACGTTGTGAATGTGTTCCAAAGTTGCTTGTTTCAAAGATTGCAAAGGCGCTCCGGCTTTGTTTCTGATGCCTGGAATCGTGAACTGCACTTGCGGCCGGTGCAGACACCACAACGGGTCGGATAATCGTGTAGCAGGCGTAAATTGTGATGGCGAGTAAGACTGATGCCTTACAATACTTTTGGCAAAAGTTGAATGTGGCCTTTTTGCTGGCAGGCAAGCAAGATGGTGGGAGGGAATCCGAGTCAGGTGTCGGATGTGTGCTCTCAGGACATCTGTATCGATGTAGACTGTCAAAGGAACGTCTCTGGCAATGGCCAATGTCGCAATCGATGATGTACTTTTTGGGAGACCGAGACAAGTTCTGAGTGCTTGTGCTTGCACACTCTGGAGTTCGCGGATATTTGTAATGCAAGTATTTCCTAGTACAGGTAAGCTGTACCGCAGGAAGCCCAAAAACAATGCTTTATACAGTTGCAACATTGATGGTACTGTTGCGCCCCAGGACTTCCCGCCGAGGAACGCAAGAAGATCCACAATGGCGGCCAAACGCTTTGTCATGTACGAGACATGAAGACTCCAAGACAAGTCTCTGTCAATGATCACGCCAAGAAATCAGTGCGTTCGTCTATATCGTATAGTTTGGTCATTAATGCGCAAAGCACACGGGGCCATCGCTTTGCGAGTAAAAGGAACGAGTGCCCATTTCTCATCTGAAAGCTCCAGGCCTTGTCTTCTTAAATATGTTGGCACAGCCGTTGAAGCTTTCTGAAGTCGCGCGCGGACTTGTACACGTTGCACTCCTGAAGCCCATATGCAAATGTCGTCTGCATATACGGAGAGCTGAACGGTTTGCGGTAACATATCAGCGAGACCAATGAGCACCAGGTTGAAAAGAAGATACAATAAACATTAGGTAGTTGCTGATGAGACGGGATGCCCCTCTTTAAAAAGAAAAAGAAGGAATGATGCGAAACGATAAGTCGGAGAATGCGGAGCGAAGCTGTGGAGAGAGAGAGAGACAGAGAGAGAAAGAAAGGAAAGGCAGGGAGGTTAACCAGAGGCGAGTTTCCGGTTTTCTACACTGCACTGGGGTGGGGCATATAGGGTTTGCAAAAACGACAAAAAGCGAGAGGAGAAAGAAAAAAGTGAAAAAGAAGAAAATAAATCAGGTAACAGAAAAAGGCGTTCGAATCACAGGCGTTCACACAGGTCGGTCGATCTCAAGAAGCGCAGTAGTGCTTGCACGACCTTCTGGTGCGATGTTAAGGCGCTTAGATGTTGTAAAATTCTTTCTCCCGACAGAGGCTGGTCGTTCAACTGGTTCAGCACGACAGGAAGCGATTGTTTCTGCACACTGTACTGCGGGCACTGGCATAGAAAATGACGAATGGCGAATACGGCGTAGCGCTCACTGTGTTTAAACGCTTTGAACAAAGGGCTCTGTATTAAAAAGCAGGTGACGGCGCCTTCGAAAAAGCGTCACGCAATTTCCCATGCGTTGCACGAAATCGGCCGAGTCTCTACCTATTGATGGCACTGAAATGCGACCTGCGGCATAGAACGTTCAGTCTACGCTCGCCTCAGCTGTCTGCAGGTTGACTATATAACCTGGCGTCTGTGAGCATTAAAGTCTTTTGGCAGGGCATTATACCTCGTTTTGAATGACTCTTAATATCACTTCGCTGTAATGGCAAACGCCTGAACTTCGAAGCCCTGGTGACTGCAACTAATGCAGATTCACTTTACCCCTGCTGTATCATGCATTGTGGTCAATTGTGAAGCCTTCATGTGTCTTTTTTTTTTTGCTTTCTTTACTTGCTAGTGGTGCTAGCAAGTGCTTGTGTTCTTTCTCTTCTATTGCATGAAATGGGTCAATATATTTTCATGTTACTTCACTGTAGTCGTCTCAGCTTTGAAAATGATTTCAATGTCGCACGTGCTTTACAATAATTATTTAATGCCATGCTTTATATTTGCTTTAAAACTTATTATTGTGTCAACGTACTCTTTTAACTAATTAAAAAGCGCTGCATTGGTTATTCAGACTCGGGGCACTACAACAGGCGATACAACATGCGGTTTAATTCTGTATTTGGGTGCGAGAGTGATACTAGTAAAAATGGTGCCGTGACACTAAAAGATATCATAAAATGTAAAAGCAATATGCTCTTGACGGACCAGGTAAGGGAAATTTTCAGCTATGGCGTCTTCCGATATCTCACTTGCGTGCTCTCGTGAAATCATCGATACGCTCTGCTTGTTTAACGATGGAATATGTGAAATCCATGCTGCGCAGACAGTGGTAAAACGAAAGCATAAAAAAATCATCCCTTATTTATTGCCGGAGCCCTATATGTGCTATTTTGCTCAAGCTGATCGTGCTGGTTTGCAAGCTTTACTGTCGCTGTCTTCTCACGTGGCCGCGCCTGTACGAACCATGCATTCGCAGACGCGACGGCGCTCTCTCAACCTACTATAAATATACACGGCATGTAAACGAAGAAAGTGTTTGCCTAAAAAACGTTGGTTCACGGGCCACCAAATGAAGCCATTAGCGGCTGGGGCGTGGTAATGAAAACGGCATATTGGCGATGAGCTCCACTTCGTAGGCAAGCTTGTTGATGCTTATCTGCAGCAAACACTTGTCTCGTAAGGAGACACTGTCGTCCTAGAGAGCCGTGAAGTCGTACACATATCCACTATTGCACAGTGCGATTTCATTGCGCACACTGACACCGCAGAAGTAACTATCAGGGACGCGCACAAGCGGCAAATCCCACGAACGCACTTCAGTCATGCCAGCAGTGGAAGCAGGCGTCTCCGGCGCGAGGCCCGCCTGCGGTTCCAACGGCCGCCGCTACGCGGCTTTCAGTGGCGCGCTGCGCATTTTGATAAGTGGAGTTGCTGGCTACTAGCGATCCAAGGAAAACAATGTGAAGGCGGGAGGTGGAAATTCAAGACGATGAGGAAAACGAGAACAAAGTGAAAGCAGGAGCTAGCGTATATGCTCGAGCATATAAATGCTCGTTCCGCGCTTTTTGTGCGTTCATCCAACTTTGTGGCTCCAGGTAAGCAGCAGTAGTTCCCATACGAAGCTCCACCGGACGGCATCAGCTGAAAAAAAAGTAAATTCCAAGCATGTGTCATTTTGGTATTTAGCCCTTTCAAGAATACTGCATATAGAGGGAAAACGGACGAAAGTGGCGAACGGGCGACATTAAAAACAAAAGCAATTTGTTTTGACATACATGGCATCGAAAATACCCGACTCATTCCAAGCCGTACTATAAATTATGAAGGAAACATGAGATTTCCAAGCACTCCCCCATTCCCGGGCATTATTTCATGCACTTTAAGAGCACAAATGCACGGGCGACTGCGCGTTTTCAAAACAACTTGGCCTCAGCCGACACGATTGTACGCTACATACACCGAAGTGGCCACAACACAGGCTCTCAGCCAGACCACGTTAGACGCTCGCAAAAAGCACTCTACTCGTAATCAAGACAAATGCCTGGGTGCAAAGCCTGTTTTCAGTCGTTCAGAAGACAGAATTTTCGAGTTCTTGGTTTTTGAGCTGCTCGGCGTTATCTTTTGCGCGGACTGCCGGCGAAAGCAACATACCCCAGTGTTATCACTCTTGGCAATCGCTCGTCAAGTCTTCGACAAGCGTGAGTACCGAAAGAAGGTATATGCTGCGGGGCCGTAGAAAGCGTCACAAACATGTCTGATTCAGTACACGCCAAACTGTCACCAGGGCCGGCTTGCTTTTTTGCTAAGTGCTTCACAACCCCAGGCGCTGCGAGCGTGCCTCAAAAGTATCGCAAGAAGTTACGAAATTAAATAGAATGATTTTTGTGGTCACAGAATGCGTCACGAACGTGTCGCAGTAAGATACAGTTCACGTGAAACTGCGGCACACAGCCGAGCTGCTTTTCGCTAACTGCGCCACAACGCCGGGCGCGGCCCCTGTGCTTGAAAAGTACCCCAAAAAATTGGCTGAAGGCTTAGCTTGGTTAAGTCTGGAAGATTGCGAAAGCAATACCCTTCGCTGCGCCTTGGTTCGGCTGATGGTGTGGACATGGTTGCCCTTTGTTAAACTTATGGCTATACATCATCCGACATAACGCAAGGCAGCGCGCCGACCACTGCGAGGAGCCGAGCTGTAGCCCCATTTATCCTCCTAACGTGACGTCACACCAGCGAGCGCCCTCTCTCGGTAGCGCCGCAGCAGCGGCGCGCAAGGCTTCGCCTCCACCATCGATGCCGCGAGCTGGGGCCCCGTCTCTCGGTCTGGCGTGCCGTCACACGGTCACGTGACGCGCAGCTGTGTAAGGAGGCGCCACGACCACCGATAGGCCGAAAGTGCGAGCAGTATTGCTTTCGCAATAAAAGTAACGAAATTAGTTATAATAACGTCCGGGGTTAGAGAAGGCGCCAAAACTTTTCACGGTAAGATTCAGTACACGCCAAACTGCGTCACAAAGCCGGGTACGGCAAGCGTGCCCAAAAGCTACCGAAATAAGTTACAATAACGTTGGGGCTCATAGAAAGCGTCGCAAACATTTCCTAGTACGAATCATTAACTCAAATTAACTACGTCAGGACGGCCGAGATGCTTTTCGCTAACTGCGTCACAAGTCTCGGTTCCGTACCGTAAAAGCCAAAACTGTTTAAACGCGTCGCAGACTGTCAAACAAAATTTCTCACCTTGCCGTAGTCCAATAGTGCAGTGCTGCCGTGTCGAAGTGCAGAAGAAACATAAGAATACGTCGGGAGTCAAACAAACACGCTACATCCAAAAGAGACGGGTAGCCGAGAAGGCGAGCTTCGCATGCGCAGCCGGCCTCGCTCGCTTCGGTGGCATTTCTGGCGAATGACGCATCATTTGTTTCGCTGTGGACGCATGCTTATGGCGCGTCTGGCGTGCTGCTAACTTGTTGCTAGGTGACGCAAGAAAAATAAGTCGCGAAGTATGAGTTTATTTATATAGAAAACTTTTTAGTTTTAGTGCGGAATAATAAAAAAAATTAAATGTCTGTAAGTTCATTTCACATTCTTTTTTCTGATGCTCGCGTCAACTAACGGATGGGGTTGATTGACACTTGGTGTGACGTATTTCCTGTTGCCAGATTTCACCGGGTGTCCCCTATTGTTGAATTTATTTCTCTATAGTGAGACAGACGCCTGCAACGCATGATGATTTCAAAGGCAGCATGTGCATGCGCACGTAGCGAGCGCATTCGAAGTGCCATTCATTCTAACTGCAAGAAGCGTTTACTTTTTCATTGCCGTGCAACCGCGAACGCGCCAAGGCGAGCTTTCTGGTTATTTTCTTTTCTACCCAGCACGGCCGGCGCCGCCGCGGATGCGCAGAGGCGAACGCCATGTGGCGGTGGTGCAAGTATCCCAGAGGCGCGCGCTGCGCGCCAGGCCGCAGCCACGGTCACGAAACCTGGTGAGGTTTGCAAAGAAAAGGTTTGCTTTTAAAACACGCATTTATACGTAGCGCGTACTTATGGAAAGATGTAAAGTTAATCCCATATATTTTTCAGGAGGATCGAATGGTTAGTTGTAAATTTTTATGTAAACTTTACGGTGCGTGAAACGATGCGTTTGCCAGCGCCTGAACTAGATGGCGCCACCATACTCCCTGTGTACAAAACTGGTGATCTGAACCATCCGAGTAGTTGTAGACCTATTTCAGTTCTTAGTGTATTTAACACAATATTTGAAAAGCTCATTGTACTACAGTTAAATGCATTTCTTGTAAGCAATAACGTTATCTGCCCGCAGCAGCATGGCTTTGTTGCAGGTAGATCTACGTCAAGCGCAGTTTTAACACTTTCGCAATGCCTTAACTCTGCTCTTAACAAGAATAACATTGATGTGTCAATTTTTCTTGATATAAGAAATGCGTTCGATACAATCTGTCACTCCATACTGCAAGAAAAACTGGAATCTTATGGTATCGTTGGAAACGCGCTTCAATTCATCCACAGCTACTTTAAGGCCCGAAGGAAACGAGTGGTAATTATTAACAAACATCATTCTGCTTTCACCGATATCATATGCGGTGTACCACAAGGCTCGGTTTTATGTCCTATTCTGTTTTCATTATACATAAATGATTTATCGGACACACTTAACCTGTCAAAAGTTTTGATGTACGCTGACGACACCGCCTTAGTTTACTCAGGCGACTCACTCTCGTCATTACAAGATACTATATCTGGTGAGCTGCTAAAGGTAGCTAAATGGTTTTCAGAAAATAGACTAGCCCTAAGTACTGATAAAACTAAGTATATCATATTTCACACCAACAGGAAAATAGTAGACTACAGTGCGTTCACTTTGACTCTAGCGAACCGCACTGGATCGTACCTTTACAATACAACGCCATACTACAACACCACAGATTGAACAGACGACAATACCCACCTCCACACAAGACCCTCTCACGTGAAGACGCCGTAACATGTAGACAACTACAAACCAATACATACCCACATTTAAGCAGACTACACGCAATCCACCCTACACTATATTCATACAAATGTCCCCTTTGTAATGATTACGCCTCCCTATATCACACCACATGGGCGTGCCCCAACGTGAAGGCGGCCCCGCAAATACCCAAACCCACACCCGAGCAGTGGGAGGCCGTGCTGACTAGTTCGGACCCTCGTAACCAGCAGCAACTGGTGCGGCGGGCCCGGGAGACAGCAAGAGCCGCAGGAGCCCTGGACTAAGGGCGCCTCCTGCACAAGCAGAAAGACATCTGCTTGTCCTTTCTTTTTTTTTTAAATAAATGTTTCTCCTCCTCCTTCTCCTCTGGATTGTGTTGATTCATTTAAATATTTAGGTGTTACTTTAGACAGTCACTTGCACTGGAGAGAACAAATTAGCGTTTTCTGTAGAAAACTCGTTTTCAGCTGTAACACACTGGCCCGTGCTCGGCAATTATTTCCTCGTGCTTTGCTTCGTTGCATATACTTTTCTTTGTTTCATACTCACATGAGCTATTGTTGTGAAATATGGGGCCTAACATATAAAACTTACTTAACACCTATAGTGTAGTTGCAAAAACGCGCCCTAAGAATAATAACATTTTCCTCAGTTCATCACCCATGTAGCATTCTGTTTACTGACCGTCGTATTCTTTCTTTCACGGCGTTAAGAAATTATAAGATCACTTGTTTAGTTCACAAAATACTCAACACCAACTTTCCCTTACCCAACACCATATTTAACTTCCCGCGTGCAAACACCAGGCAAGCAACTAACTTTAACTTAAACCTTCCTTATTGCAGCAATGTCTACGGTGAACGATTATTGGAGTTCTTTGGCGCTATAACTTGGAACACTGTGCCTGTGGAAATGAAAGTAACCAGAAATTTTGATATTGTATGTAAACGCTTCTTATTGTCTAGCCAAACGTAATAGCTCTTCCTTAAAAAAAGTACTTGTTCATGGAAATAATGTTCCTACTCATTGAGCAGATATGTATTTGGTTGACCTGTATATCCATTTTTGTGTATTGGACCAGCTACTAGCCACGTAGGCTATTGGTCCAACTATTTTTGTACGCATTCTTTGAATTGTTTAAATAAAGCTCACTTATGATTGATTGATTGATTGATTGATTGATTGATTGATTGATTGATTGATTGATTGATTGATTGATTGATTGATTGATTGATACTGACGGAGGCTTGGGATTGCATTGATAACGCTTCTCAAATCGCATCTCGTTGTCGGCGCCCGTGCGTCTACACAGAGCAGCAACATGGTGTGGTGGCCGATTTCAATGTATGGGTGCTATGGGGAGCTTTTCCTCTAAAGCTGGTTATATTATCTCTATGCTAAATCCAAACCTTCTTACCACCACGTTCCGAGGCTATTCTCCGTCACGGGTTGCATGGCTTGGCTTTAGACGAACCAGCCATGCAATCAACACCCGAGAAGCGCACGAGATCGGCGTTGTCTGTTTCCTCTTAAAACCTCGACCCTGACTCAACGTCTTGCCACAGACAAGTGGGTACGGTGTAGAGGATGACGCGCGAGATGGCACACAAAACTTCAACGATGGAAGAAGTACTTGTTTGTAGTTGTAAATATAATGCCACTGCGCGCATCATGCGCCATAATTAGAATATAGTACTGCAGGGTTAAGACGAAAAAACAACATAAACACAAGCACATGCGAGGAAGCGCTTCTGTCAACTTATTCGAAAAAATAACAGGGGAAATGAAATCGTGGACAGAAACATGCATGGTACTCCCCTTTGATTACATTCGAATTAAAAGGACTCAAGAAAGCGTCACCTAATGTGCATTGTGACGCATGCATAGGATCTCACGCACGCACGCATACTCCCACACACGCACACACATACACATGCACTGGCACGTACGCACCACACAGGCAGTCTCTCTCTCTCTCTCTCTCTCGCATGCGAACGCCGATGAATACACCATGTGTCATTTTACCTGCACCAATTTTTAGTCTCGCCTGTAGCAGGTAGAACAATTCTCACCAGTGAAATGAATTACTCAGCGAGGCGGACATTATGTCTACGAGAAATTAATATGCTTAATTGAATAGTTAACATAATCGAATTAATTATCTATTTAATTCACTACTTTATGGCACATAGTGGTGTTTGCGAATTGTAGCCGGTAACTTCTCAAGGCATATCCCCTTCAAACAAATTCTCAGGATGGCACTCTTTGGGCATATTGATTTTCAAAGTGTCCGTCGAAATACATTGCCGTCCCAGTTACTTTTGTGCTTCAATACATAGAACAGCATTTTCATAAAAAAATAAGTGGAACAAGTGCATTTTTACCGCATGTTTGACGCACATATCTCGAAACCGATGCCATCCTCAGAACTCGTTCCAAGTTCATACGTCTTCCAAGCTCACTAGCTACAATTCATAAATCGCAATATGTGCTGTAAATTAATTAATAAAAACAGTACAATTTTGTTAATTAGTCAATTGCGCATATGGTTTCTCGTGGAAGTAGTGTACGATCCAGCGAGTCATTTCTTTCAAGAGCTATATTTTTGCTATCTGCCATAGGTGATTTTGAAAAAAATTGGTGCGCAGCTTTAAAAATGAACCACCGAATATGATTGTATCCGTAGTATCCGTAGCAGCACAAAGGCGCGGTGTCCTTTTCCTTTTTTCTTCCCATTGATGTCACACTAGGTTTTCATCCACCGGAAGTGTCCCTCCATCACAGAGATGCCACCATTGTCGGTGAATCGCCATGTTCTGAACGTATGGGCTTTTTGAAGCTTCCCTACCATACGAACTACCTTGGCCGCTATGGAAAATTTATTTACCCTGCCTGGCTCACTGTATAAGCGGATCATAAATACATCTGGCCCTTTCGGAGCTCGCAATGGGTTGCCTTTATTGCGGGACAAGTTTGTCTTTAGGCGACACATTCGCATGATTCTGTATCGTTGTTTGCACGCAAGGGCATGAACGCATAAGAATGTTTATTACCTTGCATCACTTACAGCTGCCCAAAACGCAGACCGGCTGGCCGGTACGTAGGCCCACGATAATTATGGCCTTTTGCCTGTTGGAAGCGCTTCGCGCTGTCTTGGCAGAACGAGAAACGGCGTAGTAGACTGCGAAGTAGGGAAGATAAAAATGGGCAGATGTGCTTTTCTGAGTCTTAATATGAACTCCAATTTGTCGAGTTTGTTTTTTAAGATGAGCACAGCAACTGGAAAGGGGAAAGAAATAATACATATGGTTCTGTCAAAAACCGCTGTCGTCTCAGTACATGTTATAATCCAAGTTTTTCGTACACGTAACTGCAGTGGCACATGCCCAGTGGCGCGAGTTGCATAATCGGCAAGACAGCAGCAACCAGCACCCCTAGAGTGTGTGTTCGTGCGTGCGTGAGCGCGGGGGTCTTGAGACAGACAAAGCAGATCTCGCTTTAATAAATACGCTGATACCACTTCTTCCGGTTCAAGGTGCAGCCCGCATGGGCGGATTCTGTCCTTGAAGACCCCTAGGCGCCGTCTTCGCCCGAACAACAAGGCAAGAGAAAGACGGCCATAATGAAATATAGCGCTATTGGAGCACAAGTATGAGGCATTGTGCAAGGTGTGTGGAAAGGAGTCTTGGTTCCGGGACTTACACATGGAAACTCGGTATTGTGCTTATAATACCAAGTGCAGCTAGACTATCTAGAGAGTAATGAGGGGCTGTAGCTTTAGGGCTGGTCGGAAAAAATGAAACGCGAACAATGAGGCAGTACATGGAGGCATGGGCTGGCCATCCTTCGACGTACGGGAGACCCAGAGTGAAATCTGCTTCGGAAAACGAAAGAGGATAATGAAAAACCAAAGGGGCGGCTGCTGTTTTTAGGTATACACTCTAAGAAAAATCCCGGGGAAAACGGGAGTAACTGGGCCGTTAGTCCTAAAAAGGGCGCTTTCGTCCCTCAAAGGACTAACTGCATGAATGTGCGTGCCGTGTGCAAATTTCGGAGTGTAAGTGTTTAGTCCCTGGTCGTAAAGAGAGCAATGGGAGGACGAACGGCAACAGTTACTCCCCAGGCACTTCGCTATTTTCGTCCGTGTCATGCAGCGATGCGGCGAAAACAGTATTGTCTATAAATCGTGAATGGTTCGAAGTTCGTGCATTGTCTATTGAACTACATGCAAAGCAGCATCTTGCCTCTTAGTGAGAAAATTGCGTAAAACTTAAAACTGGAATGTGAAGAGCCATGCCCTTCGTGCGCACACGATAAATGAGCGATACACATTAAACGCGCAAGTCATTGATAGACGGCTAGAATTTTATGGTCAATAGTACCTAAGTTCCTTCCGTTCCAAGAAGGTTGCGAACTGAAGCGATGTGTAGCTCAAATGGGACACGCTAAGCGACAGAGAAATTGGCCTTCTCTGTCGTCTTCGGTGCCCCGTGTGAGCTTGCTACACGTATACATGGCGTAGTGCCTCAGTTTAAATCACCCTAAGAATACTCGGGCTGATTTCTTTTCGCAGTCGCTTATGGTTGCAAGTACACCCAACGTTAGACTCACTGCATAGCTTGCACAAAATGCAGAGTCGCTTTTATATTGCCGCACATGCGTTCCCATGCTTAACCTTGTCTAAATATCCTATCCTCTCAACCGGCCGGCGTGGTGAAGTCATCATACCTTGCTGGTGAAGCAGCGCACTGACACGGACACAGTGAAGACACACAAGAAAAGACGACACTCGCTGTCACTCGCACAGAGCAAGTGGTTAGTTAGAGTACCTGACTTGTGAGTGAGAGGATCTGAGTTCGAATCCTGCTTTCGGGTACGTTCTTCTTTTTAGCTCTTTAATTTTTTAGGGTATAAATGCCTAATTTCATTAATTTCACCTTTGCGGATCATCGGAACGAATTGCCGTTAGTCCCATGAGGAGCATCGGACAAAGGCAACTGTTAGTCCTCGAAGGAGTAAGCGCATGGGGAGTAACAGTTCATCCCATGTCAGTTCGTCCCCAAAAGGACTAATGGTTGTGGCAAATCAGTTAGTCCCTAAAAGGACTAACCACCCTACCCCTTTTAGTCCTTTTTTTCTTAGAGTGTACCCATACAGAAAGAAGCACCCACTCACAATGAAGAAAAAGAACCTGGAAAGTTACCTGTGAATATTTCGTCAATGGCGTGGACAGTGACAAGGTTAAATAGGGTTAAACGTGAAGTTAGACACGCAGAATCAACATGCTATCTCATACATGACGGAGAAAAATCCAGCGACGGAAATATGTCAAAGTTACAGCAAAGAACTAAATCAAAAAAGAAAAGTTGCGCGATAACATTAAACTGCTGTGCACAACTGTTCCGAGGCCACATCAGAATGTTTGAGAAAAAGGTGTTAATAACTACATGAGAGCATTTGTTGACGACGGCAATACTTGGTAGCCATGTACAAATAACGCAGAAATCATAGGGCATATTTTATTAGCATAACATATTATCCACATAAAGGTCGGTGATGACTTGGCTTTAAGGAAATGAGAGGAAAGGTTAATAAATCTGCAAGAATCTCATTCATGAAGGTAACTCTGTCGCTCTCTTTCTTGTTGAGGTATCGAAGCTATGGCATCGATGCCTCCCTAACTTTGTTCGTGACCAGATAAGTACTGCCTTAAGTACGTGGAAGAGCGTGAAAGGTTGGACAACGACCTTACGCGTCTCGACAGCGCACCGTTGTCGGAGGACGTTATTTTAGGCCCTTGGCCAGATGCTCGATCAAGTTTCAAGGCCATTCAGGCATTACTGAACTTCTTAAAAACTACGGGCTTGGAATGCAGACTTTGAGCATGCTAAATTGCTTGCGATATGTTCTACATCTTCCTTCTATCGTCATCGTCACCCATCATGCACCTCTTCTCTCTTTCTTTCCCTCTTCCCCTTCCCCCAATGCCGAGTAGCTGGCTAGAGGAATATACCTCAGGCCGACCTCTCAGCATTTCGTATCATTAAACTTCTCTCTCTCTCTCTCAGATAAGTAAATTCTGTAACACCATGCATTTAGATATTTTTGATGACGAAACCGCCCATCAAATCTGTTGCGTGTCGGCCAAAAGCGGAGCAGTCAAGTTGCCAACGAAAAACGGAGTTTATTTCCCGGCACTCACGGACGCATGGTTACATCGGGGAATGAACGGATATTGACACGTCCACTTGTTTGTCTTTATGGGCGACACGTGTCACCGCCTAACAAATGTTATCGCACAGCGCAGGACGCGCCTGCATGTATCGGAAGTTTCTGGAAAGTTATCGATGCTTCCATCCGCTGTCTCTGACCGAACCTTGTGTAATCTGATCGCATGTGTGCGCGACGCGAATAATGTAGAACTTTGTGGAAGGAACGCGGGTCCCAGCGATTACTCTGGAACATTCGACGACTGATGTATAAAAGCCGACGCGCTTGACCCGCTGATCAAATTTTCGACGATCGCCGACTGTGTTCGCCGCTGTCGCCGTTCTTTCATTGTAGCCTGTTTTTGAGGGCACAAGTTCGCCCAATAAAACGCTAGTATCGTCTTTCACAGTTTGGCTGCTTTCTTCACCGTCACTACCACGTGACAATATCGCACAGAGCACGGGCTTTTACAGCGAAGCTGTATATGGCTTGCCGATTCGTCCGTCCGTCCGTAGGTATTTCGCCTGTAACCCCATGCGCATGCGCGAAAAAAAAGAAAGAGGAGAAAGAGGGGCGCACCATTGGCTGCGCCTGTAGTGACGTCATTGCTCTCCGTCGCAGCCGAGCGCGTGAGCGGCAGTTTCTCTCCGGCTCCGAAATACACGCGTCATACATCCTCCACGCGTCATACATCCTCCTGAGGAGCAGGCAGCTGAATCTCGATCAGCAACGCCGCGAGCAGAACCGGGAACGAGCTCGTCTACGCCATGCCGATGCTGCAGCCCGGGCACAAGAACAGGCTCGTGCAGCCAAGCGCAAGCAGCAACTGCGTACCGAGGATCCGGCAGCCTACCAAGCCGTCGTTTAATGAATCGTCGGGATTAACCCAGCGGAAGGGAAAGCGCGCGACGACAAGTTGGTTCTTTATTTTATGACGCCAACTTTGACGCTCGTTGCAATGGACGGCCCTGACAACGACACATTGGCTCGCGCTGCCAGCGCCGTTGCGTACTACTACGACGGCAACTGTATGTGATGGCTGTACATATTCGCACATTTGTAGCTTTTCCTTCGTGAAAACCAAATGCCGCACTCACCGCCCCGGGCGTCTTCGACTTGCAGTTGTTCTTGCGCTTCGGAGAATGCAGGCAAGACCGACGGAACAGCGCTACGGGAAAGCATTGCTTTGAAAGGCACTCCACACGACTTCAGTAAGTCGGCGTTGAAGTCGTAATCCTCTGGACGACAGTGCAGCGAGCACACTGTGCGATTTTTTGGCTCTTTTCCAACGAGCTGTGGCAGACGTACGGCACTTAAACACTTCGAACGGTGAGGTTCACTCTTTGGCACACAGTGATAAGTAACGTTGGATTCGCCGCTGCAACTGCCCTTGGCCAAGTTCCGCGGACCGTTCGCGCATCGCACGATATCACATGGACGTGGCATTCTCGCTGCTTGTTCCAAATGCAAGTTTCGCGAGCCAGCAGAACCAGCGCAGCACGACGTGATAACGAAACAACTGAAACTCCAAAGCGCGCGCGGCACCGAGTCGAGCGCGCAGAGTCGAGCGAAAACGAAACCTTTCGACCGCCCATGCTGCTGAAGGGTAACGTCAAAATGTTATTATTTCTAGAATTGAACAGAAGTAGACAAGGAGCATTTTCTTCCGTCTTATAACTTAATGAAATTATCTTTTTAATACGAGTAGTTGAGTACTAGTGACATAAATTATGATGAGGAGTGCCTTCGTCATAGGGCTAGTACCGGAATGTCGCTGGGGGGTCTCAAATCGCGTCATGCATTTACCTCAATTTCTCGGTTGCTAAAGCTCTGTTCGCGATTATATTGACGCATTCGACGTTCTAGAGCATTGCTTTATCACTTTAACTTGACTTCATGGTAACCTTTGGTGTCCCTTTAGATCACATAGGCGCATTACATGTGGTCTGGTTGTCAGACGCGCTATCTCGGGCACAGCAATGCTCCTCCTCAGTCAACGCTGTATGCTTTGTGGTAAAAACAAAACACAATGCGGCACCACTTGAAAAAAAAATTTTCACAGCGCTTAAACATAAGCTAAAGAGGATGAAGGCGAAAGCCTCTGCGCTCACGAGACATTAATTAGATTACTTGACATTCTCATTTGAATGCGTTGCTACTTCCTATTACTTGTTTTTTCCGACGAAAGGTCGGGAGTTCGCCTGCCTTAATTAACTATATCTTAATTAACTGTGGCTAAATTAACTTCGCCTTAATTAACACAGAAGGTCGTAGGTTCGAGCCCCACCAATGGTTTTGGGTTCGACCATCAATGGTGGCGCCATTGCATTTCGGTCCCACCGAAGGTTGAGGGTTCGACTCCCACCGAAGTTCGTGGGTTCTAGTGCCTTAACTTTGCCTTAATTAAAACCAAGGGTCATGGGTTCGACGCCCACCGATGGTCGTGGCCTTAACCGCCAATGGATGGCACCATCAATTTTTGATCTCATTGAATTTTAGTCCCACCAAAGGTCGTTGGTTCTAGTGCCTTAACTTTGGCTTAATTAAAATCAAACGTCTTGAGTTGGACTCCCACCAGTGGTCGTTGGTTCGAGTGCCTTAGTTAACACGGGTCGTGTTAACAAAGGTCGTGGGTTCGACTCCCGCCAATGTTCATGGATTTGACTCCCACCAATTCTCGTGGGTTCGAGTCACACTTATGGTCTTGGGTGACACCATCAATTTTGGTGCCATTGAATGTTGGTACCCCGTCGCCGGACGGTCAACTTTTCGAGAACGCCGGAGAAGGGATTTTTCGACCCATGGGGCACTATGGGATTTCTCCTTAAAAATTCCTCGCCTCAAGCAAAATTCAATCGACAAAACTGTCCGAGCGCACAGGGACTGTGCACCGGCTTATCCGATGCTTACTGGACATGTTTTCACCTGCAGCATCACGGTCTTCAATGAACGGCTAAACATGGACTAAGGCGGTGTTTTTCCTCAAACTGCGCCCGTATTCACAAAAAGGTCTTGAGCTAGAATTGTTGGCAAGAGAACATCCCAGCCAATCTTGGTGCTTGACATATTAGTGAAGGTGGCCAGCCAATGACAGAGCACTTTCGAACGAGACTTAGTAAAGTAAGTCACTGGTGTTGTCCGCAACTTTGTCGCTTTCTATTCGTGCCGCCATACGTTTTTGCCGCGAAATTAATTTTTTTTGCGAAGAGTGAGTGTGCTGGACACCTAATTAAACAAATATCCAGCCCACAAAACTCATCCAATTTTTTTCTTTTCATAAATTTTCAAGAAATTCCACCCTTTTCAAGAATGACCCCCTTTTCAAGAATGAAAAACTAGCGAATAGATATTTTTTGAAAGTCGCTTGAGATGACGGCAATAATTGGAACTTGCAAGTAACCAGCGTTTGCAAAATTCTGCTCAAGACACAATTGCCGTTTGAAGCGATTTAAGAATCACTCAGTTTTGAGCTTTACGAGAAATGTTTACGAGAAAATAACACAGCACACACGGAGCCCGGACGGCCCGCACGACCGCGCCATACGCAGCCGCCGCCGAGTAGAAACACAGGTAGAACCTCCCCCCTCCCCTGGAGCCTTGCACACGATGGGGCAAGACGGCGCGCTATCTCCCCGCTCTCCTTCCATGCGCGCGCGCGCGGGATTGGCCATCGTCCGCTCACGCTCGCGCGCTTTCCCTCGCACATACAGCATACGGCGAGCGGCGACGATGTTACCTCATTCGACTTTATACGGATCATCACGGCGACGCCGATGGCAGAAATGCCCCTGGAGGGTCCATATAATTGATATCGCAATAACATCAATTGAAAGCGCAGCGAATGTGCCTTTCTGCTTCGTGCTGGCATTCATGCTTCGGGAGAAAGATATATTGGCAATGGACTCTCTACATTACCCGTAAAAAAAGATGATTAATATCTTTAAGAAGAAGAAAAAATTACCGACGATTACGTTACTTCCTAATGCGAAATTTGAGCGCAGCAAATAAGCAGTTTCACCTTTTCGATAGATTGAGGCAAAGAAATCGAGCAACACATGTATGCGCTATCACAGAATTTTTTTTTATTTTTCACACGTATTCCTTTAACAAAGACTCCACTAACAGTTCTTGACAGTCATGAAGGAAGCTTTGTGGTCGGAGAAATAGACTGATATATGTTCGACTTGGTACACCAATGCTTGATTCTCAAAGACGAGATCTATACAAGTGCCTCGCGAGGTTGTCACAGCCGTGGGACGCGTTACGAGCGAGAGGAACGGGATGTTCTCCCGCATAAGTGTTAGGAAATTGCTGTTTGTCTTTATGTCAAGCCGCCACCGATCCGGCTCTCTGATTGCCACCGCACAGGGCGAACGGCAGCGGCAATTTCGGCTCGGGCGGTGCACATATACAGATCCGCCGCCACCGATCTGGCTCTCTGATTGCCACCGCACAGGGGTTGCATTGGAGGAGGAGCGAAGAAAGGAATTAAGGTCGAGCCGGCGCTTTGACAACCGGAGACTCGCAGGAAGAGGGGGGAGGGGGGCGGCGTGTACACCCAGCGGCAAACGATGGGGGCAGAAGCGCGCGCAGCAAGCGGACAACACGATAAAGGGAGGAGGGAAGAGATAGCAGCGACTGACTGATGCCGCTGACGCCGATAGTGAGTCAACCCCAGCTGCGGAGTTGGTTTCAGGGACAACGCCGCCGATGCCGACACAAACAATATGATACCCTCGCTTCCGCAGCGCTAAGAACCAGGTCTAGCCGTGGGAAGGTGGTCACGTATTCGTCGACGTGCCGGGGCCTACGTGAAATAACCGGCGCGTCGGCAACTGAAGAGCACCCTATCCGCCACACAAGAACAGGGGGGGGGGGGGGGGGACCCTTTCCTCCTCTTTCTGCATGGCGGCGACGGTGTTCTATGCAGTCACGTTATGTTGACTCTCTAGCGGCGTCAGCGGCATCCAGCGGTATCAGTCGGTCGCTGCTAGCGCTGGGGGGATGAAAGGGGGGCGGAGCTGGTTACGAGGCCGACGACAACGCCGACGACGACGCGAAACCCAGGAACGGACGCCAAAGAGCTGCGCTCTAAAATGGCAGAGCGCCGAGGTTAGAACAGTCGTCGCCACGGTATGGCACCTGTGCAACAAACATTTCACTCAATAAAGGCCTGTATACTCGAGTGCCGTACCTTAAAGGTTAGAGGCCGGCTTCACTCGCCCTCGAAAGCTGTCCTCAAACGTTCGTTGTTATCTGTCCTAAAGAGACAAAACGGATAAGAAAGCAAACTTTCTTAGAATTTTAATTTCTAGAACCTGTTTTCATTTTTACTGGGAGAAAAAAACGGT
The DNA here is from genome assembly GCF_023375885.2 of Dermacentor andersoni. NCBI lineage: Eukaryota > Metazoa > Arthropoda > Arachnida > Ixodida > Ixodidae > Dermacentor > Dermacentor andersoni. The sequence continues at coordinate 48,884,793 of NC_092814.1, read as the reverse complement.
TGAGGCCCCCTTCCTGAGCTGGAGAAAGCATTCAGCCCTCGCATAAACAATCTATTTCGCGCCCAAGTTAATAGCGAGTGCAGAGTAGCGCGCATCACCTATATGAAGAACATAGTGTGTCCTGTTCGTAGGAAATGGAGGTCGCAATTTTCATCTTTCCCGCGTCCTAAGCAGCTGGCAGCGCAGCGCATTTTCGTCAGATGGAAAAGGTGCACGCGCCATCTGTGATCTCGACGAAGAACGTCCTGCGTTCAAGCGAGCGAGACAGCGTCACGGCAGAAGGCCGTCAGAAGCTTGCAGCGCGCAATAGGTGCCAGCACCGTCGTGTTGTACGCGCACGAGGCACCAGGCAAAGTGACGGCGCGGGAGCTCTCCTTGCGTTCAAATTGTTCTGGAGGAAGCCCAAGTCTTCTTTTCGTTTTCTTGATATGCGATACTACTTGATATATACATGCGTATATACTATGCAGTCTTTCCTATGCGGCCTTTGATAGTTGTTGATGACAATGACGATGATAAATGCACATCCCCTTTGATATGGAGCACTCATAGAGTTAATATATGGGGCACCACGGAGGAAGGAAACTAAGGAGAGGCCCTGACGTCACTCTTTGTGAAGCAAAAGTGAAGCCGGAATTTGGCGTTGCTCATGGCGATGCTCCGCCTTTTGGGCCACCCTCCTCTCTTGTTTACATCTTTCGCGAAACCACGCCGCGCTGCGCGTGGTGTCGCGCGCTCGCGCAACATCTGGCAGAGCAGGGTGCAGGTAACACAGCGCAACAAGACACGGTGACTAACGCAAACCCGCCCACTCAGCGCCTTTGCCACGGCCCGAAACCTACCAGAGCAACACGTGTGAGCGCTCAAAACCATAACAACGCCGCCATTGTGGCCCAAAAGGCGCGGCCATACAACAAAAAAATATAAAAAAGCAGCAAAAAAATGAGAACCTACTACGTCATTTCCGCCACACTTTTCTCCTAGCGCGCGGAGGGGGTAGGGCCTCTCCTTAGTTTCCTTCCTCCGTGTGGGGCACTGACAAATGGTCACCTAGCCTGCTTGAGCTAACAAGGTATGCTGCACAAGCTTTTCATTCTAGCTTTTTATATACGTTTCCGGAAACTTCTTCCTTTATTTTTTTACTTTTTCTCTTCCTCAAAAATTCTCGACCTCTTGCACCCTATGCCTGCAGCGGATCCGGTGATATCCCTGCTTTTTGTTTCCCCACCAATACTCCAAACGTCTCATTCTTATCTCGACTGCTGACCAGTTGCTGACGACTGCTGAGTTGCGAAATGCTTTTACATTTCAGTGGCGTGAATATAATGGGCACACTTCATCATTACCTCTGTGCATTTGTTTGAGAATTGGCTAATCACCCTGAGCACGCTAAAGTAAGCGAAAATTGAGGACTCGCAAAGCGTCGAAGCAGTGCCACGAAAGGGCGATCTACTCGAATACCGAGCGAATTCGTGCTCGCAGAATGTGTTGAATTGCTCTGTCAAAGCATAACTTCACATACGGCGTAGCGATGCCCGAAGAAACACTTTATGTGTGTTTCCACAGAAAAAAAGAGTCATTCTTTCACACCAAGAACGTGTCCAGCGGCGTACAACGTTTTTCGTAGACGGAAGCCAATAATTTTTCAATTGGCTTGACGTCACAAACGAAAATTCGCGCCATGTAGTTTCGATGCTACCACAATGCGGGCAAACCGGTCCCTCCGTGCCAGTGTTGACTCAACTAGCCGCGCGAGGCGCTGATAGTTTTTGCTCCGACGCGCCGCCTAGCTGGGCAATGCTGGGAGCCTATAGTGGAGAGGGTAGGTGAAATGTTGTTGGACAATTTATCTCTCCTCTCTTCCTTTCCCAGTTTTGTCTACCACACTGTGTCCAACTGCACAATGACAGAACATCAGTTGCTCGTCGGAACAGCAACGCATTTCGCATCAATTCCACATTCTTACAAAAGTGCGGGGTAAAGTTGATACACAGTTCCGTCTATCACCCTCAGTCAAACAGTGTGGAGAGGTGGCATTCAGTGCTTAAGCGAGTTTTGCGTGCGCTCTGTTACGAGCACAAGGAGGACTGGGACAATTGTCTTCCGGCCGCTTTGTTTGCTTTGCGAACGGTTCCTCATGAGGCTACAGGGTTCTCGCCAGCAGAACTAGCGTATGGGAGGACACTCCGTTCTCCACTGAGAGTGTTAAGAGAGATGTGGGAGGAAAGAGGAGAGAGTCCAACAGTGGTAGAATACGTGCTAAATTTACTGGAACAGCTAAGTGCAACCCAAGAACTAGTCGAAAAGAACGTGGGAGTAGCCCAAAAGAACACCAAGTTCTATTACGATAAGAATGTGAGGCTTGGTACGTTTAACGCCGGAGACCAGGTAATGATCATCAAACCTTCAAGAAAGAACAAGCTTGAAGTTCATTGGGACGGACCCGTTAAAGTGTTGCACAAACTTTCAGATACTAACTATGCTCTGAAAAAGCGCGGCCGCAGGAAGGAGGTGAGGATATATCACTGCAATTTGAGGAAGCCGTACGTAGAGCGGAGCGGAGTCGTTAACTTTACCATCAAGGAGCAGGATGACACTAGTACCCAGTTTAATGAGTATAAGGCGACCTCCAACTCTGAAATGAGCCTGGAAGAAGTGGTAAAACATTCGGTAAGCTCGCACGCTCTTAGATCGGAGCAGCTAGATGAGCTAAGGGGGCTGTTAGGGGAATATCTCGACAGATTCAGCGATCGGCCAGGTAGAACAGAACTAATAACGCATGAAATAGAGCTGACATCAACCGAACCCGTAAGATCAAAGCCTTACAGGGTGTCTCCACGACAGAGAGAGATTATGCAGGCAGAGATACAGCGCATGCTAGAGTTGGAAGTTATTGAGCCCTAAACCCCTAACAAGGACCCTCGTCCATGTTTTGACTACAGGAAGTTAAATGCCATCACTAGGGATCAGCTGTACCCGATAACCAACATTTAGGAATGACCAGAAAGAGTTAGCTCTGCTAAATACATTTGAACTATAGATCTCGTGCGGGGATACTGGCAAGTTCCCCTTTCACAAAGTGCCAGCTTCTATGCCGCATTTATCTCACCTGTAGGCACTTTCGCCCTCTCGCCCTCAGCTTTGAACTGAAGAACGCGCCGTTTAGCTTTTCTAAGTTAATGGATATTGTCCTAAAAGACTTGCAGGAGTTCGCCTTGCCATATCTGGATGATGTAGCAATTTTTTCGGACAGCTGGGAACAACACGTATCGTACCTCAAACAGGTGTTCTCACGGTTGAGGGAAGCCGGCTTCACGATGAAAGCGGAAAAGTGTAGATTTGGGTGTTCGCAGGTTACTTATCTGGGCCATGTTGTCGGCCAGGGCACGAGACGGCCGGCCGAGCTGAAAATAGCTACGATTGGAGAATTTTCTCAGCCGCGCAAGAAAACAGACATTCTTTCATTTTGGGACTTGTGGGGTACTATCAACGGTACGTTCCGAATTACTCGCAAATAGCAAGTCCTTTAACGGACGCCCTCTGAACTGGCCTTCCTCTACGTACCACGGGTGCACCACGTCCATTGTGGCTGCATGCCGAGTCGCGAAGCACTTTACACGGTTTGCCGTTTACCACGAGGTCTCGAATGTATGGTTCTAGCAATTTCAGATTTTCCTCGTTACTAGTTAGTGACATCAACACAAGTTTGGGATTTTTGCATCCCACGGAGATATTTATTTATTTATTTATTATACCTCAAAGGCCCCAGAGATGGGGTATTACATGAGGGATGGGCTTTAACAAAACAGTGATTCGAGAGCAGCCTTGAAGTGATGAGTGTCGGAGTGGTGCGTGATGTCGGCAGACAGACTGTTCCAGTCCCTGGCGGTTTTCACAAAAAATGATCGTAGATGAGAGGTAGTCTGCGCCGGGGAGGATACACGGCTTTGCTGTGGTTAATGCGGCTGGACTGACGATGAGCTGGTAATATAGCTGAAATGTGGAGTGGTGAATAATAGAATTTATGAAAAAGACACAGTCTAGAAATAAGACGTCGCGATTCTAGATTAGTAAGACCGGCACGGGATTTTAGTTCAGACACGCTTGCATGATAAGAATATTCAGAGTAGATAAACCGGGCTGCACGGTTTTGAATTGATTCCAGTGTATTAGATAGGTTATGTTGATGAGGATCCCAGACAGAGCATGCATATTCTAACTTAGGGCGGACATATGTAACATAAGCTAACAATTTTACTGATGGGGGAGCAAGTCTTAGATTCCGGCGGAGAAAACCGAGGGTTCGATTCGCGGCATTGGCTAAGTTAATGACATGATGTGACCAATTTAGGGTAGTTGAAAAGGTTATGCCGAGGTATTTATACGAGTCTACGGATGAAATTTCGGCGCCGTATATGGTGTATTTCCCTGATTGGTGATGCTGTCTGCGATGGAAAGAAACTAGCGAGGTTTTTTTAGTATTTAAAGACATCACCCATTTGTTACACCATAATTCAATGCGTTTTAGGTCATCTTGAAGCAAATGCATGTCTGAAGTGTTAGTTATGCGTCGATAAACTACACAATCGTCTGCGAACAATCGAATGTTAGAAGAGATCTCAGTAGGAAGATCATTAATGTAAATTAGAAAGAGTAGGGGTCCGAGAACTGTGCCTTGTGCTACGCCCGAAAGGACAGAAGATCTTTTAGATGACTGTGTGTTAGCAAATACAAACTGTTGTCGGTTAGTGAGGAAGCTACGTATCCAGTCTAGTACAAATGGATTAATCTTTAGACGGGAAAGTTTTAGGAGTAGCCGTTGGTGTGGAACTTTGTCAAATGCCTTTTCAAAGTCTAAGAAAATAGCATCTTCAGGTACGTTCAAGTCGAGGTTAGAGCTTAGATCATGAAAAAATAAAGCTAGTTGGGTGTCACATGAAAGACCTTTACGGAAGCCATGTTGAGCTGGGTGAAAGAGGTTATTGGATACTAAAAAGTTTACCATCTGAGAGTAAATAACATGCTCCATTAGTTTGCAACAAACACTGGTGAGTGAAATGGGGCGATAACTAGAGCACAACGATGGAGGACCTTTTTTGGGGACTGGAACAATCTTGCCTACTCTCCAATCTTCCGGCACCACTCCTGATGACAATGATTGCTGAAAAATAGCACATAACATCGCGCTCACATTTGTTTTGGTGTTTTTCAGCATTTTAACATTTATTTCATCGACGCCAGACGATGATGTAAGTTTTAATGAATCAATTAGTTTCTCAATTCCGTAAGGACAAAAGGTAATATCAGGCATGACTGCATGATCCGAAAGAGGGAAGCGAGGTAATATGTTAACAGGTTCAGTTGTGAAGACGGAAGAAAAAGTACGGTTAAGTTGTTCAGCAATTTCGCAATCGGGAATACGATGGTTTTGATCGTCAAACAGAGCTAATGGCTGGGAGTTATTAGGGTTAATAACTTTCCAGAATTTTTGGGGGTTATTTCTTAACATAGACGGCAGCGTTTGCGAAAAAAAAGTGCGTTTTTCTTTATTTGCTAGAGCTTCAAATTCTTTTTCTGCAAGGTAATACTTATTCCATGCGCCTGCGTTGTTAAATCGTTTAGCAGAGCGAGAAAGCCTTTTCTTTTTATTGTTAAGACGCTTTAGTGTGATATTAAACCATGGGGATGACTGTTTTTCGGTTAGGGTGATAACGGGTACGTATCTCGCGAACACATCGAGCATCTTGTTTTTAAAAAGCAGCCAGTTAGTTTCGACAGAACGCATAAAACAACTGGTGTGGAATGAAGCAGCAAAATGTGCGAGTTCCGAGTTAATTGCCGAGTAATTCCCTTTGTCATACAGTATGATCACTTTGGTTATCTTTGTAGGTTGTGTAAGCTGACAGGAGTACGATGCATGGATTATAGAATGATCACTAAGACCAGGCAAATACGTCATTGCATAAACTTTGTCAGGATCAGAAGCAAAAATGAGGTCGAGTATGTTAGAAGAATTACAACCTTGACGTGTAGGTTCAGTGACAAGTTGCGTTAATCCAAAGGTTAGGCAGGAGTTAACAAAATCGCTTTCGGTACTGTGTTGCGAAGTTGCTGATGTTAGGTTAGTCCAGTTTATGGCGGGGAAGTTAAAATCACCGAACAGTAACATCGGATAGTGGTGATGCAATTCAGTTACCGAACGCAATGTTTCGTGGAATTCTGCAACAAAGTTAGGATCATTGCCAGGGGGGCGATAGCAGATTGCGATTATTGTGGGTGGGTAAGAGGCATTACACAGGACGAACAGAATTTCTAGGGAGGACGATGTCTTAATTTCAGTACATTGAAGGTCCTTATGAGCGCCAATGAATACGCCACCACCACGTTTGGTAGTTCGATCATGCCTGAAAATATTGAAAATATGAAAATATGAAAATATTGAAAATTATGAAAATATGAAAATATATTAAAATATATGAAAATTTCAAAATATTGAAAATATGAAAATATGCCCTGTTTGCTGGCAGTTCTAGCAAACTATTGGTTTCTTGGCCTCGAAAGTTTTTTTCTTTTGCCTTTCTGCCCTCTGTTCGGGTGACTCCTCCCTTCCCTTGCTGTTCTCGTCACTACTTTTCACCGAATCTAACCTTTCCTTCGATTTATACTGATTCGATTTCGACCATCGCTCTGGCTTGTCGGGTCTGTATTTATTCACCTCCTTCTTACGAGCTTCGTTGCCTTCGAACGCCGGGCGAGTTACGTACTCCTCAGCGAGATTTGCAGCTCTCGTGATAGTGTCTACGCCTGGTCTATCCTGAACCCAATACTTGATATTTACTGGCAGCCGGCGGTAGAACTGTTCTAAAGCAACGCACTGCATTATCTTTTCGGCGTCGCCGAGTGCACCCTCTTCTCTGAGCCATTCCTTCAGGTTTACCTCCGAGGTGTATGCAAAATCTGAGTATGACTCGCTTTTGGTCTTCTCGACTTCCCTGAATTTTCGCCTGAATGCTTCTGCTGATAATCTATACTTTTTAAGCAGATTCGCTTTGACTTCATCGAAGTCCTCTGCTTCTTCTTTCCCCATGCGGGCGATAATATCAGCTATACCTCAAGTGGCAGTAACGTAAGCAAGCGTTACGGCCAGGTGTTTCTCGCGATTTTTGCCTTCTCACACGTGCGCTCAAGCTGTACCAGAAAAAGACCTATGTCCCCTCCTACTGCGTAGGGTGCCATCAAGTCTGTCATTCTGCGCTCGCTTTCACATGCCTCTGTGCTAGGTCTTTCAGTATTTTGAGCTTTCAGCAACTCAATCTCTAGGCGCTTCATTTCGAGTGCGTCGCGTGCAACACAGTCACGCTCTTCTTTAGCTTCCTGTGTTGCCCGCTCGCGCTCTTCTTTGGCCTCACGTGTTGCTCGCTCGCGCTCTGCTTTTTCCTCTAGGCGCTTACGCTCTTTTCTTTCTCTGCTATGCTCTCTAGGCATTCCTACAGTTCATCGTCATCTGCCTCGATCGATTCGATCGCCTCAATGATCTCCAGCTTTCTCTTTGATTCGGCAATTTGGAGGCCCAACTTTTTGGCCAAGCTCAACAATTCCGGCTTCTTTAGTGCCTTCAAGTTTATGGCTGCCCTTAGTGCTGCTAACTCTTCACTCTATAACAACCTTGACGTACTCGAATTTCCGTCAACGGTTAAAGAAAATCACTGCACTGTACTTTCCAAAAAGTACGTAAAGCCTAGTGATACCTTAGTGAAGAAAAGCCGTGCACTCACCATATGCAGTCATGAATCCTGACACCTTCCTTACGAACGTTGTCGCCACGACGAAGAGGCTACGATCTCGTAGTTGTCGTCCAAATTGGGGTCTCCAGGGTTGCGTATCCCAATCGCTGCCAGCCAGTTTGTTGCGTACTCCAGGGTATAGTGTATCGTACTGCTGCCGAGTTGTAGCGACGCCTGCCTATCGAAGCTCGACCGACGTTACTATTGGGTAGCGTGGCGTTGTCAGCGAGCTGCAGGCATCCGGTAGACTATGGCGACCGGTCAAGAACGAGACGATTTCGAGTGCGAAACCTGTACGGTTTATTCGAAGGTTGATGAAAGATGATGAGAAGAGAATGAAATGTTCTAAAGTAAATTTCGGAGCCCTTTAAATAGACTCTCTACAACCGTTAATCTGGAGAGCTTGTCTGCGTGTCTCACAAAATATAAAAGCTGGAATATCATTTTATCTCATAATCAATACAAACTGAATAAAGTGTGGAAGTGAGTGTGTGAACCCTCCCTCTCAAAGGCGGGTCGACTGCGATGACTTTGGACGCTCCCATTGGACGAAGATTCAACGGCAGTTTTCCCTCACCTACGGATCTAGGGAGGACCGATGGGTTTTAAGCAGCCGTTGTCGGTTGTTCGGTGTGCTTTCTTTTTCAGTCATGCTAGACTGATGAACTGTAACGTTGTCCACCCTTCATGTAGATATTGTAAATAAATCCCATATTCCTCGTTCTCGATGAGAACAAGTCCCTCAACGTCCTTTGCATGGATGAGTCGGGCGACGGCATGGGCCAGCTACCACTTATTTCATGCCCGACCTCAAATCTCACAGCTGACAAAAACTCTGGCGGGCAAAAAAAAAGAAAGAAAGAAAAAGGAAACTATCAGTTTTCCAGCAATGCAACACAGTGAGAGCCTCCTGTTTGAATTTAATGTGAACATGTGAGAACAAAGAAAAAGTCAGTCATTAACTAAAATGGAATAATTAATTTTTTATTGACTGCAATAAGTGTGTATATTTGCATTGAAAAGTTAGAGGCAGTCGTGTTTCTACACAGGTTCACTTGGAAGAATTCTTCTAGCATTTCTGTGCTCCGAGATAACAGACTCCAATTTTTAATTGTAGTTCGCATGATTACGCATGCAAGAGAGTGCGGATCGGCGCACAGCTCCTCCCTCATGTGACGCAGCTGTTGCGTGCGGCGTTTAGTCTGACAACGGGGCGGAGGCATAGGCAAAGATTACTGTTCCCCTTCTCCTCTCGGCTGGCGAAATCAAGATATGACAGCGCGGTGCTCAGTGCAGTTGTTGCTCTTGATTTCAATAAAACTTGCAGTACTTGGAAATCAGCAGTCACTTTATTTGCGTAGCCCAGGCCAGGACCATGCCCGCTACTCTAGTCGCCATTACGCACGCGTACTGCCCTGTGGCTTCTCCGCTCGCGCCATAATCTCGGCATGGCAGCTGGCGCCATCGTTACAGGCTACGCGGTCGCGTGTTACGACAGCGGTTCCGGGCTCTTCGATGTTTTATGTCGCCACAGCGATAATTATCATCTCACTTTGTGTACCCCTGGCCACATAACTTATTTGCACAGGTGTTCTTTGCGTGCCTCCCAGAGCCTAGTTTTAAGAAAACCGTAAAGCTTAATTTTGAACACCCTGTATATTCAAGTACCTTGCAGGAATGCAATGCGCTCTAAACTATTCATCTAATATGTATGACACTGAGGACTTCTTATTGGACGTTATGCTTTAGAGACCCAGAATGTATGTAAGCTGGCATACCAAAACACATCGCGCATTTTATTTGTTGCGCTCGATCATTTCTTAATTTTCGCATTTTAGTGCGGGCTGATGCTACATTAGAGACTACCTGTTGAATTCGCATGACGCGCTCGCACCACGACAACCTATCGATATTATGCTGCAAGTTTTAAATATAGTTTTTTTTTTTTTTTCAGTGGCTGAAGTGGTGGATTATCATTTTTTAAAGCTTCTATATAGCGCTCGGAAGTTATAATCAAGCGTCACCCATTTTATTCAGTTTGTACTGATTATGAGATGAAATGATATTCCAGCTTTTATATTTTGTGAGGCACGCAGACAAGCTCTCCAGATTAACGACACGAGGATGAAGTTTAAAATCTTTTATATCAAATAGTTCATCCCGGACTGTGCTAGGGAATATTTTGATTTGGCAGCGCACATTTACAACAAGGTATTGAAGCACCTTATTTTTTTTAAAAAAGATAGAAAGCTTTTCAGTTATGCAAGTCAAATTTTACTTAACAAGAAGTGCGCGTGAACATTGCACTTTACTTTAATGTGGTCTTCAATAACTTCAAGAAGAGCCCAGAAAGCCCAAACATCACTCCATGCCAAGAAGAAGTAGATCAACTGGATCGCCTGTATTTATAGCAATGGTGACTGCATTCATATAAAAAATAATAAAATGTTGCTTGATTTACAAGTTACTTAGTATTGCAAATAAATTATTAATAATTTTTGCTGAGCTATCCGTAACTGAAATTTTGCTCCAGCGTGTCAGAAAAGCTACTGTAGGCTTTATGCTAAGTTTTCCATGCTCAAATATATAAACTATGTAAGGTATCAAACAACGTATCAAAAATGATATTTTTGACTTTCTAGCGTTAAGTAGATAAAATTTTGGTTCGATCGTACTTGATAAAGTAGACCAAGAGCTGTTGCCTTCAGAATGGTTACACAGTAGTACATGGCTGAGAAGTTTGTTGCAAAGATTTCCATCCAGTAAGATTGCTTCATCAACTTAAAAGGCTCATGACCACTTTAAATTATTGAGATGCATGAAATTTGGTTTAAGCAGTAGTGATTAGCGCATAAGTGTTGTAGGTAGGTTGCACGGAGCTATGTGGAAACTTACTGAAACTGTAGATACATTTATTTTGTTTTGCTGTGTTTTACTCACTTTTCAGGAGTTCAAGAACAGCAAAGCAAATAAAGACTAGGTTGCTACTGCTGAGTGGCCGGATCTGAAATTCGCAAGGCGTGTGCCTTCCTACAGAATAAGTGAAGTAAAAGAAAACAAGGGTGGTGCAGTGGTTGCCGAGAGAAACAATTTATTCTTTCCCATTTATTTAGCTCGGTGCCCCCGAGATAAAGCTTCCCCTTAATGTAAACTCTGAATTTTGTTCTGAAAATTTTAAGGCCAGACACCCAGATTGTGTCTGCTTCAATGCAATTTTAGTGAGTGTTCTAAGTTTTCTACTCACTGAAATGACGAGGGAAGCATGTTGTAATGTTGATGTACAATTTTTACTCTGTTTAATGAGTATATTTTTACAAGAAAATATTGCCCTAGGTAAAGCAGTTTCCTGAAGTATGCGTCTTTGCTGTAGAAACACAATAATGTGCAATGTGCGCGCGTGAGCCACATTTTGTGCACCTGCAACCATGGTGAGCGGTACACACTTGTTGCCGGTATACGTACAGTATGTAGAGACATATGTAATTGCGGTCACTGTATTTATCGCTTCCCGTGCATTTGCAGATGTCATCAAGCGTCAAACGTAACCGAACTGCTGGCTCCATGAGCCTTGCCACTTGTTTCTGTGTCGGCAGATGACGTGTTATGTGATGACTGCATATATTAGTATACGCAGTCATACGCAGTATATGCAGTCATATTAGTATACGCAGTCATGTATGACTAATAAAAATCGGGCCCCTCGGTTAACCCCCTTTCTTCTCGTTTTGGAAGGTATCTTTTTGGAAGGTATCGCTATAGCCAACAGCGTTGTTCCCGTGAACAAGCGCCACCATAAGCGCGGTGTAAACGCTTAGTCCTCCAGGTTTGCACACGGCACGTACCTCTGCTGCGACGCTCCACGTCGGACAAATTGTTAATCAAGGAGGCTCATCGGGCTCCATTGCTCCGACATTGGGATAGTTTTGCTTTAGTGTGCACCGAGGAACGCACGGGTTGTGGCAAACAAGTCGGCGCTGGCGGCGTGCGGCTTGAATGTCGCGTACTGTGGCCTCTCTCGTTGAACTGTAGAATGCCTGAGCAACGAAACACCACCTCCTGGAGAGCAACACTTGCAAGAGACAAAGAAAGGGAGGCAGTATTACGACCTTCAGCGGATCGGCAACCAAGAGGACCAAGGAGGCAGATGAGCCAGAACACAGAGGACGCGGAGACGCGACCATCGCTTCGCGAAAGATGTGGACACATAAAACTTCCCACTGCAGCAGCTAAATAGCATTTTTTATATATTGAAATGGAAATAAAAGAAATAGATGTAGTCATCCTATAATGGTGACGGCTACTCCATTTCGCATAGCAGAAACAACAATATAAAAATACATGTAAAAAATGAAAAGAAACAACGTCATAGGGCCTGACATCCACAGCACACAGTCCTATACACACACAAACATAAATATTGAGGCAAAGGCAAGTCGCACAACAATGAGCAGGTAAACAGTCTCTCTCTCTCTCTTTCTCTCTCTCTCACGCGCGCACGCACGCACGCACGCAGTCAAAAGTGAGCTTCAGCACAGAACAACGAGGTAGTGGGGGAAACTCCCTCGCCTCTTTTAGACTGACCCATAAGACCGTAACCCCCTGCGACATTGCTTTTTTTTTTTTTTTTTCAAATGCAAACTGGTGCTCCGGGCGCGGCATTTTGGGGTTGTGACGACAATTCAACGCTGCTGAAGCGCTTAACAAAAGGGGACTTCAAACGATACTTCCATTAATTGAATTAAAAGGGAAAGCGGTGTAAATTGTGTCCAATGGGGAGTATTTTGAAGGTGATTACTCTGATGTATACGAAAGCTTGAGGAATTATTTTTTTTTTTTATAAACGTAGTGCACGAACTTTTGGGACACACTTCGGACAAAAGAATGCAGAAAATAATATACGCAGCCTTCGTCAGGCGCACAGCCTCAACTCCACAAGGGCCCGTCCATTTTTTGCTACGTGTATGAAGATGCACCCCATCCGCCAACAACGAGCCTCGCTGTTACGTCTGTGACGATGTCACGCGCGCACGACGCGGAAAACAGGAAGCGAGACGGCGACACCAGTCATCGCTCATATATTGCTGGCCGGCGTGCGGGTGATCGCTGGTCACGAGAACGGAATTCACGCTCGCCCCTTGAGCTTGTCTTCGAAATGAATACAAAGCTGAGCGCATTGGACACAAACTCTTGTCTGCCAGCGATACGACGGAGACAAACATATCACTTATGTGACTTGTTGTTGGGCCGAAGGATTACACTTGAGATGTGTCTTTACTGGGAGCGATGTAGACACGAACATTTGAACATATTGAACACTCCCGCTTAATTCGACTGCGCTAGAGCTAAATAGTTTTGAACGTTTGAAGACCTTCTGAAAGATTGCAGTTTGTGATTTTATTGAGCCGAGATCAGCGTGTGACTGTTGAAGCGTGCTGAAAGAGAATAAGTCGGAGAAAATCGGAGGGAGCGCGGAGATAAAGATAATGAAAAAGTTAGAAATGGTGACATGACGCTTGCTGCTATTCTTACTACTCACCATCTGTTTGCTTTTCCCTTACCGCTACTAGTGATTCGCCCATGCTAAAACTTTTTCACTTGCTAGTTCCTGCCCATCTGCAACGTGTTCATTTCATTTGGGTACCCGATAATAAAGGTTGGTTTTTTAATGACACTGCCGAATCACTGGCAAAGACAACTTTTCGGCCCACTCCTTCCTGTTCTACCACTGACAGCCCACATCACGGTGGCTAGATTTCGAATGCAATCAATTATTAAAGCCTCAGCAAACCCACTTCTGACTGCTTCTCCGGATTATAAGCACCTGTCATTTCCCTGGCATAGTGAATCCTGTAACACAAAGATGCTTGAGGTCTCCTCACAAAATTACGTTGCCGCATTCCCTCTCTGACTTTCTACTTACACCGGGTCTGGCTTCCTCCCCTCTATGCTCGTTTTGTAATGAGGAAGAGACAATACATCACTTCCTTCTATCTTGTCGCCGCCTTAGTGCGGCAAGAAAAAGAATATGGGAAATACCTTTTCGAGGACTTAGCCTGGACTTAAGAGAACCTGTTATTCTATTGCTTGGGGACTCCACATTGGGATTCAACGACAGGGACGCTTCCTCCGCTGTCCAAATATTTCTTGCAATATACAACCGAATGGCCTGCTAAATTCTGTCTTTTCCTTTTTGTGTGCTTTTAAATTAACTATTATTCATTCGATCTCACTTTACTGATTTATTTTAACAGATAATTCTACGTTCTACAGCGTTAAGTCTATAGATATTCAGAAACTTACTCATTATAAATTAGGCTCAACCATTACTTTCTTGGTCAACAGCAACGCTTGTTTAATATGTGCGGGCTTATTACATATTTTGGCGCAGCCGACGAGTGAACGAATATGTGGGGGACTTTTTTGGTAGAAAGGTACAACGACGGAGTGGTATACGAAGGCTACCAAGTCCAAGATGATTGTCGGATCCACCCCCCAAGGACACAACAACGAATGAGCTCCTGGATCAGGTTCTGGATCGAGCTTCTGTGTTACCCGCAGAGCTTGTTAAATAAAGTTCGGCGAACGTGAATATTCTAGTGGTCCTGTTTAACCAGCTGGTATTCGAATGACCGTTCGGTCGTGCAACGTCATATGATGAGAGATCAAGAACTCTTCAGGCCTTAGCGATGCAACAACAATTTTTGCAACAGAATGCCATGGCGGAAAGTCTCCTGTCTGCTGTACGCCAGAGCAGAAATCAGTCAGCAGAAATTTTGCAGCCAGAAACTTTTTATGAGGCCGCAGCAAAATACAATGGCTGGGTGTCAGACCAAGACCGATTCCTAAACATGCGACAATTTGTCAGAGGTGTAGCGAGAAAGTGGCATGAGTTGCGCTTCTTAGGGCATGTTTGCGAACCGTGGTTCATGTGGAAAGAAAGCTTCCTGTCAACATTCCGAAGAAATAACGTTGAGCGATGGGACCAGGCACTGTTTTACCGGTTTAGGTATGGTTCCCCGCTTGACTACTTCCTTGAGAAGCAGTGACTGCTTCGACTTGCTGAACCAGAGTTGGCATTAAGATCTGTCTTGGAATTCGTAATTCATGGTCCAAGATATTTGTAACGGCACGGACAAATAAAATGGCCGGAACACTCGAAGCACTACTAGAGCTGCTACAAGCATTCCCTCATTACTGGTCTGAGAGGAGCAGCAAGACGCGGCCAGATTTTCGGGGACAGTCAGATTCTCAGTCCAGTAACTCAGATGTAAGGTCACCACAACTTAAAGATAGTGCAAATATTAGACTACGGAGACCGACTCAGGACTCGGCGACCCCTTGCATTCATCAACAAAGTTCAAACAGAAACAAATGACACCAAAGCCTCAGTGCGTTCAACCTAAACGAAACGATACTATCTTACTGATTTCTTCAAGTTTACTTCACATACAACTTGAAGTGAACAGACAGAGCCTCTGACCTCTTGTCGACAGTGGAGCTTCAATATCAATACTCAAGAGAAGCAGAGCAAATGCAGAAGACATTCGCAGGCAGACCAGTCCTTGTACGAGGTTATGATGGTCGTGAAAAAGAGCACTGCGACCGGGTAAGCTTACGGCTAAATTATAATTCTCAGCACGCAGAATTTCTAGCTTTGGGGATAGAAGGCATCGAATACGACTTCCTCCTCTCTCACTAGGGCATGGAATCGTTGAAGCTAAACATTCATTGGGACGACACTGTGTCTATGTAAGCCCAAATGAAGATAATTCCAAACCTGAGACTGATGCAAACCGAATTCGCAGGCCGAAGAATGGAGACAGTATTCAGAAACTCTACCCGGAATTGTTCTGCTTGGGAGGCTATCCTTCTTGTACGACCAAGTTTGAAGTCCCTTTTAAATTACACGAAAAAATTCTAGTCCGGAAAAAGCCATACAACCTATCTAAAGAAAAGAAGACATGGCTGAAAGAGGAGCTTCAAAAGATGTTAGATGCTGATATCATCCGTCCATCTAAGAAGGCTGTCTCGCCGTTTGCATCGTCAATCACCATCGCCCCAAAAGAAGACGGTAACCTCAGACTATGCACTGACTATAGAGCGAACAACAATCAGACGCATCTGACCCCATTTACAGTGCCTCGAATGGACGGCATCATCAACGGAACAGGCCGATCTACCTGATTTTCCAGCAGAGACCTGTGCAAAGGCTTCTGGCAAATGCCACTTCAAAAAGAAGCCAAGCAATACACCGCCTTTGGGACTACATTTGACATTTATGAGTGTAATAGTCTTCCGCTTGGTTGGAAGCACTCATCCAGCTGGTTTCGGAAGATGATGAATACAGTTCTGAACCCTTTTATTGGTTGTTTCTTCAGTGGGGTATATGCAGACAACATCATCGTATACGCCAAGAGTGAGCAGCAACATGAAGAACACCTTGCGCATGTGCTTACTGCCTTTTCCGAAGCTACGCTAAAGGTTAACTTCAACAAGAGCGAGTTCTACTAAAACAGCTATTTTTTTGCATCGAGTAATGGATGGTACCACCAAGAATACCAAAGAAGAGTTCGTGACGCACATCGCTAAGTTTGTGAAGGCATCTGATGTCAATTCGCTTCTTTCTTGTTTTTTTTTTTTTGGCTAGCCGGCCATTTCAGAGCGTTCATTCGAGACTATGCCGTGAAGACACAGTGCTTAACAAGGTTGACGCAAAAAGATATACCATTTCGATGGAGAAAAGAATGCGATTGCGCGTACGAAGAGCTGGTACAGATAACTTCTGACCCTGTGCTTTGCCTTCCGGAGTTTTCGCTTCTATTCGAACTAAATACAGAATCGCAGCATTATGTAATGGCAGTGGTTCAGTATCAGGGAGACTCTACCCGGGAAACCAATCAACAGCTTCGCGTGGTGGGCTACCACAGTTACACTTCCACCAAGAAGGAAGTAAACTACACAACTGAGAAAGAAGCTCTCGCTGTCCTAAAGGCCATTCCGTGCTTCGGCTTCTACTTAGAAGGAACGAAATTCAAGCTTTATATTAAGAAGCACTGACACACCTTTTGAAGTTGGCAGCACGTAAAGGAAAAATGGCGCGCTGGGTTAACGAGCTTCAGCAGTTTTACTTTTAAGTCAGTCATCGCCCGGGGCCTTCCATGAAAGACGCTGTTGCTATGTCGAGGCTGGCGGTCATGTCTGTTTCAGTACACCAAGAAGCAATAAACGTTGCGAAACTTTGAGAAAGAACTGAAGCACTCCAGCCCGCACTGAAAGGGAACGTTGCAGTGACTAGCTCCCACCCTTGTGTAGAAAATCTTGGACCTCTACAGCAATAGCCCTCATTCAGGTGGGTATGATAGGTTTTGGAGAGCCTACATGAAGCTCATGAAGCGATTTACATGGCATCACATGAAACAAGACGCAAAGATGTATGTACAATCATTTCAAGAATGTCAGCTGAGTAGCTGACATTCGTGAAATTCAAACAACCAACTCAAGAGATGACATTGCCAAAACTTTTGAAGGACACCATTCGAAGTCTTCCATCTAGACTTTGCCGAGGTCCGTAACAAGACTGTGCAGAAGGTGTGCAGAAAACGCAAGCGTTTCTTGCGCGCGTGTACAAGTGCACAAGCAGCGGGCACTGACGCCCGATTTGGCGACCGCGGTCTCGGTCGCCAAATGGCTGAAAGCGCAAGTGGCCGCCGGTGACGATGACTGACTCAGCACCAGCGCCGCATGTGCGACGTACCTTCATGTCTGTCCGACGTACCTTCAGAGGCAAAGTTCTGACTGGTGTTGCAAAAGTCGCGGGGCGCGGTAGTGCTGAACTTAGCGTCACAAGTTGACGGCTGGACGTAATTATATTTATTCAATCGTGTTTTTTACTAATTGTAACAACGTGTCATTATTTCGCATTATTGGCGGCGCCTTCAGGTCACCAAAGGAAACCAGGAAGAGAGAACGCCGCGAAACCAGGAAGAGAGAACGCCAACAGTGTGATCTCATTGCTCAACCGCAAAATATTTCGCAATGTGAAAATTTTGGTATCGGATAATGCTTCCGCCTTTCGAAGCCATAATCTGCAGCAGTGGGCAAAACGACGTGGAGTAACACTGAGATTCATAGCCCCGTACCATCCAGCAGCGAATTGATTGGCGGAACGAACTATTCGGGACCTGAAGCAATGCATCAGCATGTACCCAAGTTTCCAGGGAGGATGCAGGTGCCGCCTTGAAGCAGCGGTATCGCATCACAATTGATAGCACACAACGGGTGTATAGGATGTAGACCACTCTTTGTTGCAACTGGAAAACCAACTTATCTTCCAGCTGATGTATCCTTGGAAGTCAACAAGATGGAACAGCTTACAGAAACAAAAGGACAGAAGAGAGCCGAGCGAACTTGGTTGTCTTAAAGCTGTGATTTTTTGGTTGTCTGAAAACAAAGCGCCACGTTACCAGCGCTGGAGGTAGGATACTTCGTTCTTGTGAGAAAGGAACTATCAAACACTAGCTCTGTATATAAAGGACTTCATCGTGTGGCGAAAACCGAAAGTCAGCAAGGCAACTTAAAACCTGTCTGGTATATCGAACTAACGAAAATGAAGAATCGACTTCTATAGCAAATGTGCTTAAATAACATCCCAGGAGGGATGGAGAAAGAAAGTGGGGCGAGTAAAGCGTCCCGGAAAGAAGAAGCCAAAGAACATCGGAGAGAGCGCGGAGATAAAGAGAATAAAGAAGTTAGAAATGGCGACATGACGCTTGTTTGGTCTGTTTGATATGTGCAGGCTTATTATAACTGATACGAGAAGAAAAAGTCTGTGGTTTGCCGTGCGGACACCCCGATCTGATTATAAGACACTCCAAAGTGGGGGGCTCCGGATTATTTTTGACCACATGGGAATTTTTAACGCCCAGTGTTGCGACGCCTGTTTCTCTCGAACCTCGACCGGCGTTACTATTGGGTAGTACGTGCCGTTGTCGGTGGGCTGCAGGCGTCCGGTAGACCATGGCGACCAGACAGGGAGGAGATGATTTCTAGTGCGAAACTTGCACTATTTATTCAATGGTTGGTGAAGGATAAGAAGAGAATGAATTAACAAGTACATTGCGGGGCGCCTGAAATAGGTCCACTAAAATCGTAGGCGGGATCTTGCTCACTTCAACGTCACGTGACAGCCACTGAGTCTCGTTGTGGATGGGCGGCTGATCTCTTCTCCCAGGTGACGTTGCACGAGCTTGCCTCCTCTGGCGGCAACTCGCGGGTCCTGTGAACTGTCCAACTCTAGGGTCTCCCCTAGAGTTGGACAGTTCGCGGAAAGGGTGCTCCCCTATAGTCGGACAGTTCGCGGAAAGGGTTCTCCCCTAGAGTCGCACACACAAAGGGGCCTGTCATCACTGCGGGGCGCCTGCCAGACCGGCAACCACTCGAGACAACCATAGCAAATTAGGAATCCATCCTTTGTTTCGATTAGGCATGGTCTTTAACGTCCTTATTGCCCGGGGTGTTACACGCCAACCGCAACAGCACCCAATGTACGACACACGGGCGTTTCTGCATTTCGCCCCCGCCGAAATGTCACCGCCGCTGCTGGGACTGTGTTACGAAAGATGTGTTTATACTCACATAATGAAGCTGAAAATAGAACTGTATTTTTACGTGAGAAAAATTAAAAGAGGTTTCATTTCCCAAGTCGATGTGGAAAGGATAGCATTAAAAAAGAAATTTTCCTGACTTTCGCAAAATCCGTCTGCAGTTCGAGGAATGACCCGAATGTTATAGTAGAGAGCATTGTAAGAAAATGTTGTATTTGGTCCAGTCTGGGATATCGTAACAAAATGCAGACAACACAATCATTTGATAAGCACGAAGTCCACAGGCGGACAGGCCTGCGCGCTCCTCAACAAATATTTGTGTTGTCTGCGGGGTGTTGCGTCCACCAGGGTAGCGTACCTCACCGCTGCCGATCAGTTGTTGCGAGGCCTGTGTATCGAAGCTCGACCGACGTTACTATTGGGTAACGTGGCGTTGTCGGCGGGCTGCAGGCATCCGGTGGACCATGGCGACCAGGCAAGGACGAGACAATTTCTAGTGCGAAACTTGGATGGTTTATTCAATGGTTGGTGAAAGATGAGAAGAGAATTAAGGGAAAAGTACATTGCGGGGCCCCTTAAATAGGCCCCCTAAAATTGTAGGCGGGTTCTTGCTCACGTCAACGTCACGTGACCCGCACTGCGTCTCGTTGTGCATGGGTGGCTGGTCCCACTTTCTCCGGTGACGTTGTTTTGCGGCTGGTCCCACTTTCTCCTGTGAGCTTAGACGAGCTCGCCTGCGCAGGTGGCACCCAGCAGGTGACGTTGTAAGTCCTCGTCGTGGCTTTGCAGCAGGTTCTACTTTCGGTGTGCCTTTCTTCAAGGCGACGTTGGTTCTCGGAAAGTGCTGACAGTTCGTGGAAGGGGTGCCTCTTTGAGTCCCACCGTTTGTGAAAAGGCTTCTCCCGCACACACACAAAGAGGCCTGTGAACACTGCGGGGCGTCCACCCGACCGGCATCCACTCGAGACAAACATAGCAAATTAGGAGTCCATTCTTCGTTTCGATGAGGCATGGTGGTCAATCGTCCTTTTTGCCCGGGGTGCTACACGCCGACCGTAACAGGGGATCGAGTTGCGCAGCTGACCTTCCAAATGCAACATACACGAATGCAGCGCGCCTTTTCTTGGCACCTGGTGGTCTTTCCACGCACCCTTAGTGTATGGATTTGTTTGCGAACATTTTTTTATCCGAAATACATTGGAAACGACCAACTAGCCGAAAGCCGTAGCCTTAGTTAGGAAGGTGCCATCTACCACTGCACTGAGTGGTTCGATCGTAATGCAAAAGCCTTGACGCCAGCCAATAGAAAAGAGGAAGGGTAGCAAATAAATAAGTAAACTGGTAGAATGCCGTAACTTAACTCATCCCTTCCTCGAAACGCGAGCTCTTGCTTACGCAGTACTACATGGATTTAGTATAAGGACGTCCTAGGAGCGCTATTCTGTCGAGCTCGGAGACAGCTTCTCTTTGTGGTTTCCATGGGTGATAACCTCTTCTTCATGTGTGCCCTGCGTGGACTCCAGGCAAATCGCGATCGATTATCATCTCTAGGAAGTGATGACTCTTGCCATAGGAGATGACATGGTCATTAATAGAGGTGTAGAGGTGTAATAGGGAATCATGGACTTGCGAGTAAATGTTATATTAATTCGCACTTTTCAAACTTAATTAATTTGTGGGGTTTTGCGTTCCAAAATCATTTTCTGATTACGAGGCACGCCGTAGTGGGGGACTCCGGAAATTTCGACCTCCTGGGATTCTTTAACGTGCACCTAAATCTAAGTACACGGGTGTTTTCGCGTTTCACCCCCATCGAAATGCGGCCGCCGTGGCCGGGATTCGATCCCGCGACCTCGTGCTTGGCAGCCCAACACCACAGCCACTAAGCAACCACGGCGGGCTGCGCACTTTTCTAAGGAAACACGCCAGTCTTGTGCACTGAGGTGGTCTGCCATCAGTACTGCGGCTCGTTGGGCTCACTTACGCCCTTGAAGGCGTGTTGCATCGAAAGCTACACTGCACCAGGTGTAGACTCAGCAAGACCTATGAGAGGGGGGGGGGTTGAATAATGTTGGCTTTAATACTCATGTCTGTGGAACGGCATGATAAGTGTAATGCAGTGCAGTTGGGCGATTTCGGTCTGCATGAAGAAGCTTCACTGCAAGTAATCTTGCATCCACTTGACCATTCTCCCGCCGATTTCAACACTTTCCAGAGAAGTGAATATGCCAATCTGTGGGCGACATTGTCATAAGCGCCCTTTACATCAAGGAAAAGCGTCACTGGTATGCATCGCAGGCTTTTCTTTGCGCTATGGCATCAGTATAGTAAAGTCAAGGAGAAAGTCACTGTCAAAAAGCAATCACGTACATGACCACAAGAATGCCAGCATATTGGACGTTTAAACAATGCACCCGGAGCTGAACCACACTGATAAAAGTCGAAATATAGTTGAGTGAGGAAGCTCGCCATTTCTCTAGCTAAGAACAGGAAAAGGGCTCCGATGGAGTTAAAGGCAACGTTAAGCCAACTTGCACAATAAAAAAAAAATGAGCATGTGAATCGTGGCTGGACGATACCCGAAGTTCTGTTAATGGATCGAAGCATAGCTGACTCCTGATTTTCATTAAAAAAAAAAAGAAAATGAAGAAAGATGATATGAACTGAACTAAACAACAAATAATCTCGGCAAAGCATCTTGGATAATCATCGAACAGCTCAGAAATGTTCGCCCATTTGCCCGCCTTCTCTGTGAGAACACACGTCTATCGACAAACGTTAACTTGACTCTGCGGCTGGAGGCGCACTTTTTAGAAGCGGCAATAAGCTTCCCACGGCACCTCGGATAACTATCAGGAGAGAGTGCGAGCAAGCTGCGCTCGCCTCTCGTCTGGGAAGGAATCTTTGACACCGCGTGTGAGAGCGCGAACGGTGGCGTTCTGCAGTGGCAAATCGCAGGAAGGTTGCGTAGTCCGGGAAGCCAGGTTGACTCGGGTGTCCCGGACGTATCAGGTGCACACCTTCGGCTCGCCTCTTGGCTCATGGGATAGGACGTCACCGGCATGCCAGGAGCCGTGGCTATAAACAACTACTGCGGGGCCAACCCAAACTGCCTGAGAGAGACGGCCGGCCTTCGAGCTGCCTGAAACGAGAGAGGCCTGCTCTCGCGTGAGCAAGCGCCATGCCACAGGGACACAATAGGCGCAGTGAGTCCGATCCTGTGGCCATGAAGTTGTATGGGATGAGAAAAGAAAAGCTCAAGGCCTCAGCCTGAGTAAAAGCTGCTATCGAATGTATTTATTACTTGTCACTCGTCTGCTCCTCGAAAATTGCACTTCAGTACTTCCTATATTGGCGAGGAGCAGCGAAGTTGAGCAGCAGCTGCCGTCACTTTCCGTTTATTTGGATCCTCAGTCAGGCTGAACGTTTCTTGCGTAATTATTTCGCATTTTCTCATTCCGACTCATCGTAAATTGAGTTTAGATGCGACGGAGGAACAGAGCGAGATATACATATGGTAAAGATTTCGGAACAAAACAACCTTTAGTAAAACGAAGAGAAATAGCACAGTGGAAGCGCGCGCACGCATGTACGCACATCGAAACATTCCGCGCCAACTGGCCCGTATGGTTTGTTTTTCGATGAAGGTGATAGGTTCGGCCCCGCTACCTAACGCTAACGATATATATTGGTTAACTCGCCGACTGGGGCTTAAGAGACGAGAAACGAGCGAGGTCGTGTAACTTTAATTGGCGCACTGCATTGTACAGATGACAGGGAGTGCGTGCACACATTTGATGTTCCAATTCATCTTTAGTCTAGTCAATTCACATAGGAGTGTGTATATATATATATATATATATATATATATATATATATATATATATATATATATATATATATATATATATATATATACAACGAAAACATTAAACAATACAGATTCCTTGACAGCAATGATAAAGAAGAGATATGGTGAAGATTAAAAGAGGACGCGGAAGCCCATCTTATCCATGAAATTCAAAGCTACCAATGCTGTTGAACCTTTTTCATTTCTATATACTACAATCCCTGGTCGGGATATTAGTAGGGTGGGAAATGACCCAAACATGATCTGATACAATAATATTGGCGGAGAAGAGAGAGAGAAAAAAAAAGAAAAAAGAAAAAGAAAATATATACAATGCAATCCATATGCTCAAACTTACACACACATATACACCGATTTATACCGATATGACATATCCATAAACACATACGCATACATACATACATACATACATACATACATACATACATACATACATACATACATACATACATACATACATACATACATACATACATACATACATACATACGTACGTACGTACATACATACATACATACATACGGTATACACGCCCTCGGTTCATATAAAGCAATGAATTTACAAAGCAAGTTAGCGCAGCACAAAAGCAAAATATATATGAAGAACGAGCTTTACGAGATTTATATGCACAAGCTTGAGAGAAACTCAGCCAGGGAGGGCTGTAACATTTGGTCATTTCTTAATACCAGTCACGAATCGTTCTTGGGAAAAATGAATATTTAGAACAATTATTATGTGTTTGGTACGGTGTTAATGTTCGATCATGCCGTTGTCTGGTTTTATAACCTGAGGAAAATCGAATAATTGTAGATGCATCAACCTTAACATGTCCCGCTAGCATTTCATATACAAATCTTAAACGTGAATGATGGTTTCTCGTGGCTAGAGGTTTTAGATTACCTCTGGTTAACAAGTCTGTTACAGATGTGCGCTCATAACGATTGTATATAAAGCGAACTGCCCTTTTCTGAATCATTTCCAGCGTTTCAATATTTGTTTTTGTGAATGGATCTCAGATAACAACGGCGTAGCCTAACCTAGGCAGAATGACAGATTTATACGAAAGAAGACAGACTGTAGGAGTGGTCAGTTTCAGAGCACTGCGAAGGAAAAATAGTTTGCGTTGTGTGTTTGCTGTGACTTGATCGACGTCTTTATTCCATCTAAGATCACCTGTTATGAGGAGACCTAAGTATTTATACTCTGTAATTTCGGTAAGAAAATTGTTATTGATGCCGTATTGATAAGTGAGGAGTAGTTTTTTGTGAGTAATTGTCATTGCTACTGTATATTCAAGATAGAGGGACGTTTGCCAATTTTCAGACCATGACGTAACCCTATGAAACGCTTGATTTAAGAGTAGCTGGTCAGATGTGCTTTTAATCTCGGAGTATAAAACACAGTCATCTGCGTATAGTTTAATTTTAACTGGGATGTTGTCAACAATGTCGCTTATAAAGATGAGAAAAAAGAGGGTCATAAAAAAAAGCTGCTCATAAAGCAACTTATTGTGAGAAACCGTATCAAAAGCTTTACGAAAGTCTAAAAAAATAGCGTCAGTTTGATTTCCATTATTTATAGAAACCGCGAACTCATGTCTAGTTTCTATTAATTGAGTTTGTGTAGAAAAGCCCCAGCGAAACCCATTTTGTTCTTTGGTGAAGAAGTTTTCCTCCTCTAGAAATACTGAAATGTGCTCATTTATTATGTGCTCCATCAATTTGCAAGCGGTTTAGATAAATGATATGGGGCGGTAATTTTTTACACAGAATTTGCTGCCATCTTTGTGTAGGGGTATCACCTTAGCTATTTTCCAGTCTCTTGGGACCTCTCCCTCCTGCAACTATTTCGAAAACAATATAGGAAGGCACTTTGCCACCAACTCAGCATACCGCTTTAAAAATTCATTTGGGATGTTATCGGGACCACACGATTTTTTTTATATCAATATTTAGTAGCATATTAAGTATGGCCTGTTCGCTAATGACCATAGCGGGTAAGGGCGGAAGGAAAGAGCTGAAATTGAACATGAAATCGTTGTCTCTAACGTAAACAGATTGAAAATGATCGTTAAATGCGTTTGCTATTTTTGAGCGATCTTGGGTAATGCAGCCCTCAAATCCAAAGCGCTGCAGTTGCGGGATGAAGGAGAAACCAGGCGCCAAAGTTTTTCTGGGGATGACGAAATAAAATGCGGCAATAGTACCCCATGATAATTCTGTTTATCTTTCGCAACCTGATTTCGGAGTTGAATGGTTAAGGTGGATATTTATTGTATTCAGAAATTTGTTAGACAGCCCTTCTTTTCTTTTTTAGTCTGTTCAGTTTACTTCTGAGCTTAGTGTAGATCCAGTTATCGAAGCGTTCTTATTTTTTATTTTTTCCTGTACTGGGCACAAAACAATCAATACATTCTTTGATAATATCCTTTAAATGGTCCCAGAGATTGTTTACATTAGCGTCGCTGCGAGAAAACGTATCAAAATGAAACGACAACTTGTCTATTATTGAAACATCATCTGCTCGCGAAAAGTTTGGAAAATGACAGTTTGTTTTATTTGCGTTCACAGATGCAGCAGAGAGCGTTAGTAGTACCATCTGGTTATCAGAGATGCCGGGATAAATTTCGCATTTAACATTAGAAGCAGGAATGTCACGTATAAAAAACAAGTCAAGTATGAATCTAGCATGACCTTGTATCCTAGTAAAGTCATCAACAATCTGTAATAGGTCGAAGGCAAATACGAGGTCAATAATTGCTTCGCCTGCTCTGTCGCTTTGCTTCTGAACTGTCAACGAGTTCCAGTCAATGTTTGGTATGTTTAAATGGCCGGATAAAATAATCCGATCCCCTTGTTTAACATGAATGCTGATATATTTTTTTCATTTCAACAAGATCGGTAGGTTCGGAGGAAGGTGCTCTGTAAACAACACCAATAATGTACTTAACATTTCCGTCATAAGCTTTACAGAAAAGGCACTCGACGTTATAGGCACATCAGGCATTTGAATAATGCTCAAAGAATATTTAAAAAGAATGCAAATACCGCCTCCTCTAGCTCCGCGGTCTTTCCTGAATACATTGAAGCCAACTGGTAAAAATTCACTGTCGAAGACTGAATCATTCAACTATGTTTCGGTTAATAATACAATGTCGGGATCGTGAGAAAGTATATTACCTTCCAGTTCAGTGGTTTTGTCTAATATGCTTCTGCAGTTTATGTTCAGGATTCGTAATTATGGGCAGGGTTGTGTTATTGATCATTTATGGGACTGTTTATTTAGTAGATAACGTTGGCTTTTCTCGTCATTCTACGCGTAAAGAGTTCCGTCAACACTAAGTTTGTCATTTGGCACCCCTATTTCTCTCTTCACTTGCGTTTACCCATAGCTGTTTACGCACCTCACGCACCCGTTAGGAGAAGTCCTCAGAGAGAGACAAAAATATATTGTTCTGTGCACATCGCGAATGCACGGCCGGACTTTTCTTTCAAGAGGGAAGCCAGCCTTCCTTACTTTTATTGCTTTGTGTTTCATCGAACCCCCGCGGACTCCGAGCTGTACGCGAGAGAAAGGACCCACTCCCTCCGTTCGGTTCCTGGAAGTGACCCAGTGACGACGCTTCGAGGTGTCGGCTGATGTTTCCCGGGCCTGGGGGACGGCGACGGGGATGGAAACCGCGGTTGGAAAAATGCGGGACGGGCAGACTCGCCCCACCGGCCCTAGAGACAGGACCACTTTTTTACGGGCTAAAACTGAACGTTTTGTGTATTTTTGACTTGCCTTTTTGGCCTTCTTAGTGTAATTAAAGTTTGTTTTAAATGTGCAACTGCGTTCGACCCGTTATCTAGCTGGACAGCGGACGCTTTGATCCCGTCAAGTGCGATCCGTGAGACCAGCATAAGTAAAAAAGTGAAGTCGACTGCCACCGGCCGCCAACTCAACATCCGCTGCAGTGGAATACGTCGCACAGCAAGACCTCCGGTTTGACCATGACATCCGCCTACTGCAAGGACACGGCATCGCCTACAAGTTGAGCAGCTGACGGCACACAGGGCAACGACAAGGTGGGCTCGTTTCAAATTTCACCACGCAGCTTAGCAGGCTTCATCACATACGTCCGCTTTGAGTGAGATACGTCGTGAAGCACGCACGCCAAAATGGATCAGGGCAAGCTGACGCCTGAAACTTTTCTAGTTATGACAGCAAAGCATGAAGCTTCCATGGCAAATATTAGACCACAAAGAGCAACTACGTTTTCCATGAAAGCTAAAGAAACGCATGAAACGAGCTGAGAGTACTGCCGGAGAATAGACGCTGCCTGGAAGAACGTGGAGACCACTATCACCAAAGTGTCATGTGCGAAAGAGGAAGACATTAACAGCGCCGCAACGCAGCTTCGTGCAAGCTATGAGCGCTACGAGCACGTCGCCGCCACATATGCTACCTTCCTCGCCAAAACGAGCAGATCTGAAACCCAGAAGGAATTAGAGCTTCAGAAAGCAATCGACGCAGATCGGTATGTGACTGTAAGCGACAAGTTACGTAAGGCTACAGAACGAGAACGCGACCGGTTACAAGAGATAACGTCGCAGCGCACTCTATCGGCCCACTCAAGCGTTTCCTCGAGGTCACGACGATCGGGCTCGTCAACAATCAGCCTAGCTGCCGTACAAGCACGCGCGCAAGCTGAAGCCGTCCGGGCCAGAGCAGAGTTTGGTCGCAGAGAGGCAGCGATGCGTATTGAGAAGGCAAGGATTGAGGCTGAATTGGATATTTTGCAGCATGAAAAAGAAGCGGCTGCTGCAAGCGCACAGGCGAATGCGCTCGAGGCAGCCGTGGAGCAGGATGGCGGGGAGCGCATGCGCACGCTCCCCTCTGTGGACCGAACGCAGCAGACTAGGATCTATATCGATGAGCAGCAAGCCCTACGCAACTCTGCGCTAGTGTTTACTGAGGAGGCTGTTACCAACTCTAGCGGCGACGTAAACAATGCTCACGCGTTGCCGGGGGCTAACACAGCTGCGAATAATTCGATGTGTCTGCGAGTTCATGAACGGCCACCTGACTACCATGCTGCCCCTAACAACCCAAGTTATACGCATGCTGGAGCTACGAGTCGTGCTATGGACTTACGAGTTGATCCGCAGCCGCTTGTGTACGCCCCGGCACACACCAGTTCAAGCTCAGAGCTGGCCGGTGTCCTTAAATTCCTGTGCCGCAAGGACCTTGTTTCAAGTGGTCTTATCAAGTTTGACGATCGACCTGAGAACTTTCGCGCTTGGAAGTCATCGTTCAAAGGTGTCGTCGGAGATCTAGCTCTTTTTGCCCAGGAAGAGCTCGACCTTCTCATCAAATGGCTTGGCCTTGAATCATCAAATCAGGCTCGGAGGTTGAAATCGGTGCACGTCGAGGACTTTTCAACAGGCTTGAACGTCCTGTGGAAACGGCTAGATGACGTATTCGGGCGCCCTGAGGCAAGTGAGGATGCATTACTGAAGCGGCTGGAAGACTTCCCGAAGATATCTTACCGGGAAAATACCAGACTCCAAGAACTTGACGACCTCCTGTTAGAACTCGAGGCTGCGAAAACTGACCCGTATCTTGCCAGTCTTGGCTATTTGGATACCGCAAGAGGGGTGAACAAAATTGTCTCGAAGTTGCCATCTGGATTTCAAGAAAATTGGATGTTGCCGGGGTCGAAATACAAGAAAGATCACAACACTGCATTTCCACCCTTTTCTTTCTTTTGCAAATTTGTTAGAGATCAGGCCAGCATGAGGAACGACCCGAGTTTCATCTTGCATCCACAAAATGCCTCGTCTGAATTCGATCAAAGCAAGGAAGACAATGTTACGAAGACTATGCGGCAAAGATAATCTGTGTCAGCAAGAAAAACAGACGTGGATCTTCCTTCTACCAAGATTAATCAATATGCCACTACTAACGAACAGCAACCAGAATCGAAGGACTTCAAGAGGTGGTGCCCACATCACAAAAAACTTCACCCTTTGGAAAGGTGTCGCGCCTTCCATGAAAAAAACCTTCGAAAAGCGACTATCTTTAATAGAGAAGCAAGGGATCTGCCTACGATGCTGCCCATCCAAGAACTACATGCAGTAGCAATGTCAGGCAGTTGTGCTTTGCCTCATATGCGACAGCGCCGACCACGCCACAGTGCTTCACCCTGTATCGCCAACCTCGGAGTCGTGAAGGGCTAGTGGGTCTGATGACAGTGCCACAGATGACTCAGAAAGAAGAGTAAGATCTAGGCGTACTGAAGTGGCAAACGCTGGCAACAGCACAAAGTCATGTGCTAAAATCTGCCTCGTAGAGGTGACCCATGAGACTCAGCCTGAGAAAACAGTCAGAGCGTACGCGATTCTTGATGACCAGAGTAATCGCTCGTTGGTTAGGCCAGAACGTCTCAACGATTTCAAAGTGAGGGGAACGCCTACGCAATACACGCTCCGCACTTGCCCCGGCAGTACTGGAGTGGTTGGAAGAGTCGCTCATGGTTTTTTCGTGCAGAGCATGTCAGGCGAAGTCTAATTTCCACTTCCGCCTCTCCTCGAGTGCAAGGCAATTCCAGAAAACAGAGATGAAATTCCAACACCTGACGCTGCAAGGCACTACCCGCACTTGAAGTCTGTAGCAAATCACATTCCGCCTCTTGAGGAGGCTGGAATACTGCTCCTCCTTGGCCGGGACATCCTAAGAGCTCACAAGGTTCGTCAGACAGTCAACGGACCCCACGACGCGCCGTATGCTCACAAGCTCGACCTCGGATGGGTCATTGTCGGCGACGTTTGCGTTGGTCGTACGCCGAAAACGGGCAGCGTCAATGTGTTCAAGATCCATGTGCTTGACAGTGGACGACCATCTCTTTTTGAGCCATGCTCAAGGCATTTCTTTGTACGGGAGGCGCCGATTCTCTACCCTGCGGATAAGGTCCCAAAAGATTTACAATTGGCAACAACATTGGAAGACACCCTGGTCCCGAATCTTCTCGAAACAACTGAACTTGACAACCAGCGTGCTCTCTCCATGGAAAACAAGACATTCCTCAAGATAATGAATAATGAATTCACCCAAGACAAATTGAACAATTGGGTTGCCCCTCTCCCCTTTCGCACACCGAGAAGTCGGCCTCCGAACAACAAAGAACATGCTCTGTCTCGTCTGCTCTCGCTACGGAGTACCCTGCGAAAAAAATACAGAATCAGGGGCAGTGAACTTCATAAACGAGCTCTTCATCATGGGTCATGCAGAGGAAGCTCCACAACTTCACGTGGACGAAGAATGCTGGTATCTGCCCATATTCGGCGTTCACCACCCCCAGAAGCCTGATCAAATCCGAGTCGTATTCGAATTCAGCGCTCAGAACGAAGGGGCATCTCTGAACAGCGTTCTCCTGACCGGCCCCGACCTGACGAACAACCTTGTGTGGATTTTGAGACGCTTCCGGCAAGAACCAGTGGCGGTTAAAGCAGACTTCCAGCAAATGTTCTACCGTTTCATGGTTCGCGAGGACCATCAGAACTACCTGAGGTTCCTCTGGTTTAAGGGCAATCATATCTCAAGAGAAATCATTGAGTGCCGAATGAAAGTCCACGTTTTCGGCAATAGCCCATTGCCGGCTGTTTCAGCGTATGGCCTTCGACGGACTGCCCAACAAGCTGCCCCACGATTTAGTGAAGATGCCAGGAAGTTCACTGAAAGAGGTTTCTATGTCGATGATACGCTTAAGTCTCTTCCAGATCCCACAATCCTAACTCCGGCTACACTTTTAACCCAAAAACACGGAAGCGCATCTATATTAACTGGGCAGTTAGACACAAGCAACCTCTACAAACGGCATTGGCGTCTCGTGCAAAACCTGGCTGACGAGGTCTGGAAGCGCTGGCGCAAAAAGTATGTCACTACTTTGCAGCAACGCGAAAAATGGCAAGCAGCAAAACCCGACCTCAAAGAAGGCGATGTCGTTCTACTCAGGGATAAAGAAGCAACCCGCAACGACTGGCCCGTCGGAGTGATTACACGAAGCCTGCCCAGCGCATATGGAAGGGTGCGCAAGGTCAAGCTGAAAACAGCCAAAGACGGGGTTGTGAAAACATTCTTCCGACCATCAACAGAAGTTGTGCGTTTGCTGTCACCGTGATATACTGGTGGCGTCTTAACAACGAAAGACACCAGACGGGGAGTGTTCTGTGCACATCGCGAATTGCACGGCCGGACTTTTCTTTCAAGAGGGAAGCGAGACTTCCTTACTTTTATTGCTTTCTGTTTCAACGAACCCCCGCGGACTCCGAGCTGTGCGCGAGAGAAAGGACCCACTCCCTCCGTTCGGTTCCTGGAAGTGACCCAGTGACGACGCTTCGAGGTGTCGGCTGATGTTTCCCGGGCCTGGGGGACGGCGACGGGGATGGAAACCGCGGTTGGAAAAATGCGGGATGGGTAGACTCGCCCCACCGGCCCTAGAGACAGGACCACTTTTTAAGGGCTAAAACTGAACGTTTTGTGTATTTTTGACTTGCCTTTTTGACCTTCTTAGTGTAATTAAAGTTTGTTTTAAATGTTCAACTGCGTTCGACCCGTTATCTAGCTGGACAGCGGACGCTTTGATCCCGTCAAGTGCGGTCCGCGAGACCAGCATATATATATATATATATATATATATATATAGTCATATCATAAGAAGCCAACAAACACTGACCCCAAGGACAACATAGGGGAAATTACTTGTGCTTAATAAAATGAAATAATGAAACGATAAATTAATGGAAATTAAAGTGGATGAAAAAACAACTTGCCGCAAGTGGGAACCGAACCCACAACCTTCGCAATTCGCGTGCGATGCTCTACCAATTGAGCTACTGTCCACTGTCTTGGGTTTTTATGTGTCCTAGTAGAACCCTGGGAGTAGAACCCTTGGCTTCTGATGATGATATGACTAATAAAAATCGGGCCCCTCGGTTAATCCCCTTTCTTGCCGTTTATATATATATATATATATATATATATTATCTTCTGTAGCGCAGCTTAGCGAAGAGCATTTTGTCAGCCCTTTTTGTTCACGTTAGAGGCAGCGCGACGTAATAACAATATTCTCAAAGTTTCTCGCCTGTCTCCAATTTTCCTGCCATCTGTTCTGCTCGGATTCACATAAGGTGCAAATTTTGTGGTGTGAGTTGCAATTCTCAAAGTGAGCAGAATACATGCATACGAAAGCCAGTTTATGCATAAGAGGTACATTGATTCGGTACCGAGAACTGGGGTTGAAAGAGCGGATAGAATTATACGTTTCGTTTATCTCCTTCTTTCTCTGCATCTTCTTTACGATGAAGAAGATCCTCGAGCGTGGGTGCAGTACGTTAAATTGCCTTGAATTTGAGCTTTTCTTTGAGCGTATTGATCCAAAATAAGATTCCTGGAGACTGCGAGCTTCCAGAATGTTTGCAAATGTCGAAGGAACCGACAGGAGCGCTTTAATTGGCGGCAATCTTCTACGCGGAAGTTGATTTATTTTTTATTTAGTCTTTTATTTCGCTTCGAGGTCGAGGCTAAATTGCCTTTACTTAGCAGTAGCTGGCTTTGTAGAAGAATGTGAGATCTATGTCAACCGAAGCTTTTGCTTAGTCTGAAATTTTAGGAGCAGCTTATGTATTCTACAAGACAATCTCACTGGCAGACGGAAAGGTCCTTCAATATAATTTCGTTCCAGGGGGAAGGAAAAAACTGAGGAGGTCCTACCCCCTCCACGCGTTAGGAGAAAAGTGCGGAAGAAGTCACGTGGTATTTTCCCCGCTGTAGCGGCCATTTTGTCAGGGCACAATGGCAGTTTTGTAATGGTGGTACGTGCTCATGCAAATGCGTCGTGTGTGCCGGATCGCGTTAGTCTCCGTGTTTTGTTAGGCTGTGTTATCATCTAGATTATGCTCTCCCGGCTGTTGTTGTGCCTAGGTGGTACTAGAAGACGTAGACAACGTGAAACAAGCGCGCATGCAACGCCGTACATAGCGTATCACGCCACAGACGAGGGACGATTTGGGAATATATTTCCCGTCTTCGCTGGATTCATGCCAACGTGTTATCACAGACTGAAACCGCTGTGCTTCAGAATATCGAGGATAAACGCCTTGCAGGTCAGTGACAGTTGTGCAGTGTTCCTGCTGTTAACAACCGGCGATGCCCTTGTGGCACGTAAGACTGTCATGCGGAAAGATGGGAAAGAAGCGGCTGCTGTGAACAATTAAGGGATGAACCCTCCTTTCCGCAAACACCTGTGTGCTCGAGGGACGCAGGGGAGTGAAGTTTGGCGGATACGGTGCAAGAGTGAACAAGCCTCGACAGCAGAACGCACGCATGGATGCCCATCAAACGGCTGATGGTCGCACCTAGGGCCGGTCAACGCGCTAGCCGAACGCATACGCGCTTACTGCTCAGCACCGCACAAATTTGTTTCCGTGAAGCTTCACTCACCGTGAGAACAATATCCCTAAGGCCGCAGTCGGTGTATTTAAACGCGTAACGACTTTCTCCTCTACTGGCCTCTTCATCGGCGCGCTGTGACTCGTCGCATCTCCGCGGAGCGCGGCCGTCCGAAGCTTGTTAAATAAAGCAAAGCGATTCCCATAAAGCCACGACCACAATATGTGTTTGTTCTCATAAACTGCAGATGGGCTAGCCATATATATGTCGTGATGTGCGTAAAGTGTGCTGCCAATCATGGTCTGTGCATTCTTGCAGTGCAGTGAGAATGCACCAGAAGAGGCGGCAAAAGAAGCGGGGGACCAGCCTGACAGTCTAACCTGTGGAGTTCATATAAACTTCTTTCAGCGCTAGAGCACAATACTCGGACGAAAGGACTTAGGCAACGGTATTGTGATCGTATACACAGCGACCGGATCCGTTGGTCGGATCACTACGGCTCGCGTACGTCCGCGCAACCCGGTGGGGTTGCGCACAGTGGCGTAGCAACAGTGGGGGCCGGGGGGCCGTGGGCCCCGGGTGCAAGGGGCCAGTGGGTGGGGGGGGGGGGGGGGTGTCATATACGCCTGAGGACACCCCTCTTTCCGCCGGCTTGACTGGGCGCAAATTGCAAAGAATGCTCCGGCATCCAGTAGCCCGAGCTCATGCACCCGATGCGCTGCGCCGCAGAATTGTCGGCTGCAGCTCTATCAACACCCCACGAAATAATTGCACGAATGTGCGGGCTAAAAAAAATTTAATTCGCGAAATGGTCGCTAAACTACTCGCCTTAGCGGAACGTTTCATGTGGGGTGCGCTCGCGGTGTGCGTTCATGCTGGGAGCAGGAGTCGCTAAACATACAGTGAGGCGTTGTAAGGCGTTGGGGCTCTTGGGTCCCTCTTCCGTTCAGAACGCGCAGCGAAGCCGAACAAAGACAGCAGCAAGAGGGCGTTCAACCAGCGCGCCCGGCGCTCGCGTTTACGGCGAAGCGTTCGTTGAGAGCGACGTTGCATAAGTGGGGCCGTCAAAAGTCGCGAATGGGATTCTCTGGATCGTCTTCAGACTCGGTTCGGCCGAAGAGTTTGGCGGCGTATGACTCGACAGGCTGTAGTAGCGGACCCGCCGCGATGTCCGGCTCGCTTTTACTTCCCGTCTTCCGCTCGCTCCGAGAAGCCGCTGCGAAACCTGCCGTTATGTTTCACGCTTTCCTTCTTACCCTCGAAAGTTTCAGAAAATTGTTGTTGTTGTGTGACTTCATGTCACAAGTAGAGTGTCTGTATCAGCGGCACAGAATATTATAAAAAAAAAGAGGTGAATATTGTAAGGATATTTCCCGATCAAGATTCTATGAAGGTATGTCTTTTTGTTATTACTAGGAACTCGGTAGCGCGAGAAATATGGCAGATAAGTAATAACCATATCCTTAATAATCCTGTAATTAGTACTTAGAGAGGAAGCACTTCAATTCGAGAATTGAGGACTCAAAGTCATATTATTAACTCAACAAAAACTTCTTAAACAAAATCGTTTTGGGTGCTACAACCTACAGTACTTTGGCACTGCGGACGGCGCCCAGTATATGGCAGCAGCGAAAGAAATATGAAATAGTGGACCAGTGACGTTGATCCCTTAATCCTCTCCATTGCAAATGGTGCAAGCTTTCGCTGGCACGGGCTTCATCGCGGCCTTTTCTTTCTTTTTTTTATGGTGACGCCAAGAATCGACGCGAAGCGTGCTCTATTCTTTTCCCAATCTTGCGGTGGTACCGCAGCTCTGATAAATACGTTTGTTCGTATAGCAGCAAATGTAAACAAGGCTTTATTGATCAGAATGAAGAGAACTCGTAATTGTCATAACATTGGCGCCCGCGCAGCGGGGAGGCAGGTAGAGTTTTCTACTATGGGGAGATCAGCGTCACTGACAAGCAATTTAATTTTCGTTTTCGTTCAGGGCTGCCCACAGACAAAATACTGCGTGCCATAGTACCTACGACGATTTTTGTGAAGTTGTAGTTGGGCAAGATATGAATGTCGGGCTTCAGTTTTGCAAAAGCAATATTGCCGCTAGAATTGGTAATTAAAACTTTATTATAAAGATATTTTTCGTTACTTGTAACCTGAGTCAGATATTTTTCGTTACTTGTAACCTGAGTCATATTTTCCACGATGCCGCATTTGTATTGGCTGCCAAGCCTTACAGTCTGACGGAAGATGGGCACATGGGCTTATCAGACGTTATCAGTGCAGCACCCTGTGTTATTTGGCGCAGGAAAAACAGCGTGTATATTTGCTGCATTCGCGATCTCTGGGAAAGAAAGCGAACGAGAGGGGGACCCGGGGAACGTGCGCGGTATCCAAGGTGGCTGTACTGGAGCTGAAACCCGGAAATTGTCGATATCCTCGCCTTCCTCGACTACATCAGGGGGGGGGGGGTGACAGAAGACCTATGGGCCCCGGGTGCCAGACGACCTAGCTACGCCACTGGTTGCGCACCCAAGGCGATAAATGTAAACAGGAGAGGAGAATCTGCGCTGACTAGATGGCGGTGTGATGACAACTTCAGGCGTCACTGAGCTTCACAAAGAGTGACGTCAGTGCCTCTCCTTAGTTTTTCCTTCCTCCATGTTTCCATCCAACTACGTAATCTTCATATAATCGCGAACTTTGATTAATCCTTCACATCTCTTCTGAACTCGCTCTGTCAGCATCGCTCCTCTTATTCTCGAAATCCGAATAACACTGTTGAGCACAGGCAAACCCAGAATGGTCATACGGGTGGCTTCCCCTGAGAACCACTTCTCGCCTGTAACTGAAGGTTTCGCCGCGGCATATTTTTTTCTTATACTCTGCATGCTCAATTCACCGTGCTAATTTCTTTGGTACTTGAAGGAAGAACGTATGAGCAGATGATATCCGATGTTAGGTAAATACGCCACCATGCTCTGAAAACAGGGCACAACATATTCTTTCAGTGGATTCCTGCTCACTGTGGCATCGTCGGCAACGACTTCGCTGACAGTGATGCCCGTTCTGCCCGCGAAGACACACAGACGCGTCCGATACCTTTGGCAAGGATGGGCGCTGCCAGGGAACTTCGTCTGCTTGCACGCAAAAAGTCACAAGCTTCCTGGAGCCTTCAACTGCCGATTGCATAAGCTGGACCCCTTGCTACGACTGCAACTGCCGTCTAGCAATTCCCGCGGCGAAACAACCTTACTGTGCCGCTTGCGGGTTGTGGCGTCCACCAAAGCTTACTCCTATCGTGTGGGAATGGCCGAGAGCCCGATGTGCGACTACTGTAGGCGCGAGGAAACCATCGAGCACCTATTTTGTATCTGTCCTCGCTAGAACGTACAACGCCTCTCTCTGCGGACAACTTTAAACCGACTGGGCTCGAGACCGTTCTCTGAGGCAAAGATACGCGGACCGTGGCCACATCCGTCACTGGCACAAAAAGCGATTCGTGCACTAGTGCAGTACTTCAAGAGCACCGGTTTGAGCGACCGCTTATAGTGCCCCTGTGGATCCTCCCACGTACATGCACTCAGTGATCACTCTCTTCCTCGTTCTCTACCTCCTTTCGCTTGCCCCCGGTGTAGGTTAGCAAGCCGAACGCATGTCTGGTTGACCTCCCTGCCTTTCCTCTCCTCGCTTTCTCTCTCGGGAAAATTCCGCTGTTACTGTCGTAATGTGGCGTGGCACCCATATTGCCAACGAAAGTTCAGTGGAAAATAATCAGACATCATGGTGTCTAATAATGCATGTTGTAACACTGATAAACGAACTACCGAGTGATAAAGAATACAGATACCCACAAGTATGGATTGAAGAGGGAAACGTGAACAAACTCAGAACGAAAAGAAAGAGAAACGTGGCCAGTGAAACATGTATCGTTGTCGGCGCGCGGCAAGTATTAGGTGTAGTGCGATGTGCGTAGGAAGGAGTCACGGTACAAAGACGCGTTTGGAATCTCACTGTTTTGCATAAAACTCCAGCGTGCAATCAGAACTAGAGATTAACCAAATGAGCGCTTGAAAACTTTCTCTAGGTGAGCGTTAAAAAGCTATGAACGAGGCAGTACAGGGAGTCATGGGCTAGCTTTTTAAGCTGGGCAAACGATGGTAGAGACGAGAGGGAATAGTATTCATACGGGCATAGTTCTCATCCATTTCCTCTATTACATTTCTAATTCATTTAATCAATTCTATTTCTTTTCTTGGGCTGTCTAAGAAGTGAAACAACTCGCCCAGCTTTGCGTTGTATACGGAGACATATGTACTGGACGTCCTTCGAAGTGCAGTATAGGCTAAGAGCAAAATGTTCTTCGGAAAACAGCTAAGAAACGTGATAGAAAATAAATGGATATCTAGGGCATTTAAGTACTTGCAAAGGAAATAAGTTCGAGTTACAGTAGAGGAAAAAACAAGAACAGGGAACTAACTAGTAAGGATTACGCTAAAACGGTGGACAACGACAGAGAAAAGGGTGGTAAATGTAAAGCTAGAGATGCAGGACCAGCGTATCAGATAGCGCGATGGAAAGGAAACTATGAAGATATATCGAGCCGCAAACAGAATCAAAATAGAAAATTTTTATCGTAATCCATAGAGGCAGTATCATCCTGTTCGAAGCCAAATCGGGGTGTTTGGCCGAGCAGAGTTGCAGAAAATTGGTCGATGCAGATTACTCGCGCGTAGCGAGTGGAAACAGCACAAAAATCATTCGGTGAGTTCTGTTAGCATGTTCGCAGTATCGATTGAGAGGTAAATGAGAGCGAAGTGTAACCAAGGTCCGAGACCTTGGGCTCTACAGATATTAATAGGGAGGAACCTATAGGGAGGAATAGTAAAGGAACCTGTGGCGGAGTCTCGTAAAAGACAGATGGAGGATTCGTGGAATAAGGAAAGGGACCACAAAGAATGAACGTTACTTTTTTTTATAGTTGGTTAACACGAGCCCCGGATCTTAAAGGCCAATAATTAATGCATCAGAAAATAAAAATTGATACCTCGTTGGTGCCGTGCTTCTTTTCCATAGGGATACTCACAGGAGCCGTCCACCCGTCCAATTAACTGAACGCAGTTTTTTTTTTTCAGTACTCAATACTCCGCTCATTTCCGTATCCAACTGCCATCAATCTTACCATTTCAGAAATTTTGTCAAAAATACTATAACAGCTGCGCGGACCGCAGTACAGTGTTTCCGTAGTGTTTGGTCATACAAAGTTTGGGAGTGTGTGTTAAATTCACGTAGACCGTAAATAGCAAAATTTTGTTAATTAATTCCTTCATTACGGACTCATTGCATGTATTTCTATCACAACCATGAAGGCGAATGGTATTCGATGCTCGAAGATATCCGAGGTGGAAATTCTGCCCCCAATTCTATTCAGGGGGCAGCGCAGTGCGGGGCGAGAAGAGCCTCGCAAAGGCAACCTCCTCGTTTTGATCTAAGAGTGGGTGGGCCAATGGTATTTATAATAGCGTGACACGCGATAAGCAAATCGCCCTGCCGTGTCGCGATGCGATTATAAGACCCATGCGGACAGACGGACGCCCACAGCGAACTAAGTTTCGAGCTTTCAAGTGCTGTCGCAGTAAAATCAGTAGAATCGTCTGTGGCGGCACACAGTACAATTCTAATCCTTGTATGGATTACTCCAAGAGGCAGACATTACTTTCACGGGAAATTCAAATCAACAAAATACCAGTAAGTTATGTTTCTTTAACCAATCGCTTTGGTGCACACATTGCAGAAGAAATTCTGAGACCCGCATCAGTTGCGAGATGCGCGTTTACAAATTGTGCGACGAAAGGGAGCAGTGTCCCATTTCAGGTTGTCGTGCATTGCTATCGAAGGCGTTTTGTTAAAAAAGAATGATGTCGTTCGAGGTGCATTTTGACGCAAGCTTGGCACTTCTTACCTCAAAGCTGATGCTACATTCGGAACAACTTCCTATAGTTGGCGTTCATTGAAGGCTCACGTGCTTCAACTTATCAATCGTAACATGTGCATTGAAATATAAACGTAAAGTTTTGTTTAAAAAGACTCGATAATTAGCTTATTATATGTTTTTTTTTTGTTGTTGTTGTTGCTTAAGGACTGTATACAAACGGACGGTAAGCTACGATAAAGCCGTCTATATCCCAAGACACTGCTAAGAAATTGAGGCTACCTTTCCTAATACAAGACAGGCAAGGCGCATTTCACAAACACACAAGAATAGTAAGCATACACAAAAAAGTAAATGTAAACCAGACAAAAAAAAATAAAGATAACCAGAAGTGTTCCGTATGCTTCACGTTAAGAAATAGAACTTTATGCCCACTTGGAATAAAAAAAACTATTATACGCTATTATACGCTCACACCCGAATGCCAGTGTTCAAGTAGTCCGTGATTGTTCATGCAATTTATGTCCGCCCCTCGACTAATTTATGTACCAGAGACAATTTTATAAAAGCCTGTTAGGATTTTGAAAAAAATATACCGTGTAAAAAAACTACGGGGCTTTGCCTCGAATACCGATGCCCCCCCCATACTTACTCCAGCTTCTCAACAAATAACAATAAAGTTTGTAATCAAAAGTTGGCTTTCGAATAGTTGTTAATTCTGTTCTTGTGATTGTAACAGCTCCAAAATGTGTCCGCTTGGTTAAATAGTATAGCTGCACTAATGTGGTTTCGTTTCGCTACCATAGTTTCATTTATATAGGGCATGTAACGTACCTCCTTATGAGGCACAAATTGCGTTGCCGCTTTTTCATCCATTCAGTATCACGCAGAGATGCGAGAAGGCGCGAGACCTGCCTTTCGCACATTCGTGTTTTCGTTGTTTCAATGAACGCTAGAGTTTCACGCAGGTATACCACGTCGAGGCCCTCTGCAGAATGCGTTGACTTGCTACATGGTGCATATTGAAACCTCAGCGTAAACAGGACGACACGATGTTTTTTTTTTTGTTTTTTGTTTTTCAATCGTCCCATATCCTTCCCGTGTCGTCCTGTTTACGCTAAGGTTCATTGTGCAAGTCATGTAGGGGGGGTCTCCACAAAGCTTCAAGTAACGTCTTATCTCTCTTCATTGGAACACTCATAGAGGCAGATAAAGCGCTCCGCGTCACCCTCTTTGTTGAACTGTGCGCATGCATAGTGGACAAGCGGTGCATCAAATTTCAGTGACCGAGCGGGAATGTATGAGGATCACGCGTGGCTTCTGCAAGGTTGAGCGAATTACGAAGGACTCGTGCGGTGGCGTAGAGGGCTGGTGATTCTTTGGAAACCTCGACAGAGCTTCACTCGAGAGCTCATCTGGACCCTATTCACAAACAAATAACGTACTGCGCAAAATGCATCAATAAGCGCGGAAAGAGAGATATGACAGAACGCAGTACATTATTTATTCAGTATGAACCAATTAGCCCGCAAGAAAGTTGACTCAATAACCACCGTTCGGGCGTCTGCCACACATGATGGCGAACGGCAGGATGACGATACAGCCGCCGATGCTGACGGTCTTCCCAAGGAGTAATGTGAATACTGCCCCGGCTCTTCCGACTACGAGCACAGCCACGTAAGAAGGCAGCCACTGAAAGTGGATGTTAAAACCTTTGTCTCCGCGCTCCTTGAGCCGACAGGACTGGTAAGAAGGCACAGTTGCCGAAGTGCCGACTTGGAGTTAAAGCCCGTATTCACTTCACTTGTCTTACGTGACAGCGCTTCTCCTTTCGCCGGAACGTTAGGGCGGGACAAAAACACGATCGCCACGACTACAACCGATCGCGCACTGCGCTTGCATGTCAGAAGTTCTGTGAATACGGCTCCATATGTGTTTGGTTTCGGTGCGCACCAATATTTACGCGAACTGTGTGGGGCTCGTTGAGTAAATTGAGCCGTGTGAGACGCTAACGGTCAGCAAACTCAAGTTCATCACCATCATCATCATCATCATGGCTACGCCCACTGCAGGGCAAAGGCCTCTCCCATACTTCCCTCTCCCAAACTCAAGTTATGCGCAGGGAAATTTAATCGCCTTAGTCAAACGTGGGCGTTAACTGTACATTTTGCTTTATATCTCAGTGAAACATATTGTTACGGTGCATACGGGGAAAAGTTAGCGATAATCGCGCAGGCTGGCACAAAGGTCACAGCTCCAGAAGACAGTCTACCACTTCCTCTTCGTCTTCCTCTTGCGCGCACGGTCCTGTCCAAATGCACCGTAACAATATTTTTAAAAAATGGGGAGAAAGACAACCATCCACCCTTATGTCGGTTGCGGTACTCCACCAAATGGGCTAGGGCGCTTGCGGTTCTTTTTAAATTTTATTTTCGTGGGCCGTTTGGCCAAGCGTGTAATCGTTCATGTAACGCATTCTTGAGTGACAACGCACCTCCTGAACGCGACGACGAACATGAACATCCGGTGAAGCTGCGGGAGCCACGGCGCTTGAAAAAAGTGTCTAAAGTCACCTCAGCTTCCTCCATTGGCATGTTGTCTTCTGTTTCCCTTTCAGCGCTACTCGATTCGCTTCGGATATAGGTAACACCTCTATACCCGTGCCT
The DNA here is from genome assembly GCF_023375885.2 of Dermacentor andersoni. NCBI lineage: Eukaryota > Metazoa > Arthropoda > Arachnida > Ixodida > Ixodidae > Dermacentor > Dermacentor andersoni. Next base: position 48,842,506 of record NC_092814.1, on the reverse strand, counting down.
TTATTTCAAATACTTCAGCTCCTTAATGTTGTTCGGCGTTTGAATGACTGTTGCCCTATCTCTTTTTCTTTCTCCTTTTTCGTATAAGTAAGTTGCACCATTTACGAAGAATCGGCTGCTAGCATCACAAAGGGAGGCGATTACTGAGCGAGTGACATCGAACTGTGGAGACAATGATAAACGAAAAAAAGAAAAAGGAAAGAGAAAAATGGGAACACGAAGTAACAAGACAAACAGCACGAGTCCCCTCGGCCTTGTTCTTTTGTAGTCGCCTTTCTTTTGCACCAGCGCCGATGGCGGCAATCGCGAGTGTCTTCATATTTGTTAATTGTACGTGAAGCTACGTCTGCTGCGGCCCGCTGACTGTGACGTAAAAAGGAAGAGCCTGTTGTTGCCGATGCGCAGCCGTTATTGCATGGCATTGCTCATGACTGAAGTACAGAGGAGATCGAGTTCTATCGAGCGTGAAAGAGAAAGTTGAGGAATGCGAGACACGGGATGACGTATGGCAAAACTTTATTCTGGTCCTTCGGAAGGCGCGTCAGCACGTAGCGGGCCGCTCCCACGTTGGTACAGAAAGGCCGAGCCTCTCTGCTGCGTGCTGCGACAAAATAGACGAGGTGCTGAAGGTTCATTTTCGTCCAGTGAGACGTTGGTGTGTTTTAATTTTTATAGTACTGTAACGTGTCATTACTTGCGTAACTGCGTCCTTCTTCCATTGTGATTACGTGCAGTTGCGAAGGACGCCGGATAAGTTGCGCGCACTCGAGCTTTGTTCGGACAAACACAGGATGCGTTTCTGTTGGCCTTTCGCGCAACGCATAACTGAAATTTCGGTGGCAATAGAAACTATAGAAAGGTGCTAGCTATGCATGGTAGCTAATAATTTAGACATGAGCGGACTATTCGCATATCGATCTTGTATTGCCTACTATGGCATATGTTTGCGCAAGAAAGGACTGAATGAGACACTCTCGCCCATCTTTGTTGTCTCAAAGCATCCGCATTCGTTTGCGAGCGACAATTCCGCACAAGAAACTCGCCCGAGTGCTCACCTGACGCCTTTTATTCTCGTTTGAAGCGGGCCCGATGTATTCAGATGAAGAGATTTGACTCTCTCCTATAACAATTAACCGTAGCTCTCAATAAAAAATTAAATCAAGGTTGACTCTGTGCCGTGCTCCATCGTCGTTTTTACTTCAGTTGACCGCGATCTTAAGGTCCCGAGTCTGTCACGTGAGTATATTCCAACATAGATTCCTGTTCGTCGTATAGGTAACTGAGGTGCAGTGCAGTTCCGCTCTCTTGATTCCGTCAAACCAAGACGGCTACTGCCGCCAAAGTGACATTCCTCTCGCCTGTTGCTTCAGCCGTCGTAGCGGGCAGCGTAAATGAAGACAAGCGCTTTGCGCCTATTTTGCATGTATTGAGCATAACTTCCAACGAAAAAGAATAATCTTACATAGCATCACTTTCTTATGTTCATATAGCAGCACTTTATGTTAGCTGGCTGAGCTGGCCAGTATGTTTTCGGACTGCCTGCTGATTCCCTACGCGTTGATTGTTTCTGGATTTCGTTTAAATTTCTAGCCTGCGGAGAAGACGATTACCATGCAGCTATTCTCTTTCAGCCGAACAGCCCACGACTAGAACAAAAAATTAGACGGCAAGTTTTACAGAAAATTTTTGAACGCCGCCACTACTGGTGATCATCCTGGTGTCTATTTATGTTCTTCCATAGGCATATATATTTTTTTTTTTTTCAAAAAGGTGAATAAATCCTAAAGAATGCCCACGCTATCTCATCGGCGTCCGAACAACACCGGGGAGAAAAATAAAAACTGCTTGGAATGGGACATTTCTTACGAGTTGTCCTCTACACTTATTTAGAGACTCTTTTCGATGAACAAACCATTTATCACCGAGCAGTGCTGTCATGAGGTCGCGCTTCGCTTCACGCCGACACGGCGAGCAGCGCGCGCGGCCCATGCAGCGAGCGCCTTCGGAAGATGAAGAGAAACCACACAATATCTATGAGTGCACACGTACGAGATACAAACTTTTAATAAACGCAACTGGACGAAACAACATTGATGCTCTCTTGATATACATCTATACGTATGTACACCAGTTTCTTCGAATCAAGCCCAAACTAGACCCTCTCCGAAATTTCACAGTCAGCCGCCGGGCTGGTGTATACATGTATAGAGCCGCTAAAACTGCAACTTGAAAGACATCGGTCACACAAGAGCGACGATAAGAGCGCGCTACACGTATCGTGAAGAGGTAACAACTGCAATGACCCTGTGTAAGAGTTGTCGCGAAACAAAAAATAAAATCGACAAGCTCTCCAAAAGCAACCTCTGAAACATCCGTTCAACCAGTCGTAATGTAATTCCGTACACACCGCATTTCTTTCCTTCACACGCGACATATCACACACCAGACCAGAGGCGTATCCGCTTTGGAAATGGGGGAGACGTATGGGAGGAGGGTCCCACGGAACGCGACCGAGGCTTGCGCGCGCGAGTAAAAATATACAACAAACGAAAATCGCACGTAATACTGTAACGCAGGTGGTGTGGTGCATGAGATGACTTAGCATATCAGACAAAACGCTCTCGACTCGGCGCTAGTGAGCTGTAGTTGCAGTTCACTGCTTGGAAGGCAAAAAATAACACGACGTCCACTGCTGCCCTTAAAAGAGCGCCGCAACGGTCACGTGATGACAGGCGGTGATGGCAGCGACAAGAACCAGGCAAGACTAATGATGGCATCATGCGGAGGTTGCGGCGGCGGCCGCCCACAGTAACTTCTTTTTTTTTTCTTTTTTTTTTTTACGCACTTCTGCCAGGCTCATTAAGCTTGGCGTCCGTCATAGCTGCCACCACCGCTCCCGGTTTTTCGCGGAACCGTTACGGAACCCTGTTAAACTTAGCCATCAAACAAACAAACGAACAAACAAAAACGAAACACACCCGCCGTGGTTGCTCAGTGGCTATGGTGTTAGGCTGCTGAGCAGGAGGTCGCGGGATCGAATCCCGGCCACGGCGGCGGCATTTCGGTGGGGGCGAAATGAGAAAACACCCGTGTGCTTAGATTTAGGAGCACGTTAAAGAACCCCAGGTGGTCGAAATTCCCGGAGTCCTCCACTACGGCGTGCTTCATAATGAGAAAGTGGTTTTAGCACCTAAAATCCCATAATTTACTTAAAATGAAACATGACAAGTTCTCATTCTCTTTGTCTCACGCACCACTAAGTAATCGCGGGAAAAATAAACGCATCTTAAATAAAACGCGAATAATTAAAGCTTAGCTTCGGCCGCTCCATCCTGACAGCTTCTAAGACCCCCATAATCCGAGCGCTTTCTCGCTACGCTACAGCATGAAAGACCGATTAGAGCGCAGGGATTTGTGAGGGTTTCTTTTTACTCTTTCTTTTTGTCGATGAGGGGTGAAGAACAATTTCACTTTGCTGGTTTGAACGAGGAGGGACCAAGAGGCCACTTGGGTCACAACCTAAGTCGAGCTACCGCGACAGAGGATCTCGTTGCGTTGACAGCCCTGGGTGTCTGTCGGTGCACGATTTCAGAAAGGGTTTACACTACGATGCAGGGGCGAAGCGAGGCGGGCCGGCAGATGAAACGAGGTGTCGTGGGTGGGGTCGACAATAAATAGAGGGATGTGGGTCAGAGGGGCCTCGGACGGGCAGCAAGCCTTGGCGGGGTGGGCCCGGACAACCCTGGAATGTTCGGCGACGCTATGTACAACAATCCAGCCACGTTGGAGGACGAGCTCGCATCACAATGCGGGAAGCAGCGACGACTGCGCAGTGACCACTGTCCTACACCTTGTCCGGCTGCGAGGGCAGAGAGAGAGAGAATAGAACAGATTTGGTCAGCTCCCAGAAACCAAAACAAAAAGAAACTCTTTAAAATATAAGATATGTCTTACAGTCTACAAAATAAAGTGACGTCTGGAGCTATATATATATATATATATATTGTAGGTAAGCAGGTCATCCCTAAGTCTCTCCACGACTCCACAGAACGGAAATAATCTCTTTAAATGGAATGGCGCTATTGCGGTACCTGGCCAAAGCTACCCATGCCTCAGAGATTTGGTTATTGTTTCCCTCAGAAAAGTGCATGTTTCATGCCGACGCTTTTGCTGCCTAATGTACCACGTATTCAGACTTCGACTGCGCTCTGCGCTGCTGTTTCTATGTATCCGCAAGGACAGAATGGCAGGGCGCAATTACCAGTGTCGGGTAGAGGAAGGTCGACGTCCGGTCCACTCCGTGCGAGTTCTCTGCAGTGCACGTGTAGCCTCCCATGTCATTCCAGGCAATATTTCGGATCTCGAGATCACCGTTTTCCAGCACCTGCGCGAAAAAAGAAAGAAAGAAAAAATAACGGGAAGGGTCATTGAACAGCTGATCACGACTTCGTGCCAGCCATTTTGTGTGATTTCACTACATGTGAGCAGGCCGAATTGCTGCTGCGACAGCGACTGGCAGAATAATTCGGGACAAACAGCTTTCAATTCGACTGACAGTGACGGGTCGCGGAATCTCATCTACGCACGTCACGTCAGACTTCCTGCGCGTCCCTCAGCGGCTGCTTTCGGAATGCATAGCGAACTGTCAGGAGGCGAAAAAAGATGAGAGACGCTGTACCTTGTATTTGTCGCTGTTCTGCAGCTCAGTGTCGTCGGGGCCGAACCAGGAGACGCTGGGCTTTGGCGAGCCAATGGGCCGGCAGAATAGCTGCACAGTACTGCCCATCAGCTCTAGGCGGGTGTGCGTCCACATGGTGATGCGGGCAGGGACGCCGGGGGGCACTACGTACAGAAGAAACCAGCAGCCGACGTCAGCCATAGTACAGCCGCAAACACGGCGACACGCATCTCGCTCCTCCATACATGCGAACCCTACATTTGAATGAGGTGGCATAAACCGACATTTGGCGTTGGTTATACGCAGACACGCCGCGTACTGCCACACACCTTCAGCGAGACATCGCATGCAAATTCAAAAGCGCCATCTCTTACGGAGTGAATAGGATACGCCATGCTCCTTAGTGTCTCGCTTAAGTGACATAATTTATGAAAGCGCAAGAATTCAGAACAAAAGGGAACAATGTAAAGTGATCTTGGTGGCCATGCAAGGCAGGAGGTATACACGCACCGAAGGACTTCTTCACGAGGCACATGGGGCTGGAGCGAGCCGAGCCGATCTTGGTGACCTTGACCTTAGTGCTCTTGCTGATGCGGTGGTAGGGGTTCTGGGCGACGCACGTGTACTCGGCCTCGTCGTACTGCGACGACGCGCAATCAATGTACAGCCGCGATCTGGTGAAGCTGAGGCCAAGCATGGGCGCGCCCTCGGGGTTCACGTCCTCTTCCGTGCGTTCGCTTCCCGACGTGTCCTGCGTAACAGGTCGACGGAAGGAGGTCAGAAAATGGTTTCAATAAAGATTACTTTTCCTTGTTGGTTACCGTATTAGAAGCACTCGAAAGTTCCGACATGGCGCAGCAAAATTGTTAGTTTATAGCAGTTTTTCTGAGGTCATGACTATGTTTAAAACAGTGACATTAAGCACAAGGTCAACGTGGTTCTTTGAAAAATATAATCAAAGTAGCCGTTATTTGATGATGTGTGAGCTGGCGTAATCCTGACGCACCATCACTTCTCAAACAGCCGCACGCAACTGCCGCTCTCAAGGGCAGATCGAAAGAAAAGTTACCGGCAACTCTGGTCGCTCTTTTCGCGAACGACAGAAGCACACTGCAGGTAATCAATTACGCTCAGCGGAGACCAAGCACAGCTGTCACTGTCACGCACACGTTGGTGGAAACGTAAGCAGTGGCAAAGCTTGCCTTGACGTGGTCGCGGCGAGACCCCCGCAAGGAGATGAATCGTGAGACGCTTCATGTTGCGACGATAGCTGAACACAGAAGCAGCGGAATAACAGAACTAAATGTGCGTAATTATTTGTGCTGGCCGCTTTGGACTACTAAATAACAGATCTATTGGAGGGAAGGAACGTTTTTTCTAGCTGCTCGATGCCTGCATTAGGTCGTTCACTATTTTTCTTAAATACATTATACTCGGACGGGCACTATAGGAAACAATCGTGATGCTATCGCAGAGAAGGCTACGTTATTATTTCGTTTGCATCTGATGAAATGTTTAAATTCAGCAAGGCGATAATAAAGCCGTACGATTCACGTATTAGCCGAGTGTCCGCAGGTGCGTTGCACCCGTCTTAAATAGCCCTCGCCATAGCATTTTCAAGGCACATTTCGCTGCCAACAACGAAATCGAACGCAAATAGAATTAGACATATTTTAATGACGCCAATGCGCACCGAAAATACCGCGCGCCGAAACGTTAGCAAATGGACGCGGCGAGCATATATATACGTGCCCCAAAGTGTGCGTACAAAGGGTGCAAAAACACCAAAGAGATGTTCCACAGGAAATGGATACCACGAGGCTAGCTTTGATCTTTTTGCCCTTTCTTTATTTATTTATTATGTGTCAGCGCGCACGGGGCACGACACGGAAACTGTATTTAGCAAGGTCTCGAGCGCAATGCCGCATGTTCTCATTTTACGCCAAAAGCAGAATTCTACTCGTAGTTGAAAGCCATCGGGGTCACCGGTTCATTGGCTGCACGCAGAGAGCAGCAATCCTTTCTCCTTCATCATTAAATCATACAAAGGCGCGTCGATGAAGCGACATGTGTCGTCGGCACTAATCGATTCGACAAATCGGGCGACAGAATATATAGCCAAACGACAGAAAGGCTAATGCCACGGGAGCACCGAGTAAAAGGGCCCTTGCCAACTGAGAAACTAGCGAAGGTTCGTTCTCTGCGCCATGGAGACCCGCGTGTCCCTTGGCGCGGACAGCAGAGGCCTTCTCTCCGGTCAGTAACGAATGATGTCACTGCACCTGCTTCGAAAGAGCCCGGGGAAAACGACTCAGCTGAAATTCTTCCGGGTGACACGCGAGCGCAGTCGCATTAGCGCTCTTCGCAATCATGGTGCGAGGCTTTCGGTTTCCCTGCGAGCGCGCATGCATCGCGATAAAAGTAATGCGACGACGTGCCCTCCCAACGCCCTGGAGACAAGTGCTGCCCAAGGCTACCGAGAAGAGACTGCATCGCGTGCCCATGCGGCAGCAGCAAACGTGGACTCCGTCACGATAGCGCTGCCGCTGGAAGCCACTATCGCGCCGCCAATGTCCTCCTCGATCCCACAGCCGGCGGGGTTGAATGAACAGCCGCCAGCGCTGCTACAGCACCGGCCGCGCTGCAGGCGGCCAGCCAATCTCGGAGGCGGCGCACCCGAGGTCGCCGTGTGTGAAGACGTGCAGAAAGCGTATAAGCTGATGGCGCGGCTGTTGAAAGCGTGCTCTACGCTTTTGCTTTTACTGTTCGATGTGTGAAACCGCGGAAGGCGTGTACTCGTATTTCCACTCATTCTCTCCTTTATTTGGTTTTTGCAGTCGAGTATTATTATCTGATCGCTACCAGAGCCACAATCAACGGAATAAGGAAAGAACTTGTCAGCTATAGAGGTATTAAAGGAAAGAGAGACATCTGTAAACAGCCTGAATCACATCAAAAGGATTGAAGGGTTGTAACCATGTTTTGACAGCTGGATCTTTCTTTTCCGCATTAGATGTCCCAAATGGCATTACAGCTCCAGAAAACCGGATAACAGAACATCCTCTTGTACTGCACGAAGTATAGTCGAGCCTACGGCGTGTGCGGTTAAGCATGCAAACGGTTCCGATAAATGGAACCCGGTTAAATCCGCAAATCAGGCAAAGAGCAGCGCTCACCTGTCCGATACGGAGTCCGTTTTTGAGCCAGTGGATGGTGGGCGGGGGGTTCCCACCTGCTTCGCATTCTACCACCAGAGACTCGGACTCGGCGACCGTCATCACGTCAGGTGGGGTGTTGCGAAGCTTAAGGTGCGACTTGCGCAACAGGTTGCTGCCAGGGCCTGCGTCGGAGCAAGCACACGACACGTCAGGTTTTTTGCCGCTCGAAACCAACATGTGACTGGTGAGACATGATGGGATGCTTCGACACTTACCTACTCGTGAGCCTCTCTGTGCCTTGGACACGAACAGCTGCGTAAAGGAGCAGACATGTGTGTTGTCGTTAATTTTCCGAACACACACACACACACACACACACACACACACACACAAGTCGATACGCAAGGTCGTCTTATTTTGGATTGACTATTAAAGGGCGCATAATGGAGCACGATATGCGCTCATACGCTTTCCTTGATTTCGTAAAAGCTGTTCAAGAAGCCGCAGAGACATCCTTGCTAACGGCCAAGGGCACATTTTTCACGACGCAATGAACTTTTCAGGCGACGCCAATCAGCTCCTGGAAGGCTTTCGAAATGGCTACGCGCCCGCGACCTCAAATGAGCGCCTTCTGTAGCGCCTTCCGCGAATATTGAGCTTGCCTTCGTACCTTTCGAGACACGAACCGGTGCAAGCAGTTCAAGAGCGAGCAGGCGCGCTATCAGTCAAAGAAAGGGGATCAAGAAAATCGAGAGCATCGGTCGTCTCATGCGCTGTAGCCCTGTTACCTCAAACGCGATAAGAACGCCTCTGTACTCAGTATTCGTAGAAGTGCCAGGAGCCTTACATTTTTTCTCGCGTTTATCTCTCGCTACACTACCACGCATCTTGAGTGGTACTACAAGCCAACAATTGAAGCCTGCGATAGCAGCCTGCAACTTTCATTCATATCTCCCGGAGAAATGTGAGCATGTTCGTCACAGGTCTGCTCTAATGATGTTCTAATGAGCAGCATGTTCGCGCTGACGCCCCTGTGTTTCCCAGCGTGTTCAGACATGATAAGACAAGGGGCTGCACCTTTTCTTCGCACATATTGCAAAACCTTGAAGGTACCTTTCCCTGCAGCGTTACGCACCTTCAACGATATCTGATTCGTCTATAGTACAAAGCAAGAACTACCGTGCGTTGCGTTCATTCGATCATGATGGCGACTATTCACTGGTAAAGAAGAGAACGCAGGCATTGTGATTTCTGGACGCGCTTGGTTATCTGTTGCGTCAGGTATCACAAGAGTGACTGTCAAATGACGCGCTATGTAAATGAAAGACAGCAGAAACATCCTGTGATATCCTACATGGCTGCCGAAGTTTAGAATAAATTAAACATTCAAATCCTCCTGTAGGAGACAAGTTCCTACTAGAATTAAAGATACGCCGTGTTCTAAAAGGCGTGCAAAACCCGATTCAGCGTGTATTACGAGTGTACGCGGAATCTACAGCTGCGGTGCAGTAGCTTCTAGATACCCGAGGCAAGGGGCGAATGCCACTGCTAACCGTGTCTTCGATGCTGCAGACTGAGTTATCAACGGCAAGGCGGGGTAGCGAGACCACACTCGGCGTGCTGCATCGGTACATACTACATAAGTTCAGTAGGCTCTGTGAAACAACGGTTGGGCGAACTCACCCCGACGGCGTTGTGCTGCCGGGCCCCTTGGCCGACCAGCGACCTGCCCAGGACGACAGGCAGCAGCAGCACCAGGACGCTGACAAAGCTCGCAGTTCGCAGGCGCATTCCGTTTGCCGGGATTCGCACAAGTGGCGTCTGGACGCTCAAGACTCAGAGGCACGCTTCCTGCGTTGACAGAATAAAGACGATTATATAGTTCACTGACAAGCCAATGCTTGCGATTTCTCTTGACGAAGGGCAGTGGGACAACTGAGTTAATGGAAAGAGAATTACAAGAAAACCGTGCAGATCAGCACAACTGTCACACAAACACGACATCTATCTCGCTTCGAGAGCTTGAACACGCTCGGAGGCTTCCGTGAAGGAGGGAGATGTGACCTGTGCTCGGGAATGAAAAGGTTCTCGTGATTTCTTAGTGATTCGATGCTTATATCTGCCTCGCATTGTACAAGAGCTCAGTACAGCATGAGAAATATGTTGTCCTTAGCGAGATAGAGAGAACAGAAAACAAGAAACGGGTAGGAGGAGGAGGACGTTGTAGGCTCTAGGCGGATCTAGCCTTGCAAGACATGCCCAGGCAGTTTCTCCGCCCGAGGGGCTCCATTCAGAAAAGTTCGTCCCTGTTCAGAAGCGCAGCACGAGACGGATGAACAAGACGGCGCGCACAGCGAAGGCACAGAGGTTAGCCAGATTAACTGTCCGGTTGGGTAACTCTGCACTGAGGAAAAGGAAATGGGAAGAACAGATGAGAAGATATGAAGAGTGTCTGTCCGCACAAACATTTGGAAGGCAACTGACAACGGCTACTGTTGTTCATTACATCACGGTGGCGTTCAAAAAACACAGTGTAACGCTTTTAGAGCAACTCAGACAGACGTTGGCTGGTATTAAGGCTTTGTCCTTGGTTTATGACTCACCAAGACAGACACTACTTAGGCGCATCTATAGGTATGTCGCATACTTGTGTACGTCTGTTCGTGCTATCTTATACGTTGACGACGGAGTCTCCGTCAGAGCTGCTCAGCAGTAGATGGGTAATCAAGAGTATAGGCACAGGCCATGTTCCATAACAGTAATCGACCATCTTCCTTTCACATTACGTACAATATAACCGATAAAGGACATACGTTCACTTTAAACGTAACACAATTTTTAATATAATTGTGCTCATTTTAACTTTTCAAGATCGAGTTGCAAAAAGGAAAAAGAACAAAGAAGCCAAATGTAAAGAATTATATCCAGAACATGCAAGGCTCTGATTTTCGCAACTCGCTGAACAGATGCCATTCAGTGTCTTATAGTAGGTCTGCTTTTGCGTTATGTGCACAGTTTTGCAACGGTATTTACACACCGGCGATACAAGCAACATAACCATGGGCAACGTCTCCTCTGTCTTGCTCTTATCCGGCCATGTGCTGCTTTTCCCCCGCCGAAACAAAGCACAATACTCGAAACGCTGGCGGGAGCCGTTAGAAGTGTATCCCTTTCATCCGCTGAGCCGCGACAGTTACGCGTATACGGGACATCCGTAACTCCGCCGGATACACCGCGGCAACGTCGAGCTAGGTGTTACGCGACCCACACCTGTAGCGGCGCCCGTATCCCCAGGCCGCATGCCCCGCAGGAGGCGAAAGCTGCCATGGGGAGTTTCCGGGAGACGCCAAAGTCCCACATAGAGTCCGCGAAAGGGAGAGCGGCCGCTTTCTTGGGGCCTTTGTCGGTCGGCGAACTCCTCAGATTTCGCGCGTCGTCGTCGCGAGAAGCACCGGACGCGTGTGCTCGTGACAGCACCGCGTGCCCCGAAGACAATGGAACGGGCAGTGGTTGTTGCTGCCTCCGGCCGTAATGCGAGAACAAGCGCCGAGACACCGTCGCAGGTGGACGATCATCATGCAACGTTTCCCTGCACCCGCACGCGCCGCTGATGCGCCCACGCGTAAAGACGCATAGCGAAACTGAACAGCCGCAGGGCGAGCTCCAGCGCAGGAGCGTTTTACTCGCAGACCATTCAGGCTTTAAGAATGTATTTTCGGTACTTTTATTCAGCATCAGCGTGGCCTCCAAAAAAAATTCTGCCGTCGCCGTCGCCGTGAAGTTCCGTATAAAGTCCAAACACGATAACATCGCCTCCGCGCGTCGTACTCTGTATTGCGAGTGAAAGCTTGCGAGGGTCAGCTGACGATCGCGGCTTATAATCGCGCGCGCGAGCCACATGGGCCCATTCAACTCCGACTGCTGCTGCTGCTGCTGCTGCTGCTGCTTACGGCGCGGCCGCGCGGCCGCCGTCTCTTTAAAGCGATGTGAGACGTGGCCTACGTGCGCGCCCGCGCGGGCCTCATCTTCAAAGCGATCTGCGATGTGGACAAAGTGCATGCGCCGAGTGCAGGTATAGCGTTGTATGCACTGTGCTTTCAGCGTTTAATTCGCATTGAAGCGAGACACAACACGAAGATAAATTTTCTCGCTTTTGCTAACGCGTTTCCTCATTCCAGCACTTTGAACAGCTAGTTTCCGCGGTCATCGAGCGCGATGTGTTCATGATTACCTGTGCGCGCGTGACACCGTGATTGTTAATTTAGTTAGTAAGTGAATGCTTACAAGTTATATACGGCCGATAAAACTACTATTCTTACTTCGTATAGCTGTCTACTAATTTGCTATCGCAATCGATCTTTCGGATTTCGGGCGAAACTGCGCTTTGTGTGTGTGTTTGTGTGTGTGTGTGTGTGTGTGTGTGTGTGTGTGTGTGTGTGTGTGTGTGTGTGTGTGTGTGTGTGTGTGTGTGTGTGTGTGTGTGTGTGTGTGTGTGTGTGTGTGTGTGTGTGTGTGTGTGTGTGTGTGTGTGTGTGTGTGTGTGTGTGTGTGTGTTGTGTGACACGGACGTTCTTCCAATTCCCAAATTACCTCAATTTTGTTTTAATACGTTCATGCGATACTACTGCTACGATTACTACTATTGCAACTACTACTACTAACTCTACTAACGCTACTATTACTACTACTAGTACTACTGCATGTATTAATAATAAGAATAATAAAAAGAAGATGAAGAAGGAGCTTATCGCGCACGCGTACGGGACTGAATTTGTCGGCAAGTTTTCAGAACCACCGGGGCACCATTCCCATCCAAGAGCTGCTCGCAGACTAATTAACGAGGTGACGCCAACGTCAGCGACGCTGTTTACTTGAACGCAAAGCCTTTCAGTGGCAGGATGCTTTGCGGCACACAGATACTGGTCGTGCGGACTTTCAAGAAAGAGGACAACGCCGAGCTTGCTAAAAACTTGGCGCTGCACAGACGCATTAGTCATCCTCGCCTTTCGTAATTAGCCGACTCAAAGCGGCTATTGACCCTGACGCCCAGTGCATGGCACAAACATGCTATATACCACTTAAAAGTGGGCTAGCCTCCCAAAAGCATATTTGCGCGCGGCATAGACGTAAAGTCGCCTGCAGCAGCCTGACCATTGAGGGCGAGCGATGAACACGAAGCCGTCGCACATACAGTGCTCTATGGAAACTTATGACCATAACCGCGACACTCCCTGCCAATTCGACGTTCAGTCTCTATAATTACTCGAAAATGAGACGTCCACCCAATCGTAGCAATTGCTACAAAGGAAACCCATACGGGTTCCTCAGTTCAGTTTTGCACAGTTCTCAGTTTAATCAAGGGATGTATACCTCTTGTTTCTTCAGGGCAAGGAACGCTCGATCCATTAAGCCTCTTTACGGATTTCACGTCGTCGCTGCGCATATCGCCTCATTATGTGGGCATTTTCAAGTAATAAATAATACAAAATATTCTTCTAGTCGCTACAGGGACTTTCCGTAGAAATGCGACTCGGTAAGAATACGGCCGTCACAAGAGGCAAAATCAAAAGCACTGCGTCCGCTGCCAGTGCTCGCAGATACTCTCTTATCGCTCGACTCTCCGCAGGTACGCACGTACTTCATCACAGTAGGCATTGGACTTCTCAAATCTCACGCAATCCCTGTGAAACGCACAATCCTTTACTGCTCTCGCGCAGTCGACACCTCGCTCTGCACGAGTCACCGCCCTGGGTATTATCTACGTGGAGCTCTTCGAAATTCTTTTCCTTTATTTATTTATTTATTTATTTATTTATTTATTTTCCTGCTTTCCTCGTTTCTTGGAAAAACTCGCGCTCACACGGTGCACTCCGCTCAAAAACGATTAAGCGCAATTTTAGGTCAGGATGCATCGATGCGTCTTACGTTGGTTTGCTTCGTTTGATTCTGTATAAGGGCTAAATACAGTCCGACTTAGCGCGCGCACGCGTTACGTCACGTTGGCGAGAACAAAGGCGTCTGCAATTCCGGCCGATGGTTCGACGCACTCGCGCAGCCATGCAGCGTAACCGGACGGGCCGGGAGTCGAGCGACGGTCGCCCGCGCGCCGGTAACGTCGGACTATAAACGCGCCTTTAAGGCTGTTTCGAGATGACTGAACTACGTTCACGCTACGTTTTAACTTCTAGCATTTAGACCACTCGGTCCCCTCCACTCCAACGTACACAAACGCTTTCTTCCGGAAGAAAAAGAAGCAAAGAACAGCTGTGCGCCGGCACCTGCATACGCACAGTGTGGGCGGAACATATATCACCGGCTCACGCACACCGGCGATCTATACACACACTCCTTTTTACCATATATAGAGTGGGACCGGTAACAGAACGTAGCGGAACGAAGAAGAAAATGACTAGCATGCACTCGAGGGAGCGATATATAGAAATAATAACAAGAAAACGCCGAAAATTTTCGGGTATAGCCCTGCGACGATCCGGTTGTTTGTACGAACACGAGAAAGTCAACACCCCATAAAAATCTTACTGACGCAAAGCTTGAGAAGGGGCAATTATCGTCGCACAAGCGGCAAATACGACCAAGAGTATGTGCAAGCAGTTCATGAAGCAGCGATTCGACAGGGGCGCAAGTCAGTGCTTGACAAAGTCCCGAGTCGAAGTGCCTTCGTCGCGGTACAGAGCTTCGCTTTCGCGCATGGTGCAAGATCCTCCGGAAGTTCACGATAACCAAAACTCCTCAAGGGTAGCTCTTAAGATGATATAATTCGGACTCTCGGAAACACCAGAACCAGCCAGAAAACAATCGTGAGAAGGCACGGATGGCGCAGCTTGGTGGGTAGTGTCACACACACACACACACACACACACACACACACACACACACATATATATATATATATATATATATATATATATATATATGGTAACGGAAGACAGCGCATGTTGTGCCAGACTGCCAACACACCGCCCTAAGCACTTGCTCCTTACCTATAGATCCACACAACTTCGAGTTGAGCTCGGATACTCGCAGGATGGACCGTTCGCCAAAGGAGATGAGGATGGAGTGAGCGACTTGTGCAAGAGACAACAGCGGGAGACGCACGGCGCTTGCTTGCAGAGGGAGCGAATCTTGACTGGCCCTCCCTCATGCGCGATAACGGAGACCTTTCAGCGGGCTTCTCGGATAAAATGGCTGAGATTGGTGCGTTATACGTGGTCACGTGTGCCACGCGGACGAAACTCATCCACGAGGGCTAGCCCACCAGCGAGCCTTCCCTGCTACCCAGTATAGAGGCATTTGCCCCTGGTGCGGCACCAAGCCCACCTTATATCACATTACATGGGGATGCGTTCAGAATCAACAATTCCTTCAAATAAAAGACCCGAGTGCGGAGCAGCGGGAGAGGGTGCTCTCCAGCAGCGACCCGAAAGTCCAGCATGGACTAGTAAGGCACGTTCACCGAGTCATCATCATCATCATCATCAGCAGCAGCAGCAGCAGCAGCAGCAGCAGCAGCAGCAGCAGCAGCAGCAGCCTGGTTACGCCCACTGCAGGGCAAAGGCCTCTCCCATACTTCTCCAACAACCCCGGTCATGTACTAATTGTGGCCATGTCGTCCCTGCAAACTTCTTAATCTCATCCGCCCACCTAACTTTCTGCCGTCCCCTGCTACGCTTCCCTTCCCTTGGAATCCAGTCCGTAACCCTTAATGACCCTCGGTTATCTTCCCTCCTCATTACATGTCCTGCCCATGCCCATTTCTTTTTCTTGATTTCAACTAAGATGTCATTAACTCGCGTTTGTTCCCTCACCCAATCTGTTCTTTTCTTATCCCTTAACGTTACACCCATCATTCTTCTTTCCATAGCTCGTTGCGTCGTCCTCAATTTAAGTAAAACCCTTTTCGTAAGCCTCCAGGTTTCTGCCCCGTAGGTGAGTACTGGTAAGACACAGCTGTTATACACTTTTCTCTTGAGGGACAGTGGCAACCTGCTTAATGATGCCCACAAGTTTGTCGTTCATTGCTTCAACACCAAGGTCCTCTTCCTGAGTTAAAGCCGAATACCTGTTGTGTAGCTTGATCTGGAATTCCTCTATTTCCCTCTTACCGCTAACTCATCGATCGGCTTCTTATGTACCAGTTTCTTCCGTTCCCTCCTCAGGTCTAGGCTAATTTGAGTTCTTAACATCCTAGCTGTGGTCACTGCAGCGCACCTTGCTGAGCACGTCCACATCTTGTATGATGCCAGGGTTAGCGCAGAGTATGAAGTGTATTTCATTTCTTGTCTCGCCGTTCGGGCTCCTCCACATCCTCTTTCTGCTATCCCACTTGCGGAAGAAGGTATTCATTATCCGCATAGTATTCTGTTCCGCAAACTCTACTAATAACTCTCCCCTGCTATTCCTAGTGCCTATGCCATATTCCCCCACTGCCTTGTCTCCAGTCTGCTTCTTGCCTACTTTGACATTGAAGTCGCCCATCAGTATAGTGTATTTTGTTTTCACTCTACCCATCGCCGATTCCACGTCTTCATAGAAGCTTTCGACTTCCTGGTCATCATGACTGGATGTAGGGGCGTAGACCTGTACAACCTTCATTTTGTACATCTTATTAAGTTTCACAACAAGACCTGCCACCCTCTCGTTAATTCGTTAATGCTATAGAATTCCTGTATGTTACCAGCTATATTCTTATTAATCAGGAATCCGACTCCTAGTTCTCGTCTCTCCGCTAAGCCCCGGTAGCACAGGACGTGCCCGCTTTTTAGCACTGTATAGGCTTCTTTTGGCCTCCTAACTTCACTGAGCTCTATTATATCCCATTTCATCATCATCATCATCATCATCATAATCAGCCTGGTTACGCCCACTGCAGGGCAAAGGCCTCTCCCATACTTCTCCAACTGTTGGAGATCCCATTTACTGCCCTCTAATTCCTCCAATAGCACTGCTAGACTCGCCTCACTAGATAACGTTCTAGCGTTAAACGTTGCCAGGTTCATATTCCAATGGCGGCCTGTCCGGAGCCAGGGATTCTTAGCACCCTCTGCTGCGTCGCTGGTCTGACCGCCGCCGTGGTCAGTTGCTTCGCAGCTGCTGGGGACTGAGGGCCGGGGTTTGATTGTTGTGTTCATATAGGAGGCTCACCGAGTAGCCACCCTCAGTGGTGCCCTGGAATAGGGGCGTCGACCCTGCGCAGATGGGGAATAAGACCGTGAAGACGGCCGACCACATCTGCCACCGCTAATTTCTAACCAATTAGAGCAAATAAAGTTTTTCCTCCTCCTCCTCCTGCTACTTCGTATTTTGCTTCTTTTATTTTACTTTCTCTCCTTCCACATTTTCCCTTCTTTCTTTTATTATTTTTTTTTAATGCGCAGCGCTGACGGTCACGCGCCAGAGGCACGCGGCACTTGGACACGTGCGGCCGTTGCGGAACACTTGTAACTCCGAAATCCGGCATACTTTTGTTTTCCTTTAGTATACGACGGTATGCATGTGAAACCCCGTACACGAATTCAATTTTAGGTGTTGTGTGTGTATTACCATTGTTTAATGCGCCAGGCGGCAATTCACGTTAAGCGTGGCACAACTACAACGCATTTGATTGCATATATGGAGCATTTCATTGTTGCTTTGGTCGTCGTATATTTGTTTGGCGCGGCAGGCTGTGCCATTACGCGCCGCTGCATGACCTAACAGCTGCTGCCAAGGCCCACAGCTGTCAAGGTAAGAGCGCGCCCTGAGACGCGAAACCAAAGTGCGAGGCTGTGCCTTGGACCGTCGACCTGGCGCACTTGCGTACTAGGTTAACGACAGCGGGGATCCTTCGTTTCGAAATAATTATGGCACGTGGACAAAGTGAACGGTGCACCCCTTCTTATTCGGGTCAGAGGTCGCCGACTTTAGATGCCAGACACCGACGCAAGAGAACGTAAAGACGCGCGCCTTGCAGGAGCGCGGAGGCTTTGATTTGGATAATGACGTTCTTCTTCCGCAGGTGCCTAGAGCCCGCTACGTCGCGGACGGTCGACCTGCCCGAGGTTCACCGTGACGCAGCAGCAGTTATCACGACTACTGAGGGGCGACGGCGCGACCACAGATAGTGCGCATGGTGCCACGGAGGAGCAGACGATAAGGGCAGCCGCATCAAGGGTTGACGACGCGAAGAAAAAAGAAAGTATCTTGCCCCATGGAGCGGCTGCGATAAAATAAAAAAAATAAAGAAAAGCCTTCTAGGAACCGATTCCGCTGAATAGAGTCGGTCTATTTGCACGCACTGTTTGTAAACGTGGCAACGTAAGCGATCGAAAGGTCAAAAGTGGCGCCTGGATGGCGGAAGACTGGTGGGCTGGCTGATTCGGCGCCGCCGGGAGGGAACGCGAGCGTGTTGTGTACGTGTACCGGTGATTATACGTCAAGCTCGATAAGGCCTTGCCACGACCACCGTGCGGACCAATCCTAACAGGCCCGCGGGAACCATAGAGTGCATTTGCTCACGCTCAAGTGCGCCTTACGTGAAAAGAGTTTATATCATAATTGTAGACACGTACTACTGGCTTCTCAACCACTATGAAAATTGAGTGAAGAATGCGGGTATGTTTGTTTGGGATTATAGTTGTCCGGTAAAGAGTAGGCCAGCCACAAAGAGAAGAGTGCCGTGGTGTGTGTGTGTATGTACAATGGGCGTACGATGAAAGCGACGTGCGCGTGTTTGTGCCGTCTCTTTCTGCCCCGGTACTCAGCAGTTGAAAGCTGCCGTCAGCAGCACGTGCATCTGAAGATCGCAACTGCGCAGATTACAGAGAACTTGCTCCTTACAACGTTCCCACAGAGAACAATCAAACGCGTGAGAGAGCACGATGAACACGACGCTCGATTGCTTCGCCGCTGCGCACAAGACATTTGATCTTGCGCTCGGAACCGAAGGCCTTTTACTACAGGCCGCTGTTTCTCACAGGTGGAGAACGTAATACGTGCCGGCACCAGACACTTACCCAAGACCGTATGCGCGTCTTTCTACGACGTTGGACTGCTTCCAGAGTACGCGGCTGCTTCTTGTCGCTGGTATAGGAGTGTCGGCCCGTTTTCACACACGATTATTTAGCTTTCTAAATGCACTAACAGCCTGCACCCCACCTCGGCGTACTAGGTAAGAAAAAGAAATATGACGAGAAAGGATCTCGCCATATAAACGCACCATTTCTCACAAGACGTCTTAAGAATGCGGTTACGGTTCCCAGATCTTATGATGTTTCCCATAGACTTCTTCTGTATATACTATCTCCTAAGTTAAAATTTATTGGGAAGGAACGAAGCAAGAGTGTACTTGTGTAGCGTTTATGTATAGACAGCCTTCTGGGCCCTGTAATGGCTACAATCAACGTTTCACGTTTGCCCGCCGTGGATCTTTAGTGGCTTTGGCGTTGCTAAGCAAGAGGTCGCAGGATCAAATCCCGGCCGCATTTCCGATGGGTGTCGAAATGCATGAAACGCCCGTGTATACCGTGCATTGGGTGCACGTCGAAGAACCCCGGGTGGTCAAAACTAATGCGGAGTCCCCCACTTCGGCGTGCCTCGTAATCAGATCGTGGTTTTGGCACGTGGAATACTACGTCGCCGCACACACCCATCGAGAGATCCCCACCGCGTCTCGTATCTCGATCAGTGGTCGCGCGCCGCTGGGGAAACGCCGGCCTTGGCACGCTTCCGGCGATCCGGAGTGCCTCAAGGTCCTCCAGTGAGACACCTCAGCTCGGAGCGCTTTTCTGGGCTCGCAGTCAATCAGTGCTGATCGATTGGCTGGCGCGCCAGGCCGGTCCTGCGTCGAGCAGGTATATAGGATGTACGGCCGACGCGAGGGCGAGGAATCGTGTTTCTCGGCGGGTACCACCAGTACGCCTCAGGGTCACGGTAGTACGCGTCGAATTCTCGAGCGGTGTCACTTCCTTTTTCGTTGAACATAGCTTTACTTGGTTCCCGCGGCTGACCTCGGCTCGCAGACGAGGTCGCTCGTCATAGGGATTGAACTACCGTAATGTTCCCTAGCTATATACGCCCCAGCTTCGTTTATTTCTGTTATTTTTTCTTCCGTTATGCTTTTTTTTTATTATTATTAAAGAAGGATGCAGAAGTGCGACAGGCCCTGTCGCTGCCTGGTTGTGCTTGTCACTAACCTCATGCAACGCGTAAGTAATGAGATGGTAAAAACAAATTGCTTCCTGTCGTAGGGAAAGAAACAGAAATGTGACCGAACTTGTACATTTACAAAAGCCCAGTGGTGACAGTATGAGGATCGTATAGCTGACGGTAGCCCATACATGCACTCGTATGCCTGAGAGTAATATAACGTGTGGAAAACGCACGAGTCTTTAATTGTCGTAGGTACAAGTTCGAGAGACCGCCATAGGAACAGGCAGTCGGCGAAACGAAGCAGAAGGGAACGGCTTAAGAGGCACTGGCTTGCAAGGAATTTTGTGGCAATACTGAGCGTAGGGTTTTCCGAAGAAGCTGGTCCTCGAGCACATTCCGCGAAGGAGCGAAGAAAGTGAATATTACCAGTGTCATTCATCACTCACAGGGAAGCTATGGAAGTAAATTATCTTCGTAATTACCGATGGCGCAGTCCGATTATTACACACACATTAGCGAGCAAGGCTTATTCTGACACTGAAAATATGGACGGTCTTTACTAGAGTGATGTAGTGAAGGAAAGCGTGTAGCGTTAAGTGGTGTAAAAAGCAATACCTTCGCACAGTACATAGCGGGATGGTGCAATGACACCTGGTGAGTTCACGTGCGTACATTCTTTGAGAGAGAAGTTCGGTTATCAATTGTGTGGCTTTAACACCCCATAACCAATTAGTGAATACTTTCCCTGCTTTTTAGGCAGGCACCACATCAATCCCTAATTGAATTCGCTACACAAACAGAATATATATATATATATATATATATATATATATATATATATCCTATCGCACTTTGAACGAAGGGAGCTTCAGAAACGTTAAAATATTCGGCGGAAGAAGTGTTTGAACCGATGCAAAATAAAGGGAGCCAGTAAACCGTCTCGAAAGTCATGCAGCTTCTCGCACTCAGTTCCGTGCTGAGCGCGAAAAGCATATGCGCATTTCTGAGATATCGTAGTAGATAAGGGACACGTCATTTTACATGCAGTCATGCCCAGGACATGTTGTACGAAATCGGTTCTCGGAAATAAAGTGACGCGAAGCATCGAGGAGCATCCCTCCTGGTTACTGCTAGTGCTAGCTGGTATGCAGATTCCCGTGCATGCCTCTTGACGCTTCAGCGAGCAGTGGGGGCGTGTCCCACACCGAGTTGCATCAGGACGGCGCGGCGGCCGACATGCAAGGCGAGACAGACGAAAACGCGGAGCCTGCGGAGAACAGTCCAGCCAGAGAAGAGGCTCGGGGCAGGATTCGGTAATTCTGCTCCCCAGACAGGCGGTCAAGGCCGCCGCCATGCAGGCATCTGGTGCGAGAAGCTCCAGATGGTCGGCATACCGGGCTCTATTAGTCATCCGGCCACGCTGTGAGAAATGTGCATGAAGACCTTGAACACCTCGCACGTTCGGAGCGCCCGAAAGGCGAGGCCAACCCTTCTGCAGTCGTCGCCTGGGGCTGCCGGAGTAAGCAGCCGCAAATTTACGGCCGCCCTCGCTTCCGCATGGCAACGAGGAGCCGCACTACGCCAGCGCCGGTGGCGTCTTTTCGCGGCACTGCGAGGTGCTGACATTCCAGTAGCGTGCGGTTCGTCTGGTTTCGGCGACTTTGGGCAACGATAGATCGAATTTGCTAATAAGTGTCCATCCTTAGTGCTGATACCACAGATAAGACCTCCCGAGTCGGGACATGCCGCCCTTTCGGCGAGCGAGTGGCATTTTATCCAGCACTAGCTGCTCAATAGGGTACCGCCGTCTCGTTATTGATTATTTTTTGTCATGTGCTTGAAGACACGCCGCATTTACAAGGATGGTATACACAATGAGGCGTCACAGCGCGGAGAGACCGGCCCCCGCAATAGCAAAAATGCGGCTACTACATATATATATATATATATATATATATATATATATATATATATATATATATATATATATATATATATATATATATATATACACACACATTCGTTCACAACACCACACATTGGCAGAAAAATTACGATGGCAATCGCATTGCTGGCAATGAATTACCCGAGCCCTTCTCTAGCGGTGCCGATATGAAGAGTCTCGAAGCTCTCCGTACATGCCCGAAACTTGCCCGTATTTCTTGCGGCTGTCGCTATTCCAAGATAACGTATCTGAGATGAAAGCTCACATGCCTTATCTTCATTGTTACACTCTTCCTTGACATCTCTCATCGACGCTCTGGTATCACGCAGTGTGAGTCACTGTCAATGTAAATAATTAGACAACGGGTGAAGCTACCTGATGTCTTGTCTCTGTCCGTTCAGCAAAGCTGTTTTATTGCTTCTGATAACGGGTCTCGTTATACGGACGGAACCGAACGTTATATGTCATATCACGTATAAACGGATATATATATATATATATATATATATATATATATATATATATATATATATATATATATATATATATATATATATGTGTGTGTGTGTACGTGCTCCTGAAGGGCGGCGGGCCCCCAGGCAGAGTACTCGCATCTGATGGGGTGCACCCCAGCTTCGAGGGGCTGGCCATCATTGCCAGTCACCTGAGGTGCGTGCTCCTGCGGGGCCGCGGGCCCCCGCAGAGTACTCGCATCTGATGGGGTGCACCCCAGCTTCGAGGGGCTGGCCATCATTGCCAGTCACCTGAGGTGCGTGCTCCTGCGGGGCCGCGGGCCCCCAGGCAGAGTACTCGCATCTGATGGGGTGCACCCCAGCTTCGAGGGGCTGGCCATCATTGCCAGTCACCTGAGGTGCGTGCTCCTGCGGGGCCGCGGGCCCCCAGGCAGAGTACTCGCATCTGATGGGGTGCACCCCAGCTTCGAGGGGCTGGCCATCACTGCCAGTCACCTGAGGTGCGTGCTCCTGCGTGGCGGTGGACGGTCACATGTGTCTCGGCGTGATCACACCTCGAATGGTTACGCCGGGCCCGCGCGGCGGGGCTCACCATCCCGTCCGGGCGATGCCCAGGCTGCCCCCTGTGACGGGTCGGACCAACACGCTGCACGTGCCCGCAGCTCCGGCACGACCAGGGGCGCCGGTTGCCGAGAGGGCAGCGGACACCGCGGAGATCGCCCCACCTACGCCGAGGCTGTCGGCTACGCAGCGCCAACGCCGAGTGACTGAGTGGCCAACACTTCAGGTACGGCGCGATCCGGCACTTTTTGGTCCCGCGAGTTCATGACGTTGCGTAAAACAATTGACAAGCGGGTGCGATTTGAGATGCATGCCTCTAATATGAATAAATATTTAGCCTCGGGCGTCGCACCGAAGGGTCTTCAGGTAAAACAGAAGTTGGCAATGGATACCTTTGACGAAAAAGAAAGAGAGCAGTGGAAGTCTATACTGCGGGAGGCCTCGCTTGGGCTCACTCGGCTGAAATTAAATACTTGTTCTGTTTACCTTGTAGCATCACTTGAAATGTGTGGTGCCACGTATTTGTCATTGAACCGTCGCGGCACTATTAGCGCTGTAACATAAGTAGGTGCTCTGCCCCTAAAAAAGTGACAGAGCAATATTTACTGCTCCACTTCTGAATAACCGCGCTAGGCATTTCAAATGAATGCCGACTCAAGAAAGTATAGCCTTTGTCAAAAACCTGCAGAAAATTAGCGGTTTCGGGAGTATTGCGACGTTCCATAGTTGGATCGACACTGCACGTGAGCTAAACCGACTGCAGACTAATAGAATAAAAGAGAACTGTCGTCTTCACCATGCGTACTCTTACAGACCCAAACTATGGTTCCTGCAGGGCTCCACCACTTCGCTCGATAGCACGTTTTTCTTGCGCGTGGTGGCTTTCCACGCAACTCGCCACGGTGTCAAGTGGCTGTGGCGTTCAGCTGCTGAGCGCGAGGTCGTGTGTCCGATTCTCTGCCGCGGCGACCGCATTTTGATGGGGGCGAATCGCAAGAAAGCTCGTCTACGCAGATAAAGGTGCACTTTAAACGACCAAGGATAGTCGAAATTAATCCGTAGCCCTACGCTACAGCCGCACAGTTTCGGAGCATTAAATCTCACAATTCGATTGAAATAACTCAGACCTAGCTCTCAGAGATGCTCTGCCGCTCGTTGATCACAGAGTAAAGCCAGGACGCCGGCCGCACGTAACGCTATACTGTATCGGACACGGCGAGCACTGCTCGTAATAACTGCGGAAATAACGGGATGGTACCAACGACGGCCGCTTCGCCACAGCCTCAGCAGCTGTCAGGTTCAACGGCACTTGTGCTTCAGAATTACACTCCCGCGCAGAGGGTGTCGCGCTTCCACTGAACCATCGGCGAGCGCGTAGCGTGACTAATAATCATCGCCCCCGACGTGCAAGGTAGAAAGTGTAAGGAAGGTTGCCCGAAGCTACAGCTGCGTTCTGCCCAGTGATTAAGTGCTATCGTCGCGAAGGAAAAAAATTGCGCCTTTTCGTAACCGCACGCCCTTTACTTGGCGTCGTCCGAAGGGCCGTCTTTTTCTGCCTTGCAAAAGGGCCGCCGACTCTCGCTACAACCACTCATCGTGTTGAGGCTGGGATGCGCTACGCGGGTGACAAGAAAGCGCTCGCCTGCGCACAATGCGCGGTATGCGCTTATCGCGGGGACTCGTGGGTGCGCCGTGCTGACGTCACAAGAACCGGAGGAGAGAACAGGTCCCGGACCTTCAGTAGTTGTTGCGACACTACGCGCATACGGTTCGTGGTTTCGCACGTACTCTGGCCTGGAGAGGACAACTCATTCAAGCCGGACTCCCGATAGGATTGCGGACGCCCTGGGGGCTTTCGATATCGGGGGTAAGGCAAACAGAGCTGAAAATGGAAAAGGCTGCGGCATCGCCGCAAGCGAGCGTACGCGGTGTGATCAAGGAAGGGAAATGATGCCTTACAGAGGCGAGAAGTGGAGGAGGCGGAGGTAGAATACGCTAAAAGCGGTGTGGCCCTGCATTTCGTGGTTGCGCTGCCGTCGGCGCTAAGGCTATCTGATAAGCCTCGGTAATGGAGAAGCCCGAAAAGCTCCCGGCCAGGCGTGCGCGAGAAACCGACAGTGCAATGACGCAACTTCCGGAAGAGAAAGTGATATCTGAACGAACAGGCACGCCTCCTGATCTCGCTTGGCTAATGTCGCCTATGATAGCCACATTCCTCTTACGCACGTCTCTCCCACTCCTTCACTGCTCTCCTCTTTGCAGAGTTGGCTTCTTCCAGATGGCGTACATGTGACTTTGCTTTATTTTGTTGTCATAGTTGGCATTCCAATAGCAGTCGGTGTGCAACGAATGCAGTACTACAGAAAAATATTCTGAGCCCACATGTGTGTAAAACGATTAAGCTTCCTACAAAAATTATTTGAAGGAACTCTGGCGCTGCGATATATCAGTTACCGTGGGAATGGCAACGTTCTTGTGGGAATAATTATTACGCCTTGTCTTTCTATATTTTCAAGCAATCATGTTTTTTATAACGCATGAAGACGACAAGGCTCCGCGGAATTCGCATCATTGAAAATTGTTGCGTTTATAACGCAATATTTTGTTGAAAATGATCAATTTGCCGATTCAGAAAGCCATTTCAAGCCACAAGGACGAAGTTTAGTCAAATTCATGATCCGCCCATCATTCTCATGCTGGCAGAACCGCCATAGTTTCGGCACCCGTAGACACTAGTGCCAGAGTTCCCTCTAGTAAATTTTGTAACAAGCTCCCTGTGTGAAAAAAAAATGTTCTCAACTCCAGCCTCTATTCAGCTAGACTCTTGCCTTCAAAAAGAAAACGCAGATTTACTGAAGTGTTTCGGAAAGTTAAAACGGCCAGTCGACAAGCACCACCGACGCCATGGCAATTTACGTCAACTCCTGAAGCGACAAAGAATTAAAGTCAACGTATTATATGAAACACCTACGTAATCGTCCATAAAAATTACCGTGACGACATTTATGCAGTGTCATTGAATATGCAGAGCAGAAGCGTACTACCAAGGTGACTATCGCTTTATGATCGCTATGATAAATGATCAGTGGCTCTATGGCGACACTGGAAATGTTCTTGGCCAATGTGAGGTCTACACACGGCCGATGACGCGTCGCGGGCACACTGATGTTTGTGTAACCCGGAATGCCGAACCTTTCCAAAGTAAACGTCAAGAACTACTTTCCGTTGGCCGAGAGCCGTCTATGTTGAAATACCCCACAATTACAAGATGGGAGTGGAGTCGGTACGGGTAGGGTTGACCCGAACAAAGATGCATACGCTTGGCGTTTGCGGCACGATCTTCGTCCGTCTTACGTGCCGCCCGCCGTCGCCGCGCACATTCCCGCTTCTGTTCACGACGGTGTTCTTCGTAGGCGCGCTGTTCTTCCGCAGTCCTCCCCGCACGCGGCCTACTCATTGCACGGGTGGGAGGGGACTGAGATAAGCTTACGTGGTTTGCCTATAGAGCCCGTGACGCAAAACCGCAATCCATACTAAACAGTGCCTGTTCCAGTTTTACCTTTTTTATTACGATATTTTTTTTATCACAGTACGTTTTGACACTTCTCGCGATTAAACACAGCTGGGACATACCCTGCAATCCTCTTTCGCTTTAAGCTTTAGCTCTTTTAGCTCTCGGGTGGCCGGCATCTTTCTTGCCTGCGCACACAAAACGCCAGAACCTAGCGTATAAAAGCTTGGCTATAAAGATAAGGAAATAAAAAAGAAAAAATATATTTCGATCACATATTCTCAGCAACTAGGAAGTGATTCTCATACGGCGCAGGCCGCTTGCTCGGACCATGTCGGCGAGGCCGCTTCTTTTACAGTGTGGCGCATGACGAAAAATTGCATCATCTTCGGCCGCATTCACGGCCGCTAGTAGAGAGGAAGCACCGCTGGGAAGGAGAGGGGGTTGCAGGGGAGGAGGCTTGGAGGGGCTGAGTGCATTTCCGGGGGCGATGGAGGGTTCCAGAAATTGAACTACATTCGGCACGCACTGCCAGAGGCGGGACAGTGGCGAGGGAAACGCAAGGAGGTAATCTGCAGAGGAGCTTGGCGTACAGAAAGTCAAGTATGGCTGGCCTTCGTGCAAAAGGCAAAATAGAAAAAAAAGCACATAAAAAAGAGCAGCATAGAGCAAATTGCATCACCCGAATGCATTTCACTGTAATAAACTGGATACGTTTTTCTTCATTGAAGTCGCAGCAACAGGCGTAGCACGTTAGTTTCGAACTTTGTGAAACCTCCTAAACAATATTCTACAATATCTTGACCAACTTTGAGAACAAGAAAGAATATTCTGTGCTGAGTACATTTTAATGCTGGAAATATTACGGATGCCTTCTTAGAAATTAGTAAAAGGGTTTTAAAGACGATCTATCTGTGGCTCCATCCGGAGCCAAGAGTGATTAGCGCAGCTCTTTGCCACGAACCCCCCCCCCCCCCCCCCCGCTCAACGGGGTAAAACATTCGCTACCCAATATTTGCATATCAGTGTGAGTGTTGCTAGCGTTGGACGCAAGAGTTTTATCAGGAACAAGCCGGATGCCATAAAGGAGATACCGTTCGGCTCCTTGTAAGAACAAGTCCGCTGAACGGTCTTGAGGACAAATGATCTGCCACTCAGCGCGCACGACCAAGCAGAAAAAACAAATTTTGCCACAGATATCTGGGTAACCTCATAACACTAAGGCGTTACATGCAGTAACACTCTCTGGACTTCGTTTTTGGTGTCGACGTGAGATAAAACGTGTTGATCCCGGAATCAAGATGACAGAGGGCTTTAGATCAGAGGGACGCAAACGTTGGGGCCCCCTAGCGCTTGGGGCCACGATACTGCGCAGACCCTTACGTAGGGGCCCGCGCATGCGCACTACCGTGGCCCCAAGCGCTAGCGGGCCCTAACGCTTGCGTCCCCCCTAATCTAAAGCTCTCTAATCAAATACATGGGCGGGCCCATCCTGATACCATGCAGTACACGACACGTGTCCCCCTAAGGGTTTTAATGCGATTTCTACAATGCATTAAAAAACGTAGACGTGGGCTCTGGTACAAAAGTATGGATAAACTGGCAAGTTAGTTGACATTCTCCTTGGGGAGCTTTTGAAGCGCAAGAAAAAAGTGGGTTCTGTGTGTTTTCGTCTCTTTGTTTCGCTTCGAAAAACTTCTCAAGGGGATTCTCAGTGCACTACATGTCTTTACAAGGGTTAATGCGACAGCATTATACAGATCAAAGCCTGTCTTTCGGCAATGTAGGGAGGTATGTCCTCGGGGGTACCAGCGTTGGGTGAAAGTGACGGCTGGAGAAAGGAGGAGCAGCGGAGTGGTATGACGTAGAGCAGAACGTGACAGGGATGGGCAGGTGTGCGGCTGGGTCGCACAATGGCCTCACCAATCTACTCTTTGTGAAAGTGGTTAGAATAAAACCATGGTCGTTGGATAATTATCGACAGATAGGACATCAAAATGCTATCGCATTACAGTCATTGTGGTGTAGCATGAGAACCTGTGAGCTTTCTGGCCTTTGGTAGGTGTTTGACGCAGGATTGAATCGAATTTCATTTCATTGAAAGTTCTAAGCTTCTTAAGGCCACGGGGCGCCTGACAGAAATCCCTGCCCCGCATACTGATGACGGTGGACCAGCCTGAGCCGCGCTGCTAGCGTGACTGAGAGAGGACCCAACATATTCGGGAAGCTTTTATAATGTCTCCGTCAAAGTGGGCGCGTAGTTGTCCACGGGACCGTCGCAGTCACCGGCGCTTGGTGGGATGATCTCGAGGCAATGCAACGTTTTCCAGAGTGAAAAATGCAGCCTTTCTCAGTGGCAAGGGGCTGTTCAGGCTGACACATCTTTCATTTGTTACCTTTGCAGTTTTGACATAATCCGTACCTAGAAACGTACTCATGGAGCCGCACATTTTACCATAAGTTTGAGCATTTTTTTACTGATATGATTCTTGGTCTGAGAATACACTGAACACATAGATGCATGAGCGAGGGTTTTATTCCGTGATATATTGACTTCCCCACCATAATTTATGGTCAAGAACGCATGCTGCATCTACGGGCGCATAAACGTGTGGTTAAGGCTGGTGCTGATAAGGCCTTAGCGCCATTCTTGCTATCTCAGCTATGGGCATTCAAAGAAACGTGTGCAGGGGCTGCGGCAAATGCGACAAAACTGTCTCAATTGTTTACTGCTGTCTCAACCAGATGCTACGTTTCCTTCGCTCTTGCATCGTGGGCTCAGTTCTTCAAAAATCGCCTTCAGATAAACGGACCTACTTCTCAGGCAACTTCGATGTAAGGCAATTTTTATCCAGCGACGTCAGCGACACAAATGAAACAGGAACCCTGACAAATGTGAAAAGAAAAATACTGGCCGGCGGCATTGTGTAACCTTAACTATTTCAATGCAATCGACGTGATTTAGCGGAAAGGTCAGATCTGCTTGCTAAGAAATTTATTTGGTTTGTGTTCTAAGCCTTTCCATCTAATGCTTTCGTGATCTGTTTAAGTATTGAATCTCTACCATTAAAGTTGACTTCATCGAACTGAGAAAAAATATCTTTGCATTACAGGAATTACACCGAGTACAAGGAAGTGACAGTTTTACTACGGTATTAACCACAGGGCTCCGCCAAACAAACTACGTATGACGTTTTACACTAGGGCACACCAAACAGATGAAGTGCCCCTGTTTTATTTATATTTTCCACCTCAAAGAGAGCACGCTTGGCGGCTATGGAGTTATACGGCGGAACACGTGATCGCGGTGTTCGATAACCATCCGCGGCGGCCGTACTCCTAAGAAGGGATACGGAAGCGCCCGCGCACTAAGATTTCAGCGCATGTTCGGAAACCACAGGTGGTCAAATCAATCTCTAGTAACGTTTCGCAACGACGTCATTCATAGCCCAGATGCACGAGCGGTAAGGCGTTTAAAACTCTGTCATTCAATCTCTCTCGAAAGCGGTAGAGTGGCTTCCTTACAGTGCATCTTGTTCTAGAGGCGAAGTTAGATCCATTGACACCACTAAATATCCGCTAAATGTTCCTTTAAAAAGTTCGCTTCCTTAAAATAACTTGAGGAATATCTTGGGTGGGAATCTCGGTATGAGGTGGTTTCGTAGCTTTCAGTGTGTCGTCGGCAACAGATTGAATGAGCGCGTGGATTAAGTCTGCTTAGGTTGCTTCTGCACTCTTTCTAATTGCTGCATTTCGAGCAACACTTAAGGAGTTAAATTTAGCAATCTTAACGAGGCTTGCCAATCTTGCCCACGACATACAACCGACATACAAACACAGAAATTCTCGAAACATCATCGTCTTTTCTAGCTACCCGCAACGCCGAAAGCACAACTTATCCGAATGCTGCATAGTATGAAACAGAAGCAACATCAAGAATCTGCACGTCGTTTAGGAGAGCGATGAAAACCACTCGGCTTCGCGAGATGCCAGCAATATTTTTTATGCGAAAGCATCAAATAGCCCATTAAGCGAAAGAGAGCCGGCGACTTTAGCAGCGAAACGACACCTAAATTCCCATTGGCTGCGATGCCACGTGACGTGCGCGCTATGACGCAGCAGAGCGGGCGAAATGGACCTAAGCCTGCTGCCGCGCTTGGCCACCAGGCGCTGCGTGAGGGGAGAGGGCATCGCCGCGATGCCACGTCACTTTCGCTCTCACCCTTGGAGGCCTGTGTTAAGATTCGCGTTCTTTGTGCACGCAAGTTCTCACCTGTGTTCGAACTTCGCCTTGGTAATCGCTATGAAGAAATTAATGTATAAAAGAAAACAGAATAAATTCGAAAGGAAAAACGTTGGTGGTAGGGAGTTTCGAACCTACGACCCGACCCTCAGATGCCGAGTGTCTTATCCACGGGGCTAAACCAGCGCCACCTATATAGCTGGCCTCTGCACTCTGCTTTATGACAGCATGTTACATGGACCGAAATTTCCGTTGCCAAGACCGGTGTGACGAAAGCGCTGATGTTGAAATCACCGCGGCTTACTCGGGAGCGTCTCCACTAGATTATGTGGGAGTCGAGCAAGGTAGCATGACGTCACGGATAGAAGTGCACCGGCCTTGTGCTATCTAAGAGGCGCTGGCCAAGGGCGTCAACGCGCCTACTAGCCCGCGACTCATAACTCCAAGGACTCATAACTCTATAACTAGAAGGAGCGCTCAGCGGCGTTTAATTGGGCATTAATGCTTTCGGATTCACAATAAGAAGTGCTTGGGTGTCCACGGATTTTTTTAGCTTCGTCGTCAAATAAGTTTTGAGTCTATTAAAACCAGCCGCTAGTACCACGGATAATACGGGCATAATTTTCTTTTAATAATCCAAAAGGCAGGGTAATTTCGCAGCGCAAGAGCGTTTATCTAACGAGAATATTGCTGTGAAGAAGACGTAACTCTGTATTACAATACGGCTGCAAAAATTTCAGTGTTGCTTCTTCAGTAGTAAGAACTATGTCAGGAACATTTCTCATGCAGTATCTTCCAAGACAGACGTCTACATTACAATACATTATACACAAGTAGCGCATTGCAAATAGACATTTCTGATTTATGGTTCTACAAGCAGTCCTGTTGGCTCACCGAAACAGAGTGTCAGATCGGTTGACGAGATTTCAGACCACTCACGTATGATTCCCCCGTCAGGCCAAATTTGCGCACTGCCTTCATTAGCACTCATGATGCGTAAACAGCACAGCGTGATAATGACAGGAAATTTCAAACGAATGATGTCTCAAGGCCTGCGTAGGTTGGACACTGAACGTTTCAATCAGCATCACAAGTGACGTCGCAGCCCACCGGCGAATGCCACAGAGGGATTAGATAGCCGCGTGTATACGGAATGAATGGCAAAGGAAAAAGAAAGGAGACTATACTGCACTACTGGATATCAGTAAGCGCCCGAGGGAGCGGCGATCGCAACTCAGGGGGGTGGAGGAGTGCCTGAGCTGCGCTCGGCGTCCCCACGAGCGTCGCTATCTTTCCGCGGCGACTAAGCTACTCACGCGGCAGGCGCACGGAAGCCGGCCACTCACCAGTAAAGCGGGTAACACACGTCCGACGATGTGCAGGGGTCGAAAACAGCGCTCCACTCTCCGAAAGGCAGGTGACAACAGAAGTTCAAAGTCAGTCTCTATGAGGGCGGAGGAACGGCTGACTCTTGATCTTCGTGCGAGATGGAGAAAAAGGCTCAGGCACAATTCGCTCAGGAACCAGTAGGGCGAGAGACCGGCAATGAATGATCCTCACTGGCATGAACCCCCGTATAAGTAGTATTACAGGCTGTGAGGAGCGCACGTAAGCCTCCATTGGTCCTTCGCTCGCTGCTGCAAGGAGGAGCGGACGAGGAGATTCACCCTCCCCCGTCTCAACCGACTCCCTCCGCGCACCGCTGTCAGTTCGCCAGTGGCCGCAGAAAGAGAATCGGTAGGGCTGATTTACGGTCGAACCGCCCATCGCCGCAAGCCGCACCGCGCGCTTGCGGTCGCGCGAAAAATTGCACGTATCCAGCACTTGTGCACAAATTACCATTTACACTGTGTGCACAGTGTATACCTTACACATTGTAAACCGAAATTTCTGCACAAGTGTTTGATACGTGCAATCTTTCGCGCGACCGCACGCGTGCGGTGCGGCTTGCGGCGATGAGCGGCTCGAGCGTAAATCGGCCCTTACGTGGCCGGCTTGCCACGTTTCTTTTCTCTAGGCTCCAAACCGGTGCGTAGGCCCGTGGCACACCTATTGCCGCCACAGGTAACACAAACTCGGCTGGTGGACGCGAGGCTCGGGGAGGGGCACTGGAGCTAGCTCTCCTGAGTGGTGGCCAAGCTCCATGCGAAACACGCCACCTGCCTTCCGCGTGAGATTCCATCACGCTGCGCGGGAGGAAATGCGGGAGCAGCGATTCGCCATGGCGGAGCTACTTCGATGCATGCGACGATGTAACTGCGCTTTATTAATGTGGTTACTTTTTTTTGTTCTTCTTCTCTAGGTTGGCGCTCTTGCAGCACACCTGTTTCGCGATTCTTCCGATCACCGGCGAACATGTGTCAATTGAGCCACCCTATTCAGACGATACGCGTGTCGTGAACTGTTCTGAGGCAGAACACATCACCCTGTATGTGGATAATCTATTGCGGCAGTCTAAGCTCAGGCTATTATATCGGCTCATTACCGCGAAAGAAAAGGCTGTTGATAAGCTATTTTGTCTACTTATGAAAAAAAAATCTTGTGAAAAATTGAAAAACGTATAAGTTTCCTTTGTTAGTTACTGAAATGTTTTCACTTCTTTTTTACTTCTATTGTCGGGATTGGGGGCTCAATCCCATCGCTCGTAATCAGTTGTCAAGATTGGAGTCGGGCATGAATTAGAAGGTAGCTGGCCCATGCCGTCGTCCAACTTATCCACGCTGAAGACGTTGATAAAGGGAAGGACTGCTTCTCATCCAGAACGAGGAATATGGGTTTATTTACAGTATCTACATGCAGTTCATCAGTCTAGCAGGACTGCGAAAGAAAGTACATCAGTCTAACATGGCTGCTTGAGAAAGTGCACTGAGCAGCCGCACAACAGCGGTTTATAAACAGTCGGTCCCTCCCCCCCCCCCCCCCCCCCGATACCCAGGTGACGGAAACGGCCGTTCAGTCATCGTAAACAAGTCGCCTCTCTGCGGGACGGTTTACACACACACACTCACACACAGTGTATAACAGCTGTGTCTTACCAGTACTCACGTACGGGGCAGAAACCTGGAGGCTTACGAAAAGGGTTCTACTTAAATTGAGGACGACGCAACGAGCTATGGAAAGAAAAATGATAGGTGTAACGTTAAGGGATAAGAAAAGAGCAGATTGGGTGAGGGAACAAACGCGCGTTAATGACATCTTAGTTGAAATCAAGAAAAAGAAATGGGCATGGGCAGGACATGTAATGAGGAGGGAAGATAACCGATGGTCATTAAGGGTTACGGACTGGATTCCGAGGGAAGGGAAGCGTAGCAGGGGGCGACAGAAAGTTAGGTGGGCGGATGAGATTAGGAAGTTTGGAGGGTCAACATGGCCACAATTAGTACATGACCGGGGTAGTTGGAGAAGTATGGGAGAGGCCTTTGCCCTGCAGTGGGCGTAATCAGGCTGATGATGATGATGATGATGATGACTCACACACACACTTCCTTGCGCAAGGTTCACGGTCCGGAGCCGACGTCAGACGGACTTCGTAGAACTCGGGGCTTGTGTCAGGAAAGGTGCCTTTTATTCCCCGAGCTGACCCCTGCAGCGCGCCGCCAGGTGCCCATTGTCTTGCGTCTTGGACGGCGCGTGGGAAGGGGCCTTCGTCGACGTTCCCGCTCATAGCAGAACAGGTCGCCGTTGGTAGGTTCGCTAACAATAGTTAGCCCGCCGAACGCATTCAGTCACAACGGCGACGAGGCTAGAGCGTAATGGTGGCGTTCCTAGAAAGTTGACGCCGCTGTCGCAACTGGCTGGCAAAACTTGCACCTCAGCTGGGCCGTTCTTAACAGCGCCTCCATGGCCCGGAAAATCTCGACTGTCCAGCGCTGACAACCGCTGGGCAGGAAGAGAACGGCTTGTGGCCAGGGAATGATGTCTTGGCTCGCAGCAACCACTTGTGAAATGATGTCACCGCCCCAAAACATCCAACAAGGACAGGCAACTCCAAAACGAACCCCACAACACGGCTCTGCGCCGAGATGACGTACCTTGGAACCCACTCTAGACCCGCTAGGCTTCAAAGAAAACATAAGTGCAGAAACAAAAACTGCTGCATTTCGCTATGCCAATTTTTTAAAGCAATTTCCTTCTGACAAATTCAGCAATCATGGATGGAATCCTGCTAAATGAGAGGGGATCTTCTTAGCTTAACAAAATTAACACTAGTAACCCTAAAATTTAGGTGGGACCCTTAAACGCAGAGTTCAAATTGGCCTGCTCAAACCATCCGCATTGCTATGCAACTTTCCCTTCTTATATCTAACGGAGAAGTTGTACTCTTGGAGAGTGAGGCTCCATCGGAGCAAGCGGCCATTTTTGTGTGACATTTGATTGAGCCACATCAGAGGACAGTGGTCGGTCTCGAAGATGAACTTCGCTCCGTACAAGTAACACGACAACTTCTGGGCGGCCCAAACTAAACAAGCGCATTCCTTCTCTGAAACGCTGCAGGCTTCCTCTCTTACATTTAGTTTACGACTGGCATAGAGGATAGGATGCTCCTCGTTATCGTCGACGACCTGACTAAGTACCACGCCCATACCTCTGTCGCTTGCGTCGCATTGAACTATGAATTCCTTTGTGTAGTCTGGCGCGCGAAGCACAGGACGAGAAACCAATAGCGTTTTCAAACTTTGGAAAGCGTTCTCTCTGTCCTTATCCCAGTGTACGCTACTCGGTGCTCCCTTTCTGAGGGCGTCCGTTAATGGACTTGCCATTTGCGAGTAATTCGGAATGTACCGTTGATAGTACCCCACAAGTCCCAAAAATGAAAGAATGTCTATTTTCGTGCGCGGCTGAGAAAATTCTTCAATCGTAGCTATTTTCAGCTCGGCCGGCCGTCTCGTGCCCTGGCCGACAACATCGCCCAGATAAGTAACCTGCGAACACACAAATCTACACTTTTCCGCTTTCATCGTTAAGCCGGCTTCCCTCAACCATGAGAACACATGTTTGAGGTACGATACGTGTTGTTCCCAGCTGTCCGAAAAAATTGCTACATCATCCAGATATGGCAAGGCGAACTCCTGCAAGTCTTTTAGGACAATATCCATTAACTTAGAAAAGCTAAACGGCGCGTTCTTCAGCCCGAAGCTGAGTGCCTACAGGTGAGATGAAAGCGGCATAGCGGCTGGCACTTTCTGAAAGGGGAACTTGCCAGTACCCCCGCACGAGATCTATAGTTGAAATGTATTTAGCGGCGCTAACTCTTTCAATTCGTTCCTCAATGTTGGGTATCGGGTACAACTGATCCCTAGTGATGGCATTTAACTTCCTGTAGTGAACACACGGACGAGGGTCCTTGTTAGGAGTTTCTACCAGTATTAGCGGTGACGTGTAGTCACTCTCAGCGGGCTCAATAACTCCCAACTCTAGCATGCGCTGTATCTCCGCCGCCATAATCTCTCTCTGTCTTGTAGTCACCCTGTAAGGCTTTGATCTTACGGGTTCGGTCGATGTCAGCTCTATTTCATGCGTTATTAGTTCGGTTCTACCCGGCCGATCGCTGAATCTGTCGAGATATTCCCCTAACACCCCTTTTAGCTCATTTAGCTGCTTGGGTCTAAGAGCGTGCGAGCTTACCGAATCTTTTACTACTTCTTCTAGGCAGATTTCAGAGTTGGAGGTCGCCCTATACTCCTTAAACTTGGTACTAGTGCCATCCTGCTCTTTGATGGTATAGTTAACGACTCCGCTCCGCTCTATATACGGCTTCATCAAATTGCAGTGATATATCCTCCCCTCCCTCCTGCGACCGGGCATTTTCAGAGCATAGTTAGTATCTGAAAGTTCGTGCAACGCTTTAACGGGCCCGTCCCAGTGAACTTCAAGCTTGTTCTTTCTTGAAGGTTTGAGGATCATTACCTGGTCTCCGGCGTTAAACGTACGAAGCCTCGCATTCTTGTCGTAATAGAATTTGGCGTTCTTTCGAACTACTCCCATGTTCTTTTCGACTAGTTCTTGGGTTGCGCTTAGCCGTTCCAGTAGATTTAGCACGTATTCAACCACTGTTGGACTCTCTCCTCTTTCCTCCCACATCTCTCTTAACACTCTTATTGGAGAACCGGAGTGTCCTCCCATACACTAGTTCTGCTGGCAAGAACCCTGTCGCTTCATGTGGAAC
The DNA here is from genome assembly GCF_023375885.2 of Dermacentor andersoni. NCBI lineage: Eukaryota > Metazoa > Arthropoda > Arachnida > Ixodida > Ixodidae > Dermacentor > Dermacentor andersoni. The sequence goes on along the minus strand of NC_092814.1, from coordinate 48,805,624 downwards.
CGTTCGCAAAGCAAACGAAGTTGCCGGTAGACAGTTCTCCCAGTCCTCCTTATGCTCGTAACAGAGCGCACGCAAAACTCGCTTAAGCACTGAATGCCACCTCTCCACACTGTTTGACTGAAGGTGATAGACGGAACTGTGTATTAACTTTACCCCGCACTTTTGCAAGAATGTGGAAGTCAGTGCGTTGGTGAATACTGACCCTTGATCCGCCTGAATTTCGGCTGGAAACCCAACTCGTGCAAACACTGTCAAAAGCGCGTCTACTACTTCGGTGGAGCGAATTGCTTCTGGAAACTTTGTAGCCGGACACAGCATGGTAAACAAGTACCTGTAAACCGATTTTCTTTTTGGCAGAGGCCCTACCGTGTCTATCACAAGTCGCCTGAAAGGCTCTGTTACTAAGGGCACTACCTTTAGTGGAGCTTTCCATGTCTCTCCGGGTTTACCCGAGCGCTGGCAGGCGTCGCATGATCTTACAAAGTTTTCTACGTCTTTGAAACAGCCAGGCCAGTAGTATTCCATAAGCAATCTTTCCTTTGATTTGTTTATGCCTAGGTGGCCGGACCACCTATTTCCATGACAGAGACTCAAAAGGTCCTTCCTGTACTTAGTAGGTACGACTAACTGATCTAAAATCCTACCCTTTCGATCTCTGTAGTGCCGATACAACAATCCTCCTCTCTCATGTATCGTCACGTTGCGCCTAGCAATGCCTTCTTTAGCTGTGTGGTATAATTTAGCTAAGCTGTCATCCTTCTTTTGCTCCGCTGCCAGTGACTCTCTGTCCACACGTAAGAGCTTATCAAAGTTATTTGAGGCCGGTGATAATAACGACCCTGTCTCGCTTGCGATTGCGTCAGCTTGCTCTTCCTGCAGGCTTGAACTTTGACACTCTAGTGCTACGCTCTCATTGAGCTGGTCAGCTTGCAGGCTCTCCTCAAATGTTTTTTTATCCCTCGGGCCCAGCTCGGATTCGGGTATTGAAGTTATCCCTTTTGCTGCTTCCGCTGGAGCAGCTTGTGCATTTTCAGCCGAAAGCGACGCGATTTTACGAGCTTGGCCTCGGGTCAATGCCTGTACTATGCCTTCTCCCAGTTTAAGCCCTTTTTCACGCAGTAACCGATTTGAACGATTCGAAAAAATGTAAAGGTACTGCAGTAACAAAAATTTGGAAACTGCAGCCTCAGTCTCTAGCTCCCCGAATAGTCCACTGATTTTGATTTTGGCCATGGGCAGACACGCTGTGCTCTTCTACAACCTGTTTTATCCATGCTACTTCTCCGGTGAAGTCATCTACCGTCACGTAAGACGGATGGACAATGCCCATCGTGGCGGCACTGTCTCTCAGCACTCGGCATGGTTTGCCATTAAATTGCAGGTCGTGAAGATATGGGCTCAAAAGTTCCATATTCTCGTCTTTTTCCTCTACGTAGGAAAAAACTACACTGTGCTTCCCGCAGTTAACAGCTGTATGTCCCAGTGTGTGGCATTTATAAAAGCGGATCGGCCTAAAAGATACGAATTTTCTTTTCTGCTCTTTTTGTACGGTTTCCCCGTTAGTTTTCTCCTCGCTCTTTTCTGCTGGCTTTTCCTCCCCGTTTACAGGCTCCGGTCGTCTAGTCTGTGAACCCTTTTTGAACGGAAATGGTTTCCGCGGTCCATTTCGACCATCCCAATTTCCGTCCTCGGCGTTCAACTTTCTACGCGTTGCGTACTCTTCGGCTAATTCAGCCGCCCTTTCCACAGTGTTTACATTCCCTCTGTCTTGCACCCACAGCTTCACAGCTTGTGGGATGCTTTTGTAAAACTGCTCTAGACACATGCATTCAATGATCATGTCTCTGCTGTCGTATGCTCCCGCGCTTTTCAGCCACTCGACTAGGTTGGGCTTTAAGCCGTACGCAAACTCCGGAAAGTCCTATTTTTCTTGCCTGTGCTCCTAAACCTTTGCCGAAAAGCTTCGGCTGAAAGGCGGTATTTCGTCAGGAGACTAGCCTTAACTTTTGCATAATCATATGCATCCTGTGCACTGAGTCTGGCGATTACTTCCGCCGCCTCACACGGCAACATAGACAGCAACCGCTGTGGCCATGTACTCGGACCGAAGTTCTTCTTCTCGCAAGTCCTTTCAAAATTGCTTAGGAACAAGCGTATGTCGGTCCCGACCTCAAATGGCTTTAACCTTCACTTCCTTGAGACAACTCCAAACGTTTGCTTTCAAGTTCAAGTTGCATTTTTCTTAACTCGCGATCTTTATCGCGTTCCCCTCTCTCTCTCTCTCTCTTTCTCTCGTTTTTCTCTGTCCCGTTCCTTTCTCTCTTTCCCGTTTCTCTCTCTTCTTTAGAAGTTCCAATCCCATTTCAATTTCTTCCTCACTGGCCTGTTCGGAAATTAGCTCCAATAATTCTGATTTTAGCAGTTCCTTGCGTACATCTAGGCCCAGTTCCTCACCAACAATCAACAATTCGTCTCTCAGCAGTGTCCTTAACTCCATGATTGCTGCTTTACTGCCTTGGTCTTGCTCGTTAAATCTAGCTAGGAAAACAGAACCTAGCTAACACTCAACAATCTAGCTTCCCTACTGTTCTAAACAGAACAACCACAAAATGAAGCCTAAAGAGTCAAAGCAAGAACCAAGCACTCACCGCAGACACAGCACCACGTCGCAAAGTCCATCTCACCGCTGTCAGCCAGTTGTCAGGATTGGGGGCTCAATCCCATCGCTCGTAATCAGTTGTCAAGATTGGAGTCGGGCATGAATTAGAAGGTAGCTGGCCCATGCCGTCGTCCAACTTATCCACGCTGAGGACGTTGATAAAGGGAAGGACTGCTTCTCATCCAGAACGAGGAATATGGGTTTATTTACAGTATATACATGCAGTTCATCAGTCTAGCAGGACTGCGAGAGAAAGTACATCAGTCTGACATGGCTGCTTGAGAAAGTGCACTGAGCAGCCGCACAACAGCGGTTTATAAACACTCGGTCCCCTCCCCGCCCCCCCCCCCCCCCCCCCCCGATACCCAGGTGACGGAAACGGCCGTCCAGTGATCGTAAACAAGTCGCCTCTCTGCGGGACTGTTTACACACACAGACTCATACACACACTTCCTTGCGCGAGGTTCACGGTCCAGAGCCGACGTCAGACGGACTTCGTAGAACACGGTGCTTGTGTCAGGAAAGGTGCTTTTTATTCCCCGAGCTGACCCCTGCAGCGCGCCGCCAGGTGCCCATCGTCTTGCGTCTTGGACGGCGCGTGGGAAGGGGCCTTCATTGACGTTCCCGCGGCAACTCCCCCGCTCATAGCAGAACAGGTCGGCGTTGGTGGGTTCGGTAACAATAGTTGGCCCGCCGAACGCATTCAGTCACAACGGCGACGAGGCTAGAGCGTAACGGTGGCGTTCCTAGAAAGTTGACACCGCTGTCGCAACATGGCTGGCAAAACTTGCACCTCAGCTGGGCCGTTCTTAACACTATGTAACTCAATGCTCTTCGCTCAACGCGCGCTCTAGTACCCTTCTGTTCACTTCTCCACACTCAGCTACTTTTATGCCGACTCCTTCACTACTCTCTAGTTGGCTTCTTAATTTCTGTTGCCGACGACGTCACTTCTTCCCACTTCTGTTTATCTGTTCGGCCACCTACCCAGTGGCACATAGCCTGGGTCAACAGTGTTAATATGCCCAGTGGCACATGCACACTTACACATACCTAGGGTCTTTCGTTTTCAGGCTAAACTCGATAATTCCTGATTTTCGCACCTGGAACAAGTTTTAGCAAAATCGGGTTACACCAATTTCTCCTCGAAGTTTAGTCTTTCGTAAAGAATAATAATAAATGCAGGTGTTACAAAAGTAATGAACCCTGTGCACCCTTTATGAGCAAGTGGTGAAGATATATCACATTAGTAATCTTATTAATCCGTTAATGTGATATACGCGTATCTTTCAATAAACATTCAAAGAAAACCGGCATGTTCAGCGACTTCCTGCCTTGACTGAACGGAAAGTTTCTGCTTTTTTAGTAACCGCATTTACAAGAATACGACAGTGACCCATCATCGCACGGCGGTGATGCGCTATGAAGCGAACGCAGCGCTGACGTTGTTCTGAATTGCGAAAAATAGCTTTTGACGTTGAGAGTACGTTTAATCGACTATGTTACGTTCAAAAAAGGGTGGCAGACTGGCCCTGTTGGTGTTCCATTAATTTTGTCGCAAGAGCTAATGGCGCGAAGCAGTAAAAAATTCCCAGGTATCCTAGCGACCTTAGCAGGGAAGAAGTAGCAGGAAGAAGACGGGAAGGAGAAGACAACAATTGACAACAATTGTTGTCTATAGCCACATGAATACGATAACGAGGGAAACTGTCGAAGCAGCTGAGATAGCTAGAGCAGGTGACGATTGTGTTAGCACGCCGTCTTTTCTTTTATCAAAGAAAGAGCTTGAATGTTTTGGGCATAGTAGTCACATGACTGCTTATCCTCCTTCCCTTAAGTGTGTCTGTTGCAGTGGCGTCCCAGTAAGTATATATATGCTCACCAGCTGCAATAAATCAATTGTTGAAAGTTAGCGCTCGTCCCGTGTTCCTGCTTCGTCCTTGTGTCATTCTTGCGCTATGTATCCCAGTTTGTATGTATCCTAGCGACCACCTAAGAGACGCGAAACATTGTAAGGTCTACTGTAATTAACCTGAATCCACCTCAATCCTCCTTAATTACCATTAATTCATTGTAATTATCGTTAATCGACCTTAATCCACATTAATCCACCCAATTTCACCTTAACCCACTCTACTCCACCATAACATACTTTAATCCACCTTAATCCGCCAGAATCCTCCTTAATCCACTTTATTACACCGTAACCCTCCTTAATACACAATAATCCCCTTTAATCCACCATAATCCTCCTTAATCATCCTTAATATACCATAATCCACCCTAATCTACATTACAATAATTTAATCGCTTCTCAATCATGAATTAGCTGCTCATTAATCTAATTCTAATCATATTAATCATTAATCATCTCTTATACACGGCTGGACATGCTTTGGTTAGCTTCTGGCCTTCATTGGGTCATGTGATGTTTCCTGTACGTCACAATGCGACCTTGAAACATAGAGATGTTTCGACTCGTTAAATAAGGTGCAGAGAGTGGAGATCGCAAAACACCTCTCTATTTTTGTTCATGTTGCTTGCTTTAAAGTATAAAGAATGCCTGCCAGCGATGACTTTGAGAAATGAGTTCATCATTTTGGCCAGCTTTCTGTCATTATTTGTTCCCGTGAGGGATTTCGCAAGTTTAGGCATGTTTATGGCCAAAAACAGACTTTGCGTGTGTCAGTCATTTGTGAAAGTTACCAGGAATATCCCGTACTTTGAGCTGCCAGAGAACAACCCCCCCCCCCCCCCCCTCAGACTTCTTCCTGTTTTTTTTTTCGTTTAATGTAGCACCCAATTTAACCGCCCCCCCCCCTCCCCCCCGCCCGCTTTAAAATGATAAAGCCAACAGACGAAGGGCCCACTGTCCCAAGCTGACTATTCGGGCATGTACCCACTGCCCCAAGTTGTATATTCGGCAAGACAGCTGCCAGCAACCCTAAATGGAGGGAGGGGTTCGGGCGGCATGATGGAAAGTAAATTTCACGTTGAACACCAGAGCCTAGAGACCACTGGCAGCCTCAAATTGTAAGCCCTTCTTTTGTTACTTATAGGAGTAATAGTAGTAGTAACACTGGGACGCCAGACACTGGCAACAAGCTTAAGGTGACGCCCTAAAATCACGTGATGTTTTCTGTACGTCACAATGCGACTTTGAAACATAGAGATGTTTCGACTTCTAAACCCTGTAATTTATTACAGGGTTTTACGTGCAAAAACCACAATTTAATTATGAGGCACGTGGTAGTGGGGGACTCCGGAATAATTTGGACCACCAGGGGTTCGTTAACGTGCCCCTAACTCTAAGGACACGGTTGTTTTCGCATTTCCCCCCATCTCGGGACCTTGTGCTTAGTAGCCCAACACCATAGCCAATAAGCAACCACGGCGGGTTGGGCACCGCCCTCGATGACAATGTTAGGATGACGCTCAACCTTAAAATGTTTGGTAACCTTAGCGTATTCCAGTTTGTTTGCATAAAATCAAAGCACGTTGTTCATTATTGTGCAAGAAAAAGGAAAATCGGGCAGTATTTAACTACCACTAATCGTCAAAGTATGCGATAGCATGCTTATAAGTTTGTGATGCCTATCTTTCGATATAGGTACAATGATGTCGGATTCAACGCACATGCTGGAATATATGTGAGGCGAAGCTTTTGTGATGTGTGATACCATAAACCTGTCAACCTACTGCACCCCATTTTGCAGCATAGCGACAGCAGCGCCAGTTTACTTTTCTTTTTGGACATGTGTTGGGCGTTTCGACAGCTGTGCGCTTGAGTCACGGGCGACCTTGCACACTCTCATTTATCGAAGTGACGTTTTAGTACTGAAAGGGACTTGGTACCTCTCACAATCTTGCGATTTCGTGCACACTGTGACGCGCGCGCGTACGCTCAACACACCTCGAGCTTTCTTTTAGATGCCTCCAAAATGGGGAATGCCTGCCTATATTGATATCAAGTAATACATTACTGGTGGTGGGATCGAACCTATTAGGCCACGATTGCTAGCATGCTTTTCTCGTGCCAAAGACGCTCTCTGAAGCGTCTGGCGCCACGCGCTGCAGGTTCTCGCGTTTTTCTTCGTAATGTAATTCGCTTGATAAATAAATAATTTTTTGCAATCAGCTCACTGTAAGATAAACAATGCTCACACAGGATCACTCCATAGCCTGACTGCCGACCCCTGCTTACAAACACCTCGTCCGAAAGAGGCATAAAACGGATCATACAATCTGGACCATACGATCAACGATAGAGAACTCAACAAAGCCGCTGCAGCCATGTCTTGAGGTGCCCATTCCTAGAAGGGGCCGTGAGACGTATGCAGGCCGATTCATTTGAACCTGCCGTGGGTGACGCACGTTGTGATCAAGGCCTGAGCGCACGAGTGGAGTGCGCTTAATCACATATAACTTTTTTCTCTTTCCCTTTGCGCACTATGTCTGCTCGCCAGCCCACAAACTCAGGCCTTATCTGCATCAGAAACTCTAGAAGTGGCTATCAAAGGCTCCGTAGTAGATTGTTTAACCTAAATGCTACGCTCTGAGGTGAGCAAACTATTCCAGGGAAGAACTTCCTCGCATGGCTCCCACTGCTTGAAGAAACTGAAATTTATTCAGGTGTCCGACAAATTGCGCGTTCAGGAGGAGGGAAAGAGTGCACAATATTTAACGAAAGTTGAGACAGCGTCCAGAAAATGCGAAAAAAAAAAACGACAGACGCCACTCGGGATTTGTTGTTGCTTGAAGAGATAAATAAAACAGAAGAAAGTGTACGTGCAACGCTCCATGTTGAAGCTATACGCACCTACCATTAAATGTCACAGCTACTTCGGCGACGAAGTGCCTCGCGACGCTTCTTTATCTGTGGCAGTATATATATAGAGGTACGATTGAGGGAAAAGTAAGAGCGGTCACACGAGTTCCCATGGGCAAACTCCTGGAAGCCCGTCTTCTTTTTGAGCGATTGCTCTTTTCTAAAGGAGTCCCTGAAGATTAGAAACATTTGAGTTACTGTATGGGTTTCCATGACGGCAAGATTTCCCAAGGACTTGCGACATGCAAGGCTCTTCACGAATTGCGTTTCGCTCTCATCTTGCGACCCTCACAGCATCACGTGTATATCTGTGCACGCAACTTCAGGCTGCCGCTCGTGGTGCCGGGAGCATCATTTGCTGCAACTTTTTTTCGCATTTTTTCCTAGTCTGCCTCTCGAGGCCTTCGGAACGACGACCATTGTCCTTTACATATACTTCTTTCGCTGCATAGTTTTTTTATTTGAATCTATCATTTGAGTGGACGCCACTGCGGCTGCCTTTCGCATACTGCATGCACGCAGCATTTCTCACTGAAGATCAAGCACTGTATTTTTTTATCTGTCCTGGGCTTTTTCAAGCAAATGTCTACAATTACTTTATGACTGTGCTCATTTAGATGAATCGTTATAAAGTGTTACGGCTGTAAAAATTTAATTCGAATCAGGGTTTGGAGCATCGCGTTCTCATGCAGACACAGTGCTGGTATCAGTGATGCAAAACTATCGATGGTTGAGTTACTATCGATCTACAGTTAATAAAGAAAACTGTTGATAGCACACTTGATAGTAGTCTGTCGATAGTATAAGATTATCAGACACCCATAACCGCGGCCAGCCTCTAACACAGAGCTAATGATTCGCCGGTACTTTGAGTTTCAACCGCCGGCAAGAAACCGCAGCCCCTTTGAAATTCTGAAGGTCAAGCCAAAGCTCCACAACGCCACTCTCTGAAATGGCTATGAAATACTTGTGCGTCCAGGCAACGTCAGTAACAGCAGAACACGTGTTCTCAGCGAGGAGCAGACCGAAGAGCAAGAAAGTTGCGATGCTTGTGCTCTTCCACAGGCTGACTCACGATTAGGTCACACGTATGATCGGTTGAAGCGAAAATAAAGCCGCTATCGATTATACATAACTGCAATCCAACGCATTTTCGTTGCATTTTGAGATTTCAGTGTATTAAGTACATCAACTAATTTGGTTGCTCTAGTGTAACACTGATTGGGTGAGTATGAATGTAGTGAAGTCCATATGTAAGTTTTTGCCAGCGGAGGTAAATAATTTAATACATTTGCCAAAATATTGTTGCGAAAGTGCGTGAACTGAGTGTCGTTGATACTAATGGCACATTCGGTTGTTTTCGAGCGCTCTAGTGCGTTCTCGGGGTGTGGTTTACATTCGGTTGGTCGAAATCGAGCGCTCGGAACGCATTCGCCTCGCTCATTTTGAGCGCCGCGCTGTAGCTCAGAGTGCTCGGAGGCGCTGCCACCTTCAACCTGAGAGCGCTATCCGAGATCTGACAGAAACTCGATCACGTGGCTACTCCGACTGCTCTGGGAGCAGCAAACACGTTCGGCTGGGGCAGGCTTCCTCTCGCTCCAATCTCGAGAGGGCTACGCGTCGCTGCAAACCAAGTTGGAGCGCGTTCGGAACTAGTCAGTTGTACCATAAGTTGATACCAAAAGTGTTGGTAATATCTCAAGCTGACAGTTAGAACTCTCGATACCACTATGAATAGCGATTGCTAGAGAACGATCGTAGTACTATCGATAGCAATATCGATAGTAGCATTACCATAGTTCTTTTACATTATCGATAATCAGACAACTATCGATACTATAACGATGGTAAATTTACCGATACTTTTGCATCCCTAGCGCTCATACGACGTCACTAATGAACGACGAAAATACCACACGCCGTTTATATCATACAAGACAGCAAACCGAAAGAGAGAAGCGATATCATTTACTTCGATCTCTTCGTGCTGACTAATGGCCTCAAATATATTTTGTCTTCCTTCGCCGCATCACTATAGAGCATCAAGCGCGGAGAGGTCACAGTCTGCTTGCTGGCGGCAGTTTGGGAGAGGGAGCACTCCTGGCGAAGGCAACCGACGCTCTAGATTTCTCGCCACCAGCTCGGGCTCCTCGTGCGTTCGCGCACGTATGCGAGCGCTAGCGTCTTGCATCGCGCGAGCGACAGCAGCAGTAGAGAAGAAGAAAACGCTGAGTATACGCACAAGCGCAATCTCGCATGCAGTTCAGGTGGTGGCTTGTGATTCGAAGCAGGTGAGCCGTGCGGCTTCGTTGCGCACAGAAACATTTCCCGTTAGATTTGCGACCGAGGTTGGCAGCTTGAAAGTGTTCTCGTGGTCTTACCTCGGCGTGCATCAAATGATTGCGAAACGAAATGAAAACCATAGTTTTCAAGCATTACTTAGTCCCGAATTCCCGCTTTACGGCGCCGAATTTCACCTACTACCACGAAAATTTCACTTCGGTGCCTTATAGCTCCAGCTCCGCACGACAATTGTTAGCTCAACTGGGTCCTATGTTCGCAATACTGCACTTCTAGATTGTTTCTGTCCGTGATTAATAATAATAATATTTGGGGTTTTACGTGCCAAAACCACTTTCTGATTATGAGGCACGCCGTAGTGGAGGACTCCGGAAATTTTGACCACCTGGGGTTCTTTAACGTGCACCTAAATCTAAGCACACGGGTGTTTTCGCATTTCGCCCCCATCGAAATGCGGCCGCCGTGGCCGGGATTCGATCCCGCGACCTCGTGCTCAGCAGCCCAACACCATAGCCACTGAGCAACCACGGCGGGTGTCCGTGATTAGCCACGGAATAGTAGTCGCAATAGCCGATGTACTGGTTAGTGAAGAACTAACTGATTTTTTGCCTCTTAAAAGCTTTGTAAACCTGCTCTTCCTTTTGCGCTGGTTCCCAGTAAGTTATTATTATTATTGTTTTATTATTATTATTATTATTATTATTATTATTATTATTGTTATTATTATTATTACTATTATTATTATTATTATTTTGTAGCTAGCATCCACTTTAAGCTGTATGTGAAATTCGCGGCTGCGTAAATTACAAATTGCAGAATTAAGCGACTGTGTCATATTGAAGTGGAAATACAAATAAATATACACGTGGAAACGAAGCTGCAAGGCGACCCAGGCAAAATAAACACTCGGTCGTATGGAACACTCGTTGGTCTCAATTTGCAGACTAAGAACGGCGGGTTTTGACTTTCCAAATCTATACGCCTTGGCCACGAGCAGCGCCGTAGCGCTAGGCGCCGAATTAATCTTAACCACATGTTACGTACTGTGTAAGCACGCGTCTTTTCATTACGTATCAATCGAAATGTGACCGCCGCGACAGGAAGCAGATACAAAGACGACCTCGAGCTTGGAACGCATGACTGCGCCGTCACCGTTGATCAGCATACGGTTATGAGAATGCCCTCGGAAATTTTTTTTAAAAGAAAAGAAAGAAAGAAAGTAAGAAAGACATTAAGCAGAAACGGCGCTTTCCAGCCACCCAACCGCAAGTTTTCATACTACATGTGCCAGCTCTCTCAATAGTGTCGATATGATAGCTCGGACACCCGTTTACGTTGCTCCTGAGTTACGGCTCCTCGAGTACACTCATAAGACGCGCCTGCTGAGACCGGGGAAGGATAACGCACCAAAAAAAAAAAAGGGGGGGGCGGGGTGTCAAATAACGTCATTGACGGCTAAATGTGATAAATGAACGGAAACAGAAAGAAGGGGTACACTCCGCGGCGTAAATTATTTTCGGGCGTTTTATATATACAAGAAAAGAAAAAAGAAGAAGAAACGTCCAGACGGCGCTGTGGGACCCTCGACGAGTTCAGACCTGTCCTTCACATTTCTCTTTTTGTTTTTCTCGTTGTCACAGTGTGTAGGAAAGTGAAGGCGGGACGCATATAGTGGCAGGAGAACTGCACTGAGCCATCGAGGAAAACTCAACTTCACAGGATTCCGCTAAACGGTCTCCCGCACGAAGCTGCCAGTAAAGCAATACGTACGTACGCAGACCGCGCGCAGTTACAAAAAAAGCAGATAAAAAAAAACGCAATGCAAGCTTCGCTCACATGCTGCTGTCGTCCAGTCCTGTTTCGATAATTTCTCTTTCGCTCATCGTTAAGAGCTGCCATCGATGTTGCTATGACCTTGGTCGTATTGAAGCACATGGAGAAAAAAAAAGGAGACAATTTAGAGGCCTTCACCCGGCGACAATTTATTCAGAGAACCGTCCAGTGAATCAAAGAATACAAAAAAAGGCAACCACAGGAAAGAAATGCAGCAGACGAAATTAACGAGTGTGGTTAACCCCCAGAGCCGCATCGTCTAGTGTACCTGCGACAGCGGAGCTATAGCGACTCGTTGCAGCAACGACAACGCGGTGACGGTGTGTGCTGGGTGCAGAATGAGAACAGACGTCACCTGTTTCCACAGCGGCCAGTTTCACCCGAGAAACTAATGCGACGGTTACTCGACAAAAGACGAGCCTTGTTTTCCCAAATTTCGAGTGACCGCAATAACAGCCATGGCCAGCTCGAAGATTAGACAGCCTACTGCCCCAACTTGACATTGTAAATTGCTATCCTCTCAAAGCAAACCTACCGCCAAGGAGTCAACTTGTCAGATACCCAAAGGGGTGCCGAAGCGTCTCTTGTCTGTTCTTTCCCTGCGTTCGAATCCTTCGCAATCTTTCGTCGAGTCAATGGCGTCTTCTGTTGCGTCAGCTGCACGATTTACCTGACGGTTGGCAGCTTTCTTTGAACGGGAGTGTCAAGCACGCTGCCAAGCAGATTGTCGAAAAGGTTGAGAACCACGCAGACAGCATAGTTACGTGTGACTGGTCGAGCATCATTGCTGTCGCGCATGCGATGGTGGGCCCGGCTCCGTTTCCAACCAGTGGGCTAGTAGGGGGGACAGAGGGGCTGCCGCCAAAAAGTACCTCAAGGTACTTTTCCGAGACGCTTTTAAAGAGACGCTTTAAAACGTCTCTTTAAAGCGATGTGCGATGTGGCCAAAGGGTGCGCCCGCGCGGGCCTCATCTTCAAAGCTATCTGCGATGTGGACAAATTGCATGCACCGAGTGCCGGTAGCTTTGCATGCGCTGTGCTTTCGATGTTTATTTCGCATTGAAGCGAGAGACAACATGAAGAACAATTCGCTCGCTGCTGCTGCCGCGTTTCCTCGCTCCAGCATTTTTAACAGCGAGTTTCCGCAGTCACCGAGCGCGATGCGATCATGTTTACCTGTGCGCACATATGACACCGTGCTTGTTAATTTAGTTAGTAAGCGAATGCTCAAAAGCTTATACGGCCAATAAAACTACTATCCTTACTTCGTATAGCTATTTATTGATATGCTATCGCAATCGATGCTTCGCGTTTCGGGCGAAACTGCGACTTTTTTTCCTCCTGCAGTAATCACAGATATCCTCTTCCTCCCGACACCAACGCGACAAAAGAGCACGCGGACGACTAAGTTGGGGCCCGGAAGTAGGGAAGTGAAATAAGCGCGATCGGGAAATAAGCCTTTCCGGCGAATCAGCGAATCAGTGAAGCATCGCATCGCCGCAATCCATGCATGTATGAAAAACTTGAAACGAATAAGGGCCGCGCAACGGGCGATGGAATGGTTACCGATGGACTTGGCGTTAATATGCATGAATACGACAGTTTGAACTAGAGAGAGCAAATGCGGGTAAGTGTACATATAGAGACGAGATTAAGAGGGAAAAAGTGGATTCGCGCAGTTCAAGTACTGCGCCGAAGAGCTAACAGAGTGAAATAATGAGTGCAAAGGTGAAAACTCAGTCGAGGATGGCAAAAGACAAGACACATGGTGATGTGAGAAGGAAATGTACAGGCATATATACGATTGAGTCGAGTGACGCGGTACGGGTGTAACCACAGATCGCTGGAAGAGGGCTGCAGCGGACTTAAATGGGCTGCTGCTGCTGCTGCCGCTACTGCTCATCATGATGCACTGGGCGCGAAGATTAGAGACTAATCATAGGACATCTTCGGGTGCCTAGTGCTTTCCTCACGTGTGTCATTATAAAGTCTACGGAAGAGACAGGTTTTGCGCAGGCAGAGTATACGTTCCCTCGCTGTGTGTAAAGTTGCCCGTTGGAGGATGCGACGGGAGAAGCCAAGAGAGAGAGAGAGAGAGAAAGAGAGAGAGAAGTCAAAAAGGAAAGGCAGGGAGGTTAACCAGACTGAGGTCGGTAGATTACCCTGCACTGGGGAAGGGGATTGAAAGAGGAGAAGGAAGAAAGAAATTCATAGAGGCCAAGATGATGTCTCCACCCGTAGAGCACCTCCTGCTGCTGTAAGCGGGCTCTTTTATAGGCTATATATATGCTCTAAATTAAAGAGTGAACATGTATTTATCCGTATACACACTTATTTGTTAAAGACGTAATATTATTCCACGTATCAGTACCATAGGTAACGTTAAATAATAACACATACCATAAAAAAGAACCAAACACCATCTTTTAAGTTATCGTGACATTAGCATGAATGGCACAGACGAAATCGTTTCGCGCGATTTTTCAGAGCCATGCGCGTCGCTAAACAGTTTGCCGTTAAGCCAGCCACCGCTGCACGCATACCGCCTAGGGGACCCTATCGCTGTGGGCGCCGACGCAGGTGCGTGGGCCATTGTTTCCTGGTCGACGGCAGGAAGGCCCATAGTCTCGATCCGAGGCGGCCACTGACCCGACATTGCCGACATCGCGCCCACGCAGAAGGAGCCGGAGAAGAAAGTGCCGCGCGCCAAGATGTTTCCTCGCACGTCGCGCTCGTCTTCGGCTGTAATGTAGTGCCATAGAATAAAGAACCATAGTGCGCTGAACCGTTCTCGCCTCGATAGGCCATTCGTTTCACCCAGTGGGCGCCACTGTCGCTGCTCGCTGCCAGTCTGCTGACCGGGAAGTTCGTTTCATCTACGGCGTGCGCATTTTGGAGCTTCGTGGGAGATAACCCATAAAGCGCACGGCAACCGTTCGAAAGGAGTGCGCCTTGTGCAATATAGGAAAGCTCGCAAGGCAGCAATCATTATGCATAACTCTTTTGGTGTAGGGCGCATCAAGTGCATTGTATTTTGGTCCATTTTCACGTGGGACACATAGAGGAAGCGTTAAAGTAGCAATAGCTGCTCTAATACAGTGTAATACAGTCCATGTTCATCTTTAATCTACATGTCGTCGTGCTTTGGTGTGTTGCCGTGGGCTATTCATTTATTTATTTATTTATTTCTTTTGCAGCTGAGGTAACTCAGTGCTTATGACGTTCTGCTGCAGAGAATGAAGTCGCGAGTTCCAATTCAAGGCCCGGCGGCCATATTCCTGTGGGAGCGGAATACAAAAAGCGTGTCGTGTAGCTAGCAATGGTTGCACATAAAAAAAAATACTATGTGTTCATAAGTAATCCGCAGCTGCGCCTTCACTACGGCGTCTCTCAAAGCATCTGTGCTGCTTTGGGGCATTAAACTCAATTCATCAATCACTTAATCAAATATTTTTATATTGTTGTTCTGTCACTTCGATCGTCGCAAGATCTGGGCGCTTGGCACGAGTTATCGGGTAATGCTTTCAGACGCGCTGACATAGTGTCGCTCCTTACGCACCGAGGTCTTCAACGTCTCGATTTCACTGGCTTATTTAGCACGTTTATTTTTTTATTTGGATACGATCGTCCCGTGGTATTAACCGTATGAATGAAAGGGAAAGGGTGTAGGTTCTAAGGATTGGGTGGTTTTTAGAGATCGTGAACTAAGTCACTCATGCGTACATACAGACGCACGCTCTCGAAGAACGTTTCTTGAATGTCCGGGCCAGGTGGAAGGTGTCGCCACGAGTGCAGCTCCGTGTGCCTCAGTTACGCTGGCTGCATACTCAGGGCTTCGTGCCTGTTCTGTTGTAGGACCGGTTCAGAATAGGTCATTAATGGCGAATTCGGAAAATCGTACCGGCGCCCTGGGGCGACGATGACTGGATGAAACAACGTATTGAGGCGCCCCGGTGCACCCCGGTGCGATTTGCCGAATTCGCCATAAGATCAGCGTAAGCATTTTGTGCGCAGTAAAAGCACCTGCTGTCGCTCTCCGAGATCGGGGCCCACTCTGCAACGCGAGGACGGTGTGGTGACAGCCTGTGGCAGCAGACGCCTGACGGCGGCTGCCCTGGATGTTGGAATCGGTGTGGGATTCGGAGGGACTGTTTCGGCAAGTTATTGACGGCGACCCATACGGGCAGCAGCTACAGCCTCTTCACCGTCGTAGTAAGATGCAGGGACGCCAGTGTGAGCGACTGAAGGGTTGTGAAGCTCCTCCCTTACCAGTCTGTCAGTTAACGTGTTTCCCTTTACTCCACGGCGACCTGCGACCCAGCGAATACGTACATGCGCTCCAGCCTGTTCCACTCTGCGCACTATAGGTGATGTATTTGTTGAATCGTGCTGTTGGTCGGTGAAATGTTACTATAGGCCCGGATTGTCTTCACTGTGGTATGTAGTATAGCTGTCGTATACAGTTTCGGACTTGGTGAATTTTGTCTCATTGGGGCGAAATGTCGAGCCGATGTGGTGGCAGGCAAGTGGGATCGCAGAGATTTCAGCTTGCCTGCTGGTGAGTTCATGCAACGTCGAGGTACGGTTAGTGTGGTTCGTTGTAGCATTTGCGCATCCATAAGCGGATGCGCTGGTGTTTGTAGCTGCGTCGGAGTAGAGAAGTATGTGCCAATTGTCTTGGGCGAGGTGCTTCGTCTTCTACGCATGGAGTCTAGCTCGTCTGGCTGTATTCAAGTAAATCCAAACGGTCTGTGACACAGTGGAGCTTTCGGCAGCTCACTGTCTTGTGTGATCGCTCAGAAAGCGGCTGCATGGAGTCGTACACAATTCGGCAAGCGACCAGCCCGTGTAACTGCACTGTTGCGTCACTGTTGCCACCACGAGATTGAACAGGTGTCCAGCGTTCGAGAGAACAAATACTGCTTTCTAGCCTCACGTTGAAGCTCGTCATTGGGACTTCTAAGTGCCATCATTAGTATTTTAGCAAAACGTTATTCTGGTGGCTTGAACACTGCAATTTCAAAGAATTTGTTCATGGTGTGTTCAGCGAACAAATATTTGGCGCTTGAAATGTCCTCTTTCGCACCTCATTACAGACAGAATACCGTGCTACAACATTTACCGGCGTAATCAACGATTGTACGTAATATCTATGCTGCAAAGCAATTAGAATCAGAGGGTTCCACGTGTATTTGGTGAACGTCCGGAGTTCGCCCACGTAATCTATAGCCGAAGGAACCAGGCATTGGCGCATCCTCCCTCACCACCGTCCTTTGGCCGAAATTGCGCCTGTGCACGTTCCCGTGCGTGATCAGCGTTATCGTGTTTACAGGCGGCCCACCCTGCGTCACAAGGGCTAGAGGAAGCCAAATCAGGCGCTGTGATGTGCAAAGAAACAAGCTGTCAATGGAGGCTGCATTTTACTCGATCTCAAGGAGCCCTTATCTTCCCAAGATCGCGCGTAGAAACTCCCCTCTTTGTTGCTTTCTCTTTCGTTCCACTCAAGGGTATCTGCGTCTTTTTACGGAACACGGCCGATGGCGGAAGAGCACGTGCGCTCCTCGTGACACCGTGCACTAAGTTATCACGCGACCTCTCTTTGTGCAAAGCTCGCTCTCCTCTGGCAGTTTGACTGCCACTCAGTCGCGGAAATGCTTCGGCGCCTGAGAGCGCGAGGTGGCGCTAAGTCAGCACGCTTTGCCAAGCGGCGAGATGGCGGGAACCGTATTCTGATATCGGCTGAGCAAATCATCGAATGCCGACCTCCCGACAGGAGACATGACTAGCACTTGGAAATTCCATTCGATAATCGCTGACGATATCAGTAAGACACGCTCTGCGGAAGCCTTACTCTCTCGTTTCTCGAGGCCGCTGTTCGTTAGAATAATACTGGCTGGCAGGCGTATAAATTGTTCCGAGCGTTCCTGTAACACTGGGCGTTGCCATTAATAAGAGCTCGCCTATAGGTGCAGCGATGCGAGCATTGAATTATGCATTAATCCAGAAGAAGGTCACATAATTTGCAGCTTAATCGCATTTCCAGTGAAGACTAGTTATCTTAACTCGTCTTTAATTCATGCACACGTACTCTTTGCCTACTCAATATCTGCGAACGAAAAGAAGTCTTGAGAGAAATGCTTAGCGACATAGCTGGCGAAATCACTGAAGGTCTGGAGAACATTGCGGATTCAGTGAGTCATAGACAATTGCCAACCGATTATACTTATAAAAGCTGCAAGAAGAAATGCACTTTAATTTGAATAATTCAAAGGGCTCTTTCTTCACATGTGTCGCAACAGAATGTCAGGAACAAACTTGTACCGAAGGCGATGCGTTCTTTCGCTCGTTGCGTTAACCGAGGAAAAAAAAAAAGAAATATGGCGAAAACCGCCGAAGGTCTGTTCTATGCCTTTTTCTTACACTCGGTCGATCGGGCAAGTATCGCGCTTATTAAGTTGATCATGCGCTTTCTTAATTAAATTCATGCTTCTTTTAGCGGTGACGAAATTCGAGTCACTCTTACATAGTATACGCAGCATTCTTTGTTTGGATTGTACAGAAAATGACAATAAGTATAAAGATGGATCGATCTGAAAGAAATAACTTCAGGTATTTTCTCGCCCTATATCACCAGACAATTAATTAAGGCGCGCTCCTGATATCGTACGTCATGAGCGTCGGCGCTGACGTTTTCCTGTATCGTCAGACCCCCGCTGCGATCTTATCACTCAGCCGTCACCTTGCCATCGCATCTTCCGCCGTCGCTCAGCCGCGCCTTATCTCACCGGCAGCTGGGGGTGTGGCAGTTGCTCTTCCGAACTCTCTGTCTTCTATCCCTCTCTCGCCCTTGGCATGACACGGGGTCATGTGGTCGCCCGATAAAACAAGTACACGTGTCAATATGAAGACCGGACTGAGAGCACCTCGGTGTCGGAGGGACTTGCGCCGAGGCAGCCTGGACTGCCCAGATTGGTCTGGCTGGTGTTCATATAAAAAAAAATGAAGAAGGATTGTTTAAAACTCATCGTAGTAAGCTCAGTGCGTTACGCTGATGAGCACGATGTGGCGGTTTGATTCGCTGCCGCGGTGGGCGCATTCAGATGGAGGTGGAGTGCAAACACGCTCATGCCCCGGGCTTTAGGCGCACGTTTACGAATCCGCGGTGGTCGATGTTTGATGGTCTCTCAAGTAGTCCGTGAGTTATATTTAGGACGTCATCCCCAATAAAACGAAGATAGTTTCTTTTAACCGACTTTTTCCCCAAGATTTCAAGCGCTGGCTTTTACGCTCAGTTAATATGAATTTGGGATTTCAAGTTTCAGTATGATGCCTAAGCGCAGGGCTTAAACAGTCTTTTCGACAAATGCACATTAATTAGCGACCTTAATTGGCGTCCTCCAATCATTTTTCTTGTGCGTGCCCAACGGTGCGCCACTATGAACATGTAGGCTGCGGGTCATATCTAAAATGTTGTCGAGGGCCCAGACGCGAGGTCAATCGCATATATGTGCGACTCTCTCCTCGCACGCGCACCCTTTAGAGACACGTCTGTCCGCCGCGCCAATGCGAAAAGCGCGTGTGTTTATAAATGCCACGCCCTACAAGTAACCAGTGCGTACGTTTAAGGTGCCTAATTGATGGTCTCGTCAAGCCTGGGCTACGTGAACTTTGTGGCGCCGCAATGTCGTCGCGCCTCGCTGACCTATGCACACGTGCCGAACATTGCGCAGTAGATATAGTTTGGCTGCGAGGAAGAAACCGCAGCTCCTTTTTCTTCTTTTTGCGATATGTTACTTTTGACTGCAATGCTGTAATGGTCGGGCTTGCGCGTGGCTGAAATTCTCACGCCTAAACTGTGCCTTTCTTTAATGTACACCGGTTGCACCATAATGAATGACTCCATACGGAGAGACTGAATTTTGCGACACCTTGCTGCACGCAATCACTCTGCAACTATTGCCTGCCTAGAATCTCGATGTTTCCACTGAAAAGAGCGAGCGATGTCGTCCTCGTGCATGACGTCACCGTCTAGATCGTAGGACGTCACCTTTAAGTTATGCTTCAACTGGTGCGACGGGCAGCCTCCCTGCTTTCTCGGCAAACCGAGGCTCGCTGATAGTGATATCTTGGAGTGTTATTGGTCGAGAAAATGGCGACTGCCTTCGTAGCTTAAAAAAGGAAACAAGGCGCAAATGTCTCCTACTTTACCACAAGGGGGGACGTCACTTTTGCCATCCCTTGCCGGTGCGGAGTGCAGCAGTCATAACATCTTTCAATGTGCAGACCTTCTGTCCCACCATGCGATTCATATTGGGCTGCCACCACCGTCGCCTTTCTCAGTGGTACGGCATACTAAGCCGCCGCCACCACCTTTGTCTCGTTTATCCGGCTCTTAAATCGAACAACAATGTTCAGAGTGCCTACCGAAACCCGAACCAACATTATTGAAACGTGATGAGCACAAACCACACTTGAACGAAAAAAATAAAATTAACATAAAAGCAACGTAGCCAGTTTAGGATAAAACAGCTCCAACATACAGAACGATACGGGAGACATACGGTGTCGCTTTTATTTTTCACATGACGCTAAAGAATCGTTTCCGCAATCGCCATTTACTTGTAAGGCGCCCACCTCTCAGCCTGTTACGATCAAGTTGCGGCCGTCGAGACGGGTTGAACGAACGAGTCGGGACGGACGCGACGAATGCGCCGAAAATTACCCACACTCCTGAATTCGGCGGCTCGGCCATGCCGCCGGCGCTCCGCGCCCGTCACGTTTCTTCAAGGGGCGCCGCATAGAAAGGTCGTTCGCGCAGAATTTCGTGGCTCAAGGGCTCCACGGTGAAAGCTCGTAGAGAGTAGAGCACTCGCACTATAACATGTACGTATAGCAGAAAAAGAAGTTTCGTTCTCGGAGGAAAAGCCCGGAATTCAACGAGCAGAAAGACCAGATCTCTTGGAACCATTACACAGAAGCAGCAACCGTCCGTTGCAGGCACTAAAAGTGAAGAGCAGGTACAGACGCGTAGACATTCCCAAGTGTCTGCAGGCCCGCGCAGCGCAATAACAATTGGCCTCACAAAGGTAACCGTGTATGCGCTACCGTCGGGACGCCTATCCTCGTTGCCTTCCTATCAACTGAGCGAGAGCCAGCCACGCAGCAGACGAATTTTCGAGTAACACGACTTTCGCGGTTCATGGCTGCGAACGAGCTCACTGGAGACAGATTTGTGCGCTTCACTACCTGTCCTCGCATTGCCAACCTCTTCCTTCACAAACCTCCGCGCAGAGTAGCAGGATCTTTGCGCCGCGGTCGACCTCTCTGCCTTTCGTCAAGTAAATTAGACGTCGATTCAATGGGCAACCAGCTCTTCACGTACCAACAGCAGCGCCGTTACACACAGCCTAGCGAGTGGTGGAAACAGTTCTCAGTAGCACATGCTGGGATTTCGCGTCATCAGTTTCACCGCTAATCTTGATGTACGCGTGTCGAGATGCTGTCCTGACTGGGAACCTGTTAGCTAGAATGTATGCGCTTCTCCAACGCGCATGGGTATTGTCAGAGCCTGGCTGGACGCATATAGCGAAAGCGACCGTTGATACATGCGCGCGTCTCTTATCATCCAAAATGACCTACCATTCTTGCGGCCTCCCTATCGGATGGTGTCAGCGCATTTCAGGTGCGCACGCAAGCTGCCGTAACGCCTCCTGGCCAGCGCTGGTTCCCCATAGACCAGCTTCGGATACTTGCAAGTTTGTAACTGGGAAATAAATCTCGAACTGTCAAACAGGGGTAAGTTTACATTGCAAATCATTTATGTGGTTTTACGTGCTAAAAAAAGCACGATCTGATTATATAAGGCACGCCGTAGTAGGGTGCTCCGGAAATTCGGACCACCTGGGGTTCCTTAACGTGCACTTAAATCTCAGTACCACGGGTGCTTTCGCATTTCGCCCCCATCGGAATACGGCCGCCGTGGCCGGGATTCGATCCCGTGACCTCGTGCGTAGCAGCCCAACACCATAGCCACTAAGAAATCAGGGCAGGTATGTTAATAGAATCAGAAGCAGAACGGTTATTTGTAGTGAAGGTGACAGTATTAGATGGCCTTGGTTCAACCTCCAAAATTGACGAAAGAATCTCTAATTATTCTGCTAAGGTGAACATTATAAAAAAATACGTTTTTCTATCGCATCTTATTCCTGATGTTATATTTATTTTTATTGTTTTCTTAAATATCACTTACCCTCAAGATCATAGGTATTACAATCTTATTGGAATCTGACACTATATGTCTATGCCGATTGAGTCCCCACTTTTTAATGACGACGTTTTCAAACTAATTAAGTGTGACGCCTCATGCTTGGCAATCGCGTGGAATTTGAGACGTACGAATCGTTGCCAACTTCAACCAACACATCCCGTGCCACGGCGGCTAATCACTTACTGCGTTCATTGCTCCGCACTAGAAAAAAAAACAGCTTTTGTTTCGCCTGAGAAATGGTGGTTCTGCGCGGTGTGCCCTTGTTAAAAGACAGGTCACTGTTACTCCCCGCCCCGGAAAGATAGAACAAACGGTAAGATAGAACAAAGTATTGCGGACACCACATTTGGAACAATTTTCGCTTTTAGAACCTTTCAGCACAGTATTCACGACAATGCCACACGCGACAGGTAGATGACGAGCAAGAGCGGATCAACGTGAGACATCAGGCGAATGAACATCCTGCTGAGACTGTATTCCTCAACCTGCCACGTGAGGCGCAGATTGTGATAATCGAGACGCATCCTAGCGCATGTCAGCAGATGCTCATCAGTGTACGGGTACTGCGCACACCTATTGAGCTTATGCTCTTTGCCAATGTGCACGCGGCAGCGCTTTCTTGCGAGTCGCGTCGACATTGCAGTCAATTTGTGAAGCGCTTGTCCGGATTTCTTTTCCTTACAAGCGCAGAAGAATATTATCGTTAGGTCTGTTGCTATTTCGTTTCTTTCATTCCTCCCCCCCCCCATTTTCCCCTTTCTTATCTTTTTGTTTTTCATATAGCTTCAACGAAGCTTATATTTGAATAAATAAGGAACACAGGGACGAAAGCGGCTGTTTCCCATTCGCGTGCTTCTTTAAAATTATGGGGTTTTAGGTGCCAAAACAAGGATCTGATTATGAGGCACGTCGTGTGGAGGACTCCGGAAATTTCGACCTCCTGGGGTTCTTTAACGTGCACTTAAATCTAAGTACACGGGTGCTCTCGCATTTCGCCCCCATCGAAATGCGGCCGCCGTGGCCGGGATTCGATCCCGCGATTTGGTGCTTAGCAGCCCAACACCGTAGCCACTGAGCAACCACGGCGGGTCCGCGTGCTCCTTTCTGTACCGTTGCCGCGGGACAGCCCACTAAGATTTGCCAGCCGTTTGTCACTTGAATTTTTAATGGCATAAGCTTGATGATGTTGAGTGAAGCCTCTCGCCGGCCAACTCCTCGTCGAGTAGTGAGCGAAAAACAGCCACACGGAAAAGTGAGCTCTCAAGTGGTTGCTCTTACCCAAGAGACCTGAGGCACATACCAACTAAGGAGGATTGGCCACGAATGGAATGGATTTTTCAGAATGATAGCAGAAAATAAACTACTACTGCTGATAACAGTGAATGATTCCAGGAAAGCGAAATTAAAGGTTATCATGCGAACAATAGCAACAGCCGAAAAAAAGAACCATGGAGCCTTAATTAGAAAGGAAAAAAACAAAAAAATTGCGGCAGAACCCATCTCACAATGAGTGTAGACGGTAATGCGCTAGGATCGGATCAATGTAGCGACACAACGTATCGCCACCATGTAAACGAGTTATGTGTGAGGCGTGTACTGTAGCGAGGCTATTTCGCGCTTTCCTATGAACACTCGGCGCCATCTATGCCGCCGCCGCGAAGGCTGCGCGTGGCCTCCGAAATGCGTGGCGTGCCGGTGCGTCCCAACGCTGTGAAACGCGTCATGCGGCAACCGGGTTCCTCTCTCGCGCTTCTTTCTGGACACGCTGCGCCATCTAGTGTCACTGCCGAGAAGTTCGCACGAGAAACGTGGCGCGCCGGTGCCTGCTAACGCTGAGGATTCTTCCCTCACTTCTCACTCAATGGCACATACTCAGTGCATTCATGGCGTATAGCTCGCTAAAGCGTTCGAGTGAAACGCTTTCTTTGAAAAGCGGCACATTTCCAGTGCATTTGTGGCGAAGCCTGCCACTGCGTCGGGTTGCTGTCTTAAGGAACCTTTGTGACGTGGATTCGATTCCACTCTGCACCGGATAAATTTAATCGATCTATTGCATGACCCAAGTCGGCATCAAAGAGGTTCATTGAATACCAGCACAGACCGAGTGGCACATACCCAATGCTCCAATTCGGCGTCAAAGTGTATCTTCGAACAGCGGTACCTAACCAGTCCCGCACCTTAAAATAGCCCATATATGTTGGCGGGAGAGGTGTTTTGTATTCTTGTTTTAAGCGCACGTGCGCACTCCTGACGCCTTTCCTAGAGAAGTGAAATGCACCTTTCGTCTGTCGGGAACGGAGACGGCACCACCGCGACGGAGGCAGCCTTGGCCCTCGGCGATTGACGAAGAGCAGGGTGTCGCTCCTGTTGTGTTTACATCTTGGAGGTGGGGTGGAGCTTCGACGACGATAGGATAAGGACCGTGTGCGCATGTGTGTGTGAGAGGGAGAAGAGAGACGCTGTCTAGAGACCATGGAGAGCGGCCGTTGCGTCCTACGCTGGGATGTTTTCCATTGTTCAACTGTACTGCATAATCAGAACATAAGTTTTCTTTTTACTTTTTTCTTCAAACTGGGTTCTGTGTTATCAATCTTTCACAAGAAGTTCGTTGAAGGGCGGCACGTATGTAGCCCTTGCCACATAGAAAGTTACCCAAATTGGTTCGGTGGTTGGTTTGGATCCCTAGTATCTCAGCACAGCAACTTGATGCGCTACCCGTTCGACCACGAACTACACAGTGACCCAAGTAGGCGGGAAAACGATTAGATACCAACATTAGATAGATAGATAGATAGATAGATAGATAGATAGATAGATAGATAGATAGATAGATAGATAGATAGATAGATAGATAGATAGATAGATAGATAGATAGATAGATAGATAGATAGATAGATAGATAGATAGATAGATAGATAGATAGATAGATAGATAGATAGATAGATAGATAGATAGATAGATAGATAGATAGATAGATAGATAGATAGATAGATAGATAGATAGATAGATAGATAGATAGATAGATAGATAGATAGATAGATAGATAGATAGATAGATAGATAGATGGCCGGACGGACGGACGGACGGACCCCAGAAAATGCTTGAATTACCCTAAGAATGCTAAGGATTTTTAGAACAGACGCAAATCTACCAGAACAGTTGACTGGATGACGATGCTTCTCGCAACTACGCAAGCATTTACCATCACCAAGAGATGGACCAAGAATTGAGCGCTAGGAGAAAATATAAGACTCGCAAGGAGAGACAGAAAATGCAAAAAGAAAGATAGCAAAAAGCAAGAATGATGCCTAATGGAGAATGGAGAAGAGACTTCAAGCTAAAAGATCAAAGTGATTATAAGTAATTAGATATAAATTGCTAAAGACAATAGTAAGTTTAGCTGTATAAGTAAAAAAATCGCTTCTGCAACGGCAAAACGGCAACTCTCGCAATACAAGGGAGATTGGTATGCCGGAAAAGACGTCAAAGATGAAAGAAGGGTGGCGAAACCAGTTTTCGAACCGACTCGCCATGATCTCTTGGATTCGAACAACGTCTACACTGGTGCAGTTAATTATTTATCGGTAAAAGAGGACTACATTGCATCCTAAGGGGACTAAAGTCAAAACCTATAGTAAGATTCAGGAATGCCTCTTGCGTCAGAAACAGAAATCTCAAAAGATATATTGAAATCCATGACGTCACAGTGACTTAACGAAGCCTAAGTTGCGGCGGAAAATTAAAAAAGAAAGAGAGACACGGTCTGACTTAAATTTTCTACGTTAGTAATCCATTTTTTCGCGCCCAATGAATGAACATATTATTTTTAAAGAACGGTTTATACCAGTTTGTAGTAATGCTCTTCGGTGCCTCTTTGAGAGTGCTGCTGCTTGGGCGAGCGGACACTACGGGGGATGGCCTATGAATAAGGCACACACAACCAGACACACTGAAGTAGGGCGGCGTGAAAGAAAGGATTCGAAGAATGAGAAAATTAAAGTGAAATTAAGAGTGCACAGAGATGAAGGGTGAAAAGAAATTCACATGGAGATCACTTTGTTTCACGTTGAAAATCACATACATACATACATACATACATACATACATACATACATACATACATACATACATACATACATACATACATACATACATACATACATACATACATACATACATACATACATACAAGTACACTTGCGCATGTACTTCGTCATATTAATTTACTTTTACACATGCCTATCCGACGGCATAGTGCCGAATAGTGTCAGTGCGTCGAACAGCCAGAAACGCGATCCTCCAGATGCTGCGTCTAGTTAAGAGGAAGCTTTAGCTCGGGCCTATCTCCGAGGCGGCCTATTCAAATACATGTAAAACGCAGAAACGATTTGCTGAGATAACCGCTGGACTTACTTTAATAAAATTTGTTGCATTTGAGAGAGAAAGTCGAATTCGAGTGACTGTTGGAAGCGGAATTTCGATTTAGGACCTCAGTTTTGTTAAAAGAATTTTCAAAAATTTGAAAGTTAGACAAAAATAGAAGCATGAAGTTTAGAAATTAATAGCTCTGCATCAAGAACAGATATCGTGGTTCTGCAAACGGCATCGATTAGATCATTCAAAGCGGGTAAATTCGATATTCAGCTTATATCTTACGTGAATTAGTTGCGTTGTGTACAAGGGTTCTGTAAAAACTGTATTTTCATATTACAAAATTTTTTTGAGATTCACGTGTAGCATATCAATTTTGCCTGCTTTAGATGTACTATTAGATGCAGTTCACAGAATTGTGATATCATTTTTCATTGCTGCGTTACAGAGTAGTAAATTTGATAGTTTCTTTTTCTGAAAATGTGCGATGTTTGCCAATTTTTTATAAGAAATTGACGACATAAATCAAGAATTCGAAACGAACATTCACTAGATTTTAAGTTTTCTTTTATATGCAACAAACCTCGTCAAATTTGGTGCAGTGGTTGCCGAAAAAAAACGAATTCTCCTTTTTCATGTATTTAGATAGGAGCCCCTGATCTAAAGCTTCCTTTTTTTAATGCGAAAGCATCAGATGGCCCATTGAGAGAAAAAGCCGGCATCTGTAGCAGCGAAACGGCACCTAAATTCCCGTTGACTGCGACGCCACGTCACTAGCGAACCTCGAAGGAGCAAAGAGGGCGAAACGCAACACCTGCTGCCATACTAGCGCGCCAGGTGTTGCGTGAAGGGAGAGGGCATCGCCGCGGCGCCTACGTCACCAGTGCACCTCGACGGAGCAGATATGGCGACGCGACGCCGCGGGGCGAGAGGGGTTGTCGGCGAGGATGTCACGTGACGCACTCTTGCGGGTGCCGCCGTCTCGATCTCGGAAGCCGGCGCGCGGTTCGCATCTGTCTCTCACCCCCACTAGTGTTAGCTGCTGCGCGGGCCTGCCGGACATCGTGGTGCTGTTGCTTCCTCAGCCTCTGGTCGCGCAGGACGTCAGTGGCATGCGGCGTTGGCACCGAAAGATGATGCTGCTTGCTGGCTCGGGCAGCATGTACTACACTCGCAACGTAAAACTCGAAGGACCGCTCAGCGGAGTCCAATTGGACATTAATGCTTTCGCTTTGACAACTCATAAGAAGTGCTTAGGTGTCCAGGGAATTTTTTTGTGCTCGTTAACACTGTTCTCACTGTCGAGGACAGGAGTAGCCTGCAAGACTTAGGTGCAGTAGGCAGGGCGTAGGTTATTGTTTTAATTATATTATTTTATTTTATTTATAATGCCCAACACAATTGTTATGTCGAGGACCGGATCTCTTAACTATGCCATGGCCTCCTAGATCATGCTCTGCCCGGTGTCTGAGCCCATGCTCATGCGCTTCTAGTTCTCAGAGCTGCCGCCACGTGCCGCAGCTGAAGCCATAATTTCAACCTGGAGCAGCGGGCACAAGCTGACATTTGTCTATTTGAAATCAGAAGCGCCAGAAGGAGCCGATAAAGTATTTTCTTTTTTATTCGGATAGCAATTATACACTCCAGGCCCATTTCTGCCGTCGCCGTTGCCGTGATGTTTCGTATATAGCCCAAGGGCGATAACATCGTCGCTGCGCGGCGTATGTTGTGTGTGCGAGTGAAAGCGTGTGAGGGCGAGCCGACCATGGCGGCTCAATCTCGCGCTCGCGAAGGAGGAAAGCGGGAAACAAGCGCGCCATCTTCCGTCGCGTGCAAGGCACCGGGGGAAAGGAATGGAGGGGGGTGTTGTACTCCGACGGCTGCTGCGTATGGCATGGCCGCGCACGGCCGCGCGGGCCCTACCTTGCAAACGATCTGCAATGGGGACAGAGTGCGCCGAGTGCTGATTGCGTCGTGGGCGCTATGTTCTGGTCGCTTATGTCGCGTTGAAGCGAGAAGGCCAATTCGATCGCTCCTGCTGCCGCGCTTCCGCACTGCAGCATTTTGACAGCGAGTTTTCCACGGTCATGGAGTGAGATGTGTTCGTGTTTGCTTGTGCGTGTGCGCATGGTTGTTAACTTAGTAAGCGAAACAGAATGTTTTCAAGTTTATACGGCCGCGAAAACTGCTATCCTTACTTCGTATAGCTGTCTACGAATTGGCGATCGCAATCGATGCTTCGCGTTTCGGACGAAACTGCGAGTCTTTTTTTTTTCGCCTGGCGATCAATGTGAAGTATTTGACGTCGTTTTTAAGTATAATTATAATAGTATTACTAAGACCTCTGGTGCAATTTCACTTGCTGTACAAGAGCGCCGCCATTTGCAATTGAAAACAGTGCAGCAATACATATTTTAGAGGCTGCTCATACCCTAAACGCCATTGGGTGGCATAAAGGTCACTAATGAACCCGCTGTATTTATTGTACAAAGCTAAATATTTCCCACGGTGGACCGGGAAGGAAGTTCTGCAGAGACATTTGAGTGCAATTGAGTTGCGGCTTTTTATGCTAAGTTTTAGAGTGCAGTTCTCTGCAGTTAGAGGCGCCGGTTTCTGCGGCGAGCATCGGCGTCGGCCTCGGCGTTGGCGTAACAGAGCGATTGAGCACAGCGAAAGATGAAATTTAAGAGCGAACGCGGAGGGAGGGATGAAAGACACGAGCCGCGAACGGCGGAGACCAATGAGAGCGGCCCCGTCAGTAACATGGGCGCGGAAAACTGGTGTGATGCGGACAGCCCCGACCGCTCGATGCGTACTCGTATCTGGTCTCAGCCGGACCGCTCGTTTCGTAAGGCATGCGGCGATAGGGCATGCGGCGAGCACGTCAAAACAAAGTGCTGCATGAGTTGAGGTCTGTCTGGGGCGGCTGCTCTGAATCTCGCTACGCGTCACCCGCGCGCATCCTCTCGCGTTCTCCCGATTAGCGCGGCAGTCGCGCCACACTTGGCTTGTTTGCAACGTGCCGCACCAGACAGTTTGTCCGCGCCAGCCAATATATCGCGAAATGAAAACGCGTATACAGTTGCGCTCAAATGTCGCATTTGGGTGTATCGTAATCGGCAGTGAATTTTCCTAACTGTTATTTTTGTGCCTCATTGGCCCAGCCACTTTATCGCTTATCGATCAGTCAGGAGATGGCAGAACATTATGTGAAGCTAGGCGCACCGTCATCCAAAAGCACGCTGACCAGCGCATGCGTGAAATTATCGAGGCATTTGCCATCACCCAACGTGCTCCTTCATACATCACTTCACCATTCATCCAGTTATTCGGCAAGGAAATCGCGTATCTGCAAATTCAACACATCTCCGCCCACCTGCAACCGCAAGTCATTCTTCTCATGTTTATCACGCCATTTATGCTTTCACTCCTCTTTCTCTGCCTATATATTCGGCGCTCGCGCAATAAACCTACTTGTTGGAAGTCAGCGCCTGTGTTGTGTGCCCGTTTTCTGTGGCCCGCTTTCTGCGCTGTTTGCTAAAGTGCGTACTCGTACCAACAAGCCAGGCTAGCCACTGTTGGAAAGCATGATAAGAGGTGTCATGCGTGTGAAGATATGCTGATGGTCTAAGATCAATAATTTCGCCATTAGACCAGTCATATGGTGTGAAAAAAGAATGTGTTCTCTGACCTTGTGAAGTCATTTTACCTCGAAAGAACCCTTCCCACCCCTCACCGCAAGTTAAACAGAGCACAGGCAACCACCCTTCGCCTGTTACAGACCAATACATACCCCTCCCTCACACGCTATCACATCATATACCCCGACATCTACCCAAGCCACACGTGCAAGATCTGTAAAACTCAATCAGCAACTCTCCGCCAGACGCTATGGGAGTGCAAACATCAATACCCAGACCTTAATCCCATGACCCTCTCGTCGAGATGGCACGCCGCCCTACGCAGCTCCCATCTCGACGACCAACTCTGGGCGACCCAGCAGGCCCACGAAGCGGCGAAGAGGCAATACCTCGACGTCCCATCGTGGGAGGCCTAGGCCCAGCCGACTAAACTGCTGGTTCACAATAAAGTTCACACACACTCTCTCTCTAGGAGCATCAATCAAATGGAGCCTCAGTTATATATCAGGCGGTAATTATTAGGACACTTGCTGTCACATATTTGAATATCAATCAAGTGGAGCCTCAGTTATATATCAGGCGGTAATTATTAGGACACTTGCTGTCACATATTTGAATATGTAAATGACATGCGCCATTTTGCAGTCATCGGGGATGCGCCTATACGGTTCCACGACTACTGAAAGATGAGTGATAGTAAAATGGTCGAAACATGCACTCTCATTTTTAGAAGCTCGCTGTTAATACCATCAGTACCACAACTACGATTATGTTAGTAATATGCCTGTTACAGTAGCTGTTACACGTAGGTGGTGAATAGCTGAATTAGCGCCCAGATCTGAAGAAGCGACTCATTAGTGTATATATTAGATAAATATTTATTACACCAGGAGCAGCTTTCGCGAGTGGAATACTATACTGCCTTTGTCTTATAATATAGGTATTGTGCGCTCCTCTTCGGGGATTAATCACTTGTCAAAATATTGTAGTCAAGTTAGGCAGCGTATAATTGAAGAAATGGCCTGTAGCGTCCTTAATTACTATCTGAACACTATAGATTGGCTCTCCACTTCTGCCAATCGCTATCAGCGTTCATTTGATTTGTCATTCAGTATAGTCTTCCTTTATCATTATTAATTTTTCAACATACCGTATGAGCCACGGCGCATCTACTTTAGTTTTGATGGTCACTTTAGAGATACAGGCAAATTCAATTTTTCAATTTATCTGGGAACAAAATCAAATTTTCTGCGAAGGGTTCGTTCAAACATGGACGCATACTCGTCCAGCCTTCGGTTCAATCTTGGCGCTGTCAGATTAGAATAGCTTAGGATATGTTTGGATTATTTGTCAAGAGTAAATCAAGAGCACTATGTTCAGTCGTCTGTCCTTGTACCAGCTGAATTGGCTAAACATACTCATTGCGTTAAGGAGTACCGAACACTCATGATGGTTCGACAAGGTGTCTTCGCAGATGGCAAGGTTGAATTTATACCGAGGTAGTTAAAACCACCGCCTAATATTACAATGCATTGTGTATGTGCACTGAATACGTATTCTAGACATCAAATTGAGGCAGGTATGCATCGTCCCTACCAGAGTGTCTTGTGATGTTTCCGCGACGGAACGTCAATATGCGTCTATTTATTGTAGTGAAGCGCAGATAATTACGAGCATATTGCACGGAACCTTGCCTTAAGCGCTGCGATATCTCTCCACTCCACGAATCATTCCTCTCCTGTTTAGGGTAGCTTACTTTTTTTTTCCACGTAGAAAATGGGCTAGAAATGTGACCATGTGAAATGTGATATCTTATTCCCAATATAGGAGCAGAAAATTTGTTGCTTCATATCACTCCTGCTGTTGCGAGCCAACCTGTGCTCACTGTTTCGCAACACCAAAGCGCCGCTGAGACCGGCAATCCATAATAGAGCACCGGCTTCAATACAGGACCTGCGGGTCCGCAAGGAATTTTCATTTTGACATCGTTCTTCGGCCTGCGCATATCGAGGCCAAACTGCTTGTTGGACCTCGCCTTCCTGTCGAAACGTCGGCGCCGATGGAATCCTTCACGCTCGCTCTTACAGCAGCCGGGTGTCATTAGCCGTACGGTGTCATATCGAAAGACAAGAACGAAGTCGCCTCCTCCTCCCTTTTACCTCCTTCGTCCCAGCTCCGTTTTTTCCAACGCCGCAGTGATACTGCCCTCTGAGGAAAACTGCCTTTATTAACCCGTCGTTTTCGGGGTCGAGCCGGAGCTAAACGAGGCAATAAACGAAGCGGTAAAATTCCATTCCTAGGTGGCGACGTATACCTCAGGCTGTACCGCCAGCTGTACTGCCAGCTGTTACTCCCGTAGTGTTCCGCCGAGCGCAGAATCGCTAATTTAGAGAGCAGGAGGTGATCGCAGAGCCATCGCCATGGTACAATTAATAGCGACAGGCACAGAACCGCAGCGAAGAAGAAATATTGGACAGTGTGGCGCGCCAGCGCAGTGTGCGCGGCCGTGGTATTCATCACACGCATGTGTAATGTACGTGGCGCCATTGCGGCGCCTGCAGCTGTCGGTGCATCGGCGCTGTATAGCCTCGACGAAGTTTTCCTCTCTTCCCTTCTTGATGCTCACGTTCTTTTCTTTTCTTTCTTTTTACTTTCCTCTTTAAGTTCTCATACTCGCGTGCCTCTCTCTGTGAGCCGGTAGCACGCGGCGGCATTTGTCTCGTCGTTGCGCTGCTGCCGCGCCGGAGGCAGCCGTAGCTATAGAGTCTGGCAAGCACGCATTTCCTCCTTCTGGACCAAAGCATCTTCCGTTCACAAACATTCGTGCACAAAGCCTTGCGCAGCCGCACTGTGCAACATGTGGCGTGTGCCGAGGTATGCGTGGCCGACAGGAGGTCTGGACCCCACTTCACGCAGAGTCAGAGACGAGGAGAGCTTTCTCGGCGAAGAATTCTTTATACAAGGTGTACAAGTTGGCGTGGTTATCAGGAGAGAGCAGCAGAGCAGCTGCAAGCTGCTTAAATAACACCTCCCCGTCCCCAGATTCCCCAGAAAGACCCTAAGGACGAACAAGGTCGAGAGAGAGAGGGTCTGGGCAGCCTCCGTGGTCCCAACGCCGCTTTCAGTGGCCGGCGCCTCCGGGCACCGGGCTGCGTCGTCAGGCCAATCTGGCGGTTGGTCGGAATGGTGCGCCGGGTAAGTTCAATGGCCCGGCATACGACAAAGGGAACCAACTGCAAGGCACGGGGTCGAAACATAGTCCGCCTTGGGTGGTCGGTAAAAGGGTTGCTCCTGGGCGCCGCCGCACAAAGGAGGGGTGGGGTGGGGGCTGCATTGCTGCCGGCACGAGGAGGGGCCGAATAGCAGTCCGTGAGCGGACGGCCGCTTCCGTCGTAGACGCCATGCAGCCGCGAGGAAACCCGAGCCGTGTACGTAGTCGTCGTGTGCCCGAAGCGGGCACCATGCGGGGACGAATGCTGCCTCCACGGTCGAGACACCACAGCAGTGGCCTCCCATCAGGCAAATCCCAGGGCACAAACATAAAAAAACGTGCGGCCTCTAATTCGCAGCCCGCCGCCGCTCTCTCACACCGATCGGCAGCTTCTGATCGCGTCTAAGCGTGACACGTGAAGCACCGGCGTTCCGAAACACTCATTCGCTCTAGCTGTGCACCAACAATTGCAAGCAATGCAGGGCAGCACTATAGACGTCGACCACTGCTGGTGCACCGGGTAGGGGTTACTGGCATTATGAAAGCTTTCTGCGGACGCGAACGGCGCTTCCTGATGACCAACTTGGTTGTTCGCGCAGTCGGTACGTTTACTACGAACGGCTGTCGCATCGTTGTCAGCTTTCAGCACCCTTCAAATCTCGCCAGGCATAGTGTGAAGACAGAACAGCGGTTTATACTCCACGTGAGCCTTGCTAAAGCAAACTAACTGGTTGCAGTAAGACCACCGTATCCGAAGAAAAAAAAAGGAGACGAAGTGGACACAGATTAGATTATTGACATTGCCTGACGTATATCGTCACTTGCATAACGAATACGTCAAAGCGTCAATTAACGACATTATATCGTAACGCGTTGTGCTCACTAAGCATGACAGCGGACCATCAAGCTCGCTCCTAGAGAGTTCAGTGTCTGAATGTCGCACGGAACACCATGTCGAATTATTGTGATAATCACCGATTCTTGAGACGATAAATACAGGGAAGGCGCTTGCACGCGAGTGAAACATGCACTCCTGCGCTTCCTGTCGGCGTTCGGACCTGCGGTGGTCGCTGACAGCCGCTCAACAATCGACGTCTCCTCTGTCAGTCACGAACCTTCTTATTCACAATTCCTGTTGTTCCCTCTACATGCGCACTAACACGAAAGCAATATCGATACCGACCGCGCTCATGGTAATAACCGATACATGATTGCAGCCAGATAGGTATGGTATTGCACTGAACTGCCGCAGGTCCCAGCAATTATGTCGTCGAATAACACGTGCGTCATCCGTAACTATAGGAAAATCAAGGCTTGTGGCGTGGCACTCGAGGTTATCTTTTCCTCTCCAAAATTTTAGAGCGCAGACCTTTCGGCGTCCGTTTTTGCTGCGAGCGTCGGCGCCGGCCTCAGCATCGGCGTCGGCGTAACCAAGCGAACGAGCACAGCGAAAGATGAAAGCGGACGCAGAGCGCAGTGGGGGAATGAAATGCGCGAGGAGGAAAGCGGAGAGGAGGGTGCAGCGCAACCAGGAGGCGGAAAGCGGAGGAAGGCATGACGAAAATGGTCAGGAGGAAAGCGGAGTGCCGTCACGACCAGGCATGCTACCAGCGAGGAAACAAAGCGCTGGCGTGGGCTTCGGACCCACTGCGCATGCGCTACCTAGCTAGCGGCGGCGGCGCCGCCGCCGCCCTCGCCGCTAGAGAATGCGTTCCGCGCGAGCCACGCGTTCCCCCTTTTACGCTTTCTTTCTGAACAGTGAGCGACGCAACCGGTGGAACCGGGCAGAGGCTCAGCGCCGAGCACCTTGTCCTTCAGAATCAAATTCTTTGCCATAATACATCGCAAATTCAAAAGACCTAAACAGCTGCTCTCGAAGTTCGCATTATGGAGTATCGTAATCGTCGACTATTATTATTATTTTTTTACACCAAAGGAAACCACTGAAGATAATGCCGAAGGCTCCTGTGTGTCAAACGCACTCGTTACTGCGCAGTACTCAAGCGGGGCCGCTGCTTTTCTGCCGGCCAGACCGGCTGCGCCTGCTTCGATGGGAAGCTTGATGGATGCCCGCTTATACGCAAGTGCATGTGATACGACAGCCACAAAGACACGGCCATCAAACGCTGCGGATGTAAAAGATTGCCCTGCACGCGCGCGCACGTCCCCGTGAGGCTCCGAAAGGCGTTCCCTTGGGAGAGGAGGCCAGCAATGATCCCTGCCGGGGGCCAGAAAGATAAATGTCGCGCGCCGGGCCGTCTCGAGCCGCAGACTGCGCGGCGGCATTCCGTAGTCGTGAGCCGTCGTCCCAGGCAAAATGCCGGCGACGCAGCGTAGAGTTACCACTGCCCATGAGGGGGTACGTCGCAGAGCAGACTCTATTCGTTATGCTCACGCCGCTGCTTAGAAACGGCAAGAGGCTTCGTGGAAGACCGTGTCCAGAGCGTTAGCAACAGCGAGCCAAGACACCGGAGTGCCTGCTACGCATCTCAGTCTCCATTGCAGTCTTTTCCTTCACGGTTACACAACAGCTCGAAAGAGCCGCTATGAAATCGGTTCTGGACCTCCCTTAACGCAGGTGCTTGACGGTTGGGGGAGCGAAGGGCTTGTTTAATGGTTTTGCCCTTCTCGCCAGCGTTCCTGTGGGGCAGTGCGCCATCGGGGAGCGCGCTGAAGGGCTCGTCTCCAGAAATAATGCATTTGTTCAATGTTGTTCATTCGCTTCCTCACGGCTTCGCGCCTTTGATATCACTTTTCTGGGAAACAATCGCGGAGAACTGCTGCGAAAAAGCAAGGAATGGTCAGCATAGCGGTGCATGGCTGATTGCCAAAAATGCTCACGACAGCAAGACGCCACCCCTGTATACAATGGTCTGTCCTAACGACTAAAGCTGCGTGCAAATCGTGTTGCAGCGGACATCTTGCAGACGGTTACTCTTGCCTGTTTCAAGGTCCGCAAGTATAGCTACTTCATGCGATATAGCAATGAATGTTGTTTTTCAGCGTATCACGTCATCTTGGTACTTCCTATAATATATTTGACTTGAAGCTACGTCTGGGAAATGGCTCAGCGTTATTGATCACTTCAGGTTTTCGCATCCATTATTACCTCCGTGCGAAACAGGCAAATACTCCAGTGTATACGGGAACACGTCCATCTGCTTCACCTTACGAACCTCATTAGGAACATGCACTCGCTGTTCGAGTAAGAATTGCTATTATTATCAGTTTTATGAATAAACCCCATAGTCAGAAGGTATTTACTTATAAGGTAGTTGCATAACAACTGATACGTCCAAGCAGTCATTAAATATACTAGATCTCGCGTATGCAACCGTATATAAAAGAACCAATAACACACACAAAAAAGTATCAGTGCAAATCGACGGATATATGACATGCGCCAATAATTTCATTTTATTGCGATAGCCAACTACCTCTGTGGTGCTCTCTGAAGTATCTCTGTGGTATCTCTGAAGCACTCTGTGGTGTGTGTCTCTTCTGTGTGTCTCGTCAAAATGCTGCGCAATCCAACCTCTAATATGCTATACCAACACGCCCAGCCGTCAACCTTGGCAAGTTTCATCTCCACTTCAATGGGCCATTTTAATTGTCTTTCTGTTCACCCTACCCTTCTAAGCGCTCTGTGGTGTGTGTCTCTTCTGTGTGTCTCGTCAAAATGTTGCGCAATCCAACCTCTAATAAACTATATGGACACTCGAGGCGCATTTCTGCCGTCGCCGTATGCTGTATGTGCGAGTGAAAGCGTGCGAGCGTGAGCCGGCGACCGCGGCTCATTCTCGCGTGTACGAGCGAGTAAGACGGGTCAGAAGCGCGCCCTCTCCTGTCGTGCGCGAGGCACGGGGTTACGGCGCGGCCGTGCGGGCTCCGTATCTTAAAAGCGATCGGCGACGTGGCCAAAGTCCGCGCCCGTGCGGGCCTCATCTTCAAAGCGACCTGCGATGTTTGCACAGTGCGCATAGTGCCGGTAGCTTCGCATGCGCAGTGCTGCAAGTTTCCGCACTCATCGAGCGAGATGTGTTCACGTTTACCTGTGCGCGCGTGACACCGTGCATGCTTGTTAATTTACTTAAGACACGTTGGCGGGCTAGTTGATTTGAATCCATGACAGAATGTGCAAGCGCGGCTGAACGAAGACGTAGAAAGAAACAGACAGGCAGATATAGCCCTGTCTCCGTGTGTCGGTTTCTTTCTAAGTCCTCGTTCAGCCGCGCTTACACATCATTAGATAAATGTTAATTTTGTTAGTAAGCGAATGTTTACAAGTTAACATGGCCGCTAAAACTAAAATCCTTACTTCCTATAGCTGTCTTTTTCTTTTTTCGGTTGCTTGTTTTGTCTAGCGAAGGACACGAACGACGATCTCAAGTGTGCGCAGACGCGCCGGTGCGCATAGCAGAGTGCACGCATGGCTCCGGCAACGCAAGCCTACCTGATAGCCCCAGAGGTGGCTCTGTGTCCTGCGCTGTCTTCTCCATCCCGCCTTCCTGTCTATACGCCTCCTTTGCGAGTGCCTTCATCGGAATATCGGAATACTTCTCACAATTCTGCGCGATGTTAAGAAGATTCTCGTGGGAGAGCAAAGCACGGCGGAGCTAAGCCAGCTCCCCCGTGGGAATCGTTTCCCTCCACGCAAATGTTTTAGCGCCACCGAAACGGTTCATTTTCGTCGCGCTTTCATTTTCGTCACACCTTTTCTGCGCAAGCTCCGTGCTGGCGCCGGCGACGCGATCGACGACCGAAAAAAAGTCACCGTGGCGGCAAATGGCGAAAAACGCTCAGAAAGCAAACGCGTAACCAGGGAAGCGACTTGTGCTGCGAGGAATCAAGTTCGGCTGTTGTTTGCGGCAAGAGTGAGCATCGTTCCCAATTGTGAAGCCGGCGTTTTCGCGTCACAGTTCTTCTCAGTCAACGGTGGCATCGGTCGTCGTTTATAACTGCTACTGTGATAATGGACTCACGCTTGAATACGCATGCGTCGTCTGAGACTCGCATGCATGACGACAGCATCAAAGAAATTGAACGAGTGCAGGGAAAAGCCGTCGATTCATTTGCTCTAAGGATTCCCGACAAGGCTTGCCCTGCCAACTAGTGAAAGATAACGCTATCCAGTCACTCTACTGGCGCAGAAGATCTCAGCAGATTCAATTCCTACCTCTACTCTTAACAAAACTTGTGGTAGACTTTGAACAGTAACTGTCACCTCTAAAGGAACGAGAGACGCATTCCCTATCACCGTCTTCACAAGAACCGATACGTTTAAGTAATTTCTTTTAATGCGAATTATTCTGTGCCTCACTCTTGGCACTTTAAGGCAGGAAGGTAGTTAGGTAGGAGGATGGGTGGTTAGGAAGGTAGGCTTCTGTCTAGCCTCGCTGTAATGAAAAGAAAATAATGCGTGAGCGATGCTGAAATCGAACCTCTGCCGTCGAGCACAGGAGCCCGGTGCTCTAACCAATTGGCTTCAATTCCATTTTTTTTTGTCTGTCATGACATTTACTACATTGCACACAGTGTCATGAAGAAGCATCGCCTGATAAACTGACAAATGATACGCTTACTTACAGACGCTAATGGCGCAATGATGCCAACACCACATATGTGAACTAGTGACATTAACCAGGCATATACAATTGCACACCCTCAAGAGTCGCCACAAAACACGCTGTTCGCATTTCCAGGGAGTTCTTCAAAATAATATTTTCCCCACTAGAAGGTTGGCAAGGATAAACACTTCACCAAGATGGGGTGCCAGTCCCGTGTAATGTCACATTCATCATAAATGTTTTTTAGATGCATAGCCGTTGGAGCAACATGAATTCTTGAAGATATCATTCGTTCTGCGTCACAATCCTGCGTACACGCTTTTCACAAGCTGTGCATTCCCGTTGAAAAATAAAACATATCAAATGGTTCATAAGTACAAGAAATTGGAAACAGGTATCCCACAGTGTCAGGGTTGATGTTGAAGTTCTTTTTCAAAGTTCGCTGTAGCATATAATAAAAGTCTACTATAAAACTTCGGCTATATTATCGCTGCAATAGTTTTGTCGAATCGGTTACAATTGGCGATGACAATTATCATTGGTTCTCATCAGACGTTTTGGATTAAAGGGAAGCTGAAAGGTTTTCCAGAAAAAATGAGTGAACATCTGTACATAATGGTTTTCAACCCTCCGAATTCGAATATCGTATCGAAATTGAGCGAAAGAACGCGCAAATATATTTTATTTTGACGAAATGTGCAGCAGTTCGTTTCCGCCCGTGATTGGTCGGGCGCCTCGTGACGTCAACACTAGTAACCGACCGCTGCCGCTACACATGAAGCGCGGTGCCAGGTAGTTTGGTGCTGTTTTTCTGAGACGGTAATGGAAAATTTAGAGAGACTGCGTTTTTCTGAGGAGTTCGGCGTTACTCCCTACATGTACGAGCCGATTGCGAAGAGCCGGCCTCTCGAAGAAGCAAACGATGCTGGTGCGAGCAGTGCTTTCGACGCGAACGAACGCAAAGTCTTGGGATCTCCTCGTGTTGGAAATGCTCTTTGTTGAGTATGTTTTTTGCAAAGCGATCTAGTGATCTCGCCGATCTTTCGCCGATCTAGTGAGCTCGTTTCCGGTCAAACAACTGTAGTGCTGTGTTCCTGCATGCCTCCTCGTGGAACGTAAGCGGGGATGCGATCGTCGGCATTTGTGCGCTGTCCAAAGCTGTCGGCAATCTACAAAGACGGTTTAAACGCGTGAAAAGCTTCCCGGTTCATGCAGTACGTGTAGTGACCTTCATCTGTTGACTACCACGTTGACTACCACTCTACATACACGCAGACGCACCAACAAAGGAATGCAGGGTCGATCGAAGCAGATTACGATGGCACGCACGCAGAAACAAGCGCGGTCAGACACGGTCGCGGACGCTGCGAAGGAACAAAACACTAGAGTTGACGTCACAACACCGCGGTTTCCGGTCTCCGCTCGCATCGTCAGCGTCAGCAGCAGCGCGCGGCATTCGACGGGGGGCGGAGCTACAGCGCAATTTCAACCGACGATTACGTCGCTCCTAATTGAAAAAAAAAAAACCCCAAATTTTACCTACATGGTTTATAAGGTTCCCGCATCCGTATATGAGCGTCTTATTGAATTCGACAGACTCTTCAGCTTCCCTTTAAGGGCCGCTTGGTAGAAACCAACATACATATCGCTTGCACGGTTATTCATTATTGCTACGGCTGTCAAGAGCAGCCTGCAATGCTACAGATAGAACTCGCAAAAGCCTTTGATCGTGTCACTCATTTCGTCTTTTTTTCTCTCTTCTGGAGCACACCAACGTTGGATCCATTGCGCTTAAGGGCGTAAAGCTTTATTATAAACGGTGTTCGACTAGTTTAATTGTTAACAGTCGTCTCTCAAAAT
Source organism: Dermacentor andersoni (assembly GCF_023375885.2). NCBI lineage: Eukaryota > Metazoa > Arthropoda > Arachnida > Ixodida > Ixodidae > Dermacentor > Dermacentor andersoni. The sequence goes on along the minus strand of NC_092814.1, from coordinate 48,765,086 downwards.
CCATTTCTATTTACTCTTCTGTAAAGCAAGGGTGTCTCATATACCCACAGCTTTTTGCCCTATATCTTGAACGGCTGTGCATGAGCATAATACGCTAAAGTTGTAGTCATGACTTCAATATATTGGGCAATGAAGTTAAAGTACTAGCTTACGCAGATGATCTGGCATTCTTCTACTCGGATAGACGCAGTGTTGAAAAAGTCGTATCTACGATAGAGAAATTTGGTACTGTATGAGGAGCTCGAATGAACTCCTCTAAAAGTTGGGCTTGTGGTTTGTCTCATGGTGTTATACGCCGAATCCGATCGCAGGAATTAAATGGACTGGTGTTCCGTCAAGGTAACTCAGCCTGCCGCAAGATACCTATAGAATAAGTGCACATTACTGGAAAGAGCGAGTCCCAACACTTCAACTTCATGCTCAGACATTTGTTTGACACCGCCTCTCAATTTTTGTGAGAGCTGAAGCTTCCCAATATATTTTTAGCAACACAACTTTACTGTGCATTGCACGATATTCACTGTGCTAGGCTTTACGTACATTTTCATTGAATTTTCGCAACTTTTACATGGTCCTCCACTTTCGAATCAATGAGACGTAATAATCTGCTTAGGCCAGTTAGTGCAGATAGACTGGGGCTAGTGCACCTCTACGTAATAGATAACCTATGGCAAACAGATTCTCGCTTCTTCTTTTTTCGCCATAGTTCGCATCGCATAATCCGGTCATTCTTGCAGGTTACATTTGTTAATGCCTTATCTGATTTGGTTGTTTATTCCAAGTTTCCTGCCCGCCCGTGTTTGTGGGGGCTCATGCATAAAGTTTACTTTGCGGTTCTCTTCCTTCGAGCTCGGTTTTCCATCGAGTGCTTGTACACATTTTCGTGTAAGACACCATACAAGGACTTATTGTCCATGCTTCTTCCGCCCCCTTTTTATCGGTCAATATATATTCGTCTTCCAGGTCACGGCGTAATAAAAAAATTTCGCAAAATTTATATTCCCACTAACTTAAAAATGACAACCACTCCACTCTGTGAAGATGGAATGGCAGCGAAAACATTTTGCTTTTCGTTTGAGAGCTTTGACTGTCGTCAGCTTTCGCTGCCATTCCATCTTCACAGAGTGGAATGGTTGTCATTTTTTGCGTTGCGAGTCTGGCGTCGTTGCTCATTCGGAGGTGCCCGAGCTCGCGATTGCCGTTTTCGTTCAGCATCGCGGGAACGTTCTTCGTCGGTGGTGGTTTCGCGCCGGCGCCGTTTACATTCTCGTTGCTGTTCCCGCCGGCGCTCCTCGTCGCATCTTGTTCTTCAGGTGTACGAACTATACGTGACCCGCCGTGGTTGCTCAGTGGCTATGGTGTTAGGCTGCTGAGCACGAGGTCGCGGGATCGAATCCCGGTCACGGCGGCCGCATTTCGATGGGGGCGAAATGCGAAAACACCCGTGTACTTAGATTTAGGTGCACGTTAAACAACCCCAGGTGGTCAAAATTTCCGGAGTCCTCCACTACGGCGTGCCTCATAATCAGAAAGTGGTTTTGGCACGTAAAACCCCATAATTTTTTACGAACTATACGTGTTCGCCCCATCGATAACGCAGCTGTTTTTAGCGCCGATACCTCTCCTGCTTATATAGTGCGATGACCTTAACGTCACGCTATTGTTCACGGCAAGCGTCCTAATCTGTTCCGCATTTTGACATCTGCGCCGCCGCACTGCACCCGTATGGGTTCGTTAGAAATCACTAAGTCCGTTTCTGTTGCCGGACGCTGAAAAAACTGCGGAAGGTTAGTCATATACAGCTTTCGCTGAAAAACATTTATAAACTCCATTCCGAAACCGTGCGGGTGAAAATATGGTTGCAAAGAAAATGTATTTTCGTTTGTTCTGTTAACTGCCGTATACGTGATGTGCAGTTCCAAACAATGTAATAAAACATTGCTTTATTAGGCCACCATTGCCAGCCAGCTGGCTCTTTGATAAAGTTGGCGCGTGCGTCACGTGCCACTTTGCTGTCTTCTTTCCTCGTGACAGTCAGTGGGATAGGAATTTTTCTGTGAAGCTTTTCAAGTTATAGGAGTTATAGCAATAGTTATATGGGAAGTCAGTGGAAAAGGAAGAGCTGGGCGATTCTCCTTCGGTATACCAATGTTTCGAGTTCAATGGATGATTTAATCGTACTAACATTTTCTTCACGGCTGTACTTTGAAGTGATGAATCTGGCTGCGCAATTTTGTACTGATTCTAAAGTGGTAATTAAGCAAACTCGGTGGAGGCTCCAGATAGCTGACGCGTCATCATCGTCATCATCAGCCTATTTTTATGTCCCGGTGATCTCCAATTACCCTTCTCTACGCTAGCTGATTCCAACTTGCACCAGCAAATTTCCTCATTTCATGACCCCACCTCATTTTCTGTCATCATCGACTGCCCTCGCTGAGGTGTACTGGAGTTTATTTCGAATGAAAATTTCGTAGGCAAGTTTTCGTGTGGATGAAAGGCATATTGAGAGAATACGTCTGACGTAACTAGGTGATTTAGAAGTATATGCCTCCACTTTTCTGATGTGATCGGACTAGGTCAACTTGCTATTGATAGCGTTACCGCAGTAGCGATATTATTCAACAAGTGATATGGTTGTCGAGATTAAAAAGACGGGTAATTCTTGTTAGAGCGTTCACGGGATATCTACCAAAGCTTAAATTTGGAGATGCTAAGCTTCATTAAAGAATTTCAACATGTTTCTATTAAGTGTAGGTCTATTTGAAGCATTGCTTTGTCGGTCGGGGCTGTAATGCGATGATAAAGTGAGGAGTCGTCTGTAAATTACATATGAAATGCCGTTAGGGAGGCCGTTTATGAAAATTGGAGAGAAAAGGGGACCGAAGACGGATCCTCACTCCGGAGATCACGTTGTCAGTAGCTGTGCCCTGGGACTGGTTCATAAGGAAACAGCGGATCCATGACAATGCGAGAGAGGCGATACTGAGGCATGAAAGTTTAGCCAATAGTCACCGATGAGGAACACAGTTGAAGGCCTTGGCAAAGTCTAGATAGATGACGTCAGTTTGAAATGATGAGTCCAAGTTCAGGTGAAGATCGGTGATAAATTCAAAAAGTTGTGTGTCGCCTGACAGAGCACGCCGAAAACCATGTTAATTGGAAAAAGAGAAGGAATGTTTCCAAGATGGGATGCCTGCAGCCGGCCCGATGCGTGCAGTGCTTCGATTTCCGAGTTTTATGGCTCTCGAGCTGCAAGTGTGCCGTGAACACTCACGGGCCCAGCACACTACGTGGTGCTAAACGAAGACCATCCAGCCAAAGTTGCCAGAGAATGCGCATGATCCGATAAATCCAGCTTCTCCGACGCCCTCCACTCGGACGGCACGGATGGTTTGTAGCGGCCGAGCAAAGCATTCGACCTCCGCGCGAACGCACGTCAGCGCGGGCGCTTCACAACAGAGCGACTTGCGTGTCACGTGATTCAAGCTTCCCGGAGCAAAGTGTCGCATTTATCAGTGGAGCAAATACTGCTTTAACTGCACAATCTGTATCTAGACTCTCTCTCTCTGTCCTAATTAATTGTTCAAGTTGACATTTTTTAAAAAACGCGTAAACGCAAGTCAAGTCGACCTGTGTCGCCGCGTCATGTGCGTGTCTCACTTCCTGCGAAATATTCGCTTGGCGAACCCGCGTAAATACGTTTTCCGGAGTCCTGACGCAAGGGAGCATCCTCGTTTCTACAGCCTTCACGCGTACACTTTTTTGAAATACTGTAAGAGATCATTGAACACTCGCACACTCGCTTCATCAACACCGCTGAGTTGCGGTATTCGCAGACTGAGAAGAAGGCTGTGCTGAGGAATCAACTTTTTTTGAAGACCCCTGCGTATACGAAAACACTTGGATAGGGCTACATTTCAGAAGACTGCGAGTTAAACGGGGTGGTCAGAGGTTTTGTCCGCGAGTAATGCGATAAGGGTGGTTTTTGACAGAAGCGATTTAATGGATAACTCACCCACTAACTTCTCGCGAACATAAGTAATGAAATTTACGTCGAGTCTCACACAGGTTTGAATTAGCGTGGAAGGCTGAATTATCAGTTATTAGGTTTAAATTAGCGTGGAAGATTAGAAAAAAAGAAAAAGTGTAGCCATAGGCTGTTTCCCAGCCTAGGACTTAATTCTGCGTCTTTGTAGCAGCGAATTTTGACCTTTAGTAAAGCAATGAAGGGGGCTAGTTGGTGAACGTTCATGGTTATATTGCGCTTAGTTTTACAGTGACGATATTAAGTGAAGGACAGGACGTTGACGTACGTAGCTCAAACTACCAACTGTTTATTACTGTTAAAGAACGCGCGAGATATGGCGCTGGAGGGGGGGGAGATATATAAAAAGATATGACAAGGTGACGACATGTGATCATAGTTCGGGCAACGCATACATCGTTCACTTGCACCCGTTCACCCTGGCAAACTGGAATTCACCCTGGCACCCTGGAATTCACGTACGAGACTCCTACCGAAGGTCGACTGCAGTACCTTGACATAAACATTACGCTCAGAGGCTCTCACATCTGCTGGTGCTACAAAACTAGAGGAGAAAAAGAAATCCTGAGGTATGACTCTTGCCATTCTAAAATCATAAAAAGAGGCATCGCCAAGGCTTGCATCAGTCAAGCCGTTGAAAAATCATGCCGCCATGCTGTGAGGGAGAGCATCGATTTGCAAGTAAGCCGCTTAAGAAACAGTGGGTACCCGAACAGTATGGTGGTGCAAATCTGCGAAAGCTTGTTGCCCGAAATCAGAACAGGAAAAGGCAAAAAACACAGGAGAAAGAAAAAACTTACATCCATGGCTTGTCACATAGGATAAAAAAGACAGCCCAACGCCATGATGTTCAAGTACTGTTCTCCGCTCCGCAAAAACTAAAAGGCATGTGCAAGAGGGTGAACGCAAGATCCAAAGAGGGCAATCCTAGTGCTACCGTCTGTCAGACTAAACACGTGAAAAAGTACGTGGAATGTGCTACTTCAGTGGTTTACCAAATCCCACTAGACTGGGGGAAAGTACACATTGGGCAAACTGGACGTTGTCTAAATTATAGGTTACGGGAGCACAAATACACCTGCCAGCTTCTGACAGTACCTAGCAACTTGGCTGCACACTGCAAACAATGCAAATGCTCTCCGCTACTAGAAAGCACCACAGCCATTGGCACATCAAAAACAACAACGGAGCGAGAAATATGGGAGGCGCTTGCGATAGCCAAAGAAAAAGAGATGTGCGTAAGCACTCCGTCCATCGCCCTTATCGAAGCTGAGGTCGAGTTTGCCAGGGTGAACGGGTGCAAGTGAACGATGTATGCGTTGCCCGAACTATGATCACATGTCGTCACCTTGTCATATCTTTCTATATCTCACCCCCCCCCCCCCCCCGCGCCATATCTCCTTGTGTATAAGCGCGTTCTTCAACAGTAATAAACAGCTGGTAGTTTGCGCTACGTACGTCCACGTCCTGTCCTTCACCTAATATCGTCACTGCAAAACTAACCGCAATATAACCATGAATTTTGACCAAAACACCGCCGACAGTTGACCTCCGTGCATTCCTTTCCTTTAATTTCCGCATTGATCCGGGTACACCTCGAGAGTGCAGGATCGGCCCGCTCCTGTCGCGTTTCCTGGCAGAGATGCAAGGCGCGGCGTCGTGATTCGCAACGCCGTGCGTCAGTGTCGTCAGCGGCCCACTTGCGCTTCGGAGCGCATGCACCTCGGCACGTAGAACACGCTGCACGTGCGGGCGCTCGCGAACCGGCATTAGAGGACGGGCCTCGAGACGGGGTCTCCCCCGCGCTACCGGAGTCAGGGCGAAGGCAGGTGACCTCCTATCCTAGAGCGACGCAGCTTAGCGACCAAGGCGCGCTGGCGAACTCGGCAGACGGAAAGGCTACAGATGAAGAGAGGTGGTAAGGGTAAGCTTTCATCGAAGTTGAAGACCAGCCGGTCTGGCGCCGCAGCTTCTTGTTGCGAGCCAGTCGAAAGTCAAGAAAAGCGAGCTACTTACACAACGACGCACAGCGCGCATGGCAGGCCTGCGAGCCAACCAAGCCAACAGCTGTTCCCCACAAACTGCGTGTGGCGTCGCCCACAGAAAATGCAATACGTGCGCTGTGGACTAATTTATGCTGGGATTGCTCGAAACTATACAGTCCCACCGACTAAAAGCCTTGACAGAGAGGGATTTAGCCCAAGAAGCCGTGGCTCTGCCATTTTTGACTAGTGGTCTCGCCACATAAAAAAAAATGAAAATGGCACCTGCGCCAGAGGGGCCTCTCGGACTATTTTAAGACGAACCGTAAAAGTAGAGAGAGAGAGAGAGAGAGAGAGAGAGAGAGAACACTCTTTATTGAAATGCAGAGAATTCTTCCGGCGTATATGTAGGCGCCTACATGCTGCTCTGCATGTAGCGAGTAGAAATATGCAAATGAACAAGATACGCGACCGGGGGGTGGGGGGGAGGGGGACATTTTTGTAACATGACGAAAAGGCAATCAATCAATGCGCGGGCTCCAAACTCTTTCTCCGTGAATCTATCGAGGCTCCTAGCGGCGAAGTTTCTGGTTCCATTTCCGCTTAAAACGCTTTCCATTCCGCGAGACGGCCATTAGTGGGCGTATTTCCAGGTGTCCCAAATGTTGATGGCTAAGTGTGCCGGCTCAATATCGAGGCAGGATGTCGTCATGAAGAATGATATGGCCAATCCTGCAGTACGCGAATTTTCCGATGTAGTACACACGGCGCATGGGTTGTCACCCGAGCCCATTTGAGATGCAGCGTTGTTTGATGTAAGCTACAATTTTACAAGATTATTCATTTGCATAGCTCGGTTTATCATCATACCAATTGATTCTCTTTTACGAAGTTTTTTTTTTTTTTATTCGCGGTGTCTATCTGCGTTGAATACTTACTGCATATATTAACCCTTATACGTGCATAAACGTACCGCAACAGTACTGTACTGGAGGCAGCCGCTTCACATTTCTCATGCTTCCTCCTCTTACTTCCTTACAAGCAAAATAGAGGTAGTCGGGATGTACACTCTTCAAAAAGGCAAATATACCACAAGAGAAGAAAAAAATGACGTTTTACATTGCAACTATTCGCGCAAATCACAATATGTAGCGAAGTTGGTGGACCGTATCATACACTATACGTCAATAGCACCACCGCATCAATTCATTTTTTTTTTTCAGTGTATAAAAATTGGAAGGCGCATCTATTAATAGCAATCGCAATATTTAAATGGCCATGATATTTGAAGTTTATTCTTTCGCATGACATTTATACCAAGTAATAATCAGCCCGCATAAGCACAAATGTTGATGCACTTGTGTTTATGCGTTCTGCTGCTGAAAACAAAGTTGCGGCTTCGATTTCCGCCATGACGGCCGCACTTCGATGCAGGTGAAATGCGAAAACGCTCGTGTACCCAGATTTAGGTTCGCGTTCAAGAACCTCAGCTGGTCAAAATTAACGAGGAGCCCTCAACTACAGCAACTTTCATAACCCCAGTATTGCTTCGGGACGTTAAAAATATTCAATCAACAAATAAATAAATAAATAAATAAATAAATAAATAAATAAATAAATAAATAAATCTCTATAGCGATGAGAAGAGGAGGTGTGGTGGTGTATTTCAAAATCCTTTTATGCTTATTCCACGCTGAAAATGTGGTATTACCAGCGATGCAAAGCACTGGCCCTTGCTGTCATCACGTCGGCATATCTTTTTTCGATAGTGCAACATGTATTATGCTACGATCTCGGCTCAGATGTCTTGCCTTTTATTAGCTCCAAGGATACGCGCACTAAAATTGTTTGTATATGTCATATGCTCTTGTCAGAGCCTGCACGTGTCTACAACACTAGCAGCCAGTATTGTTTACTAGTGGGCTCATCATGTCAGCAGACACTCCCTGCTATAGCCGCAGATATCATCGTGCGTTATATTAGTTTCTATCGACCGCGCGGTAAACTCATCCTTGATACCTTGGTGGCCATACTCAGCTGATCTTATAGTTATTTATGCAATCCCTCCCGTATACCGCCGGACTCTTTATCCCCTTTCAAGGAAAAAGTGAGCGTTACCTTTGTGACGTCAACTGATCATTACTAAAGATGAAATATATTCTCCTGTAATACAGAAGGCGTGATGTGGTGGAACACGGGACTACATCATGACGTTGTCGCCCCTAAACGACAGAAAATAGCGGAGCAAATGGTAATGTTAATGGCAACGTACATTCCAAGCAATTTCCACTCTCAGCACAAAAAGAAAAAAAAAGAAAAAGAAGGGCCTGTGCTCGTTACTCTTGCCTTCACCGCATGACCTTCAGCGAAGAGCGTCGTGCGCGATAACAGGCACGGCCCTCTGGGCTCCGACGAGACAAAATCGCACCATTGGCAGCGAACATGTGCAACTTTGTCCGCATTCCTCACCACACGTAGTCGCCAGGAACAGACACAAACATGTAATTGCAAGCGTCACCCCTACTTTAAAAGCAAGAAAAGAAAACGAAAACCGCATAACTTCAAGTAATTCCCGACCAAGTTTCAAAGCTTCGTGAAAATTTATCTATTTGCAGACACTTCCTTCCTCGGAAAGCTCTTGGCGGTCAGGTATATACGACTACAAGTTGGGCACTACGAAAGTCCGACTGTGATCCATCATCTCGAAACGCGTGCACCTACTGTTAGTGCCACTTGTCTAGGTGAATGGATAATATCGTCTACACACCCGATTCAATTAGCTACTATTAATGCTAAAGCGTATCCATGCAGGAAGGATCGAGCTCTGGCGCACCCGAACGCTGTCCGTGTGCTGTTCGACACGGCATCGACACACTGATGGGTTTGTGCGTGTGAAAATGTGCTCCCGTGCCACAACAGACGATTGCGCCGGTATCCGAATTGTAAAAAAAAGAAGATATTTAACTGTACACCAGTAAAACGCTGAACAGTAAATGACACTCTCAACAAAAGCACTGTAAAAGGAAGCACATGGCAGACAGTAATTACGGTATTAGTCAAGAGAGACAGAGAGAGGTAAAAGGAAGGCAGGGATGTTAACCAGTCAAGAGTCCGGTTGGCTACCTTACACTGGGGGAAGGAAGAAGGGGCACAGAAAGAAGGGAGAGAGACAGCTTAGCAAGGTGATGTATGGCGCGTTGGTTAAGAAGTATCGCATGTTGTGCGTAGCGTGCACCTCGATGATTTTTCAGACGCAGGTTCGGCATTTTTCTTTCTTTCCTGTTTATTTAGGGCACTGCAGCCACATGCATCGCAATGCATCGCGAGTATCCTGGCGACCGCAAGCCAAACAGCGGGCGCACTGCGCACTCGATGTAGGAACAACGGCGTGGAAATGGGATGGACCCCACTTCCAATTCAGACCGGTTGTACTACACGAGAGATGTTAAATATACTTTGCTGTGCATTTAGCAAGTACAAGAGTATACAGAAAAAGTCCTGAGACGGACTTGCTGTTGCAAGACACATTAAAAAATTGCCAAAACATGCCCATTATTGAGCCTTTTATGCAAAAGCAAAGTTTTTTTTTTCTTTCTTTTTTTTCTATTGTGGGCTTGCGCAAGTAACTGCAATTACGTTATTGCCCTTTATAATGTTGTGTAAGTAAACCAAAAAAATTATTAATCGACATATTTTTTTATACTTTTTTACACACTGTCAGAATCGGAACTTAATTGTCTCAGGTAAGATATTTTTCAGGTTGAAACAAATGCGTTCCCTGAAAACATAAGCTCGATTCCAATGTAGGCAGGGATTTTGCTATCTCGTATAAAAATATCGTTGAAATAAAGAAATGGTCAAACAAACATTGTGCAACAGTATTCACAGAAAAAAAAAAAGCCATGGTTAGAGAATGTGTGTATTTAATAATGGCAAGTGAAAAGGTATGTGCATAAATTTGTTTTGCCTTTGTATACCGTTTAAATATTGTAAGAGATCTTTAAAAAAAATATTCGCCATGCAGTGAAAAACAATTTTGTTAATTCAAAGGAAAAAAAAAACATTAACTCCGGTAAGCATTTCGTTTTAAACCTATAGAATTGTGACTGTGAGTTCAACGAAACTTGAGTTCTGACTGTCGTAACGCTGACACAACGAAAGAGAGCAATTTTGAGATGACAGCTACTTCACTGCGGAGTCTTCCGCGCCAGCATTTTTCACAGCCGTGTTGAACGAGAAGCGGCCATGTACTCTACCGCGTCAGTTTTCTTTGGCGATATCAGAGCCGCGTGCTATCTTTAAAAGAGTGCGTCTCATCCGCTCAAGAGCTGCAGAGTTCAAGAGTCAGGTTATCTATGGGAATTCTAAACCCCCCTTCGTTTGTTAAAAAAAAAAGAGCAATAAATAATGCACAGTCCCCCCAGAGACAGTTTGTGACAGTGGAATGGCTGAGGACATTGGTTCGACGTCCGCTCTTCCCCCGGCGTATAGTCTGCCGACAGAAAAAGGGGGAATGTAGCCGCGCACTAAAAATGAAACGCTGGTGAAAAGGTCACAACGGATTGACTATACGCAGGAAATAGTTTCCCATTTTATACACGACAGCCGCCACAGGCCCGTGTCTTATTGGGGGCACAAAAAAAAAAATGATAGTTTAACCCTCAAACTAGCAGTTACTCATACATTTTTGCCTCTCCTGCAATCAATAAGGTAATGTAAAGCGTCTACTGACTCATTTGCGCCCCAGAGCTGCAACGTGGTCGACAAGAGAGGATTCGAACTGTCGACCACCTGGTGTTCCTCGATGGGCACTGATATCTACGCACGCATTTGTTTTCGCGTTCTTACTCCATGTAAGCGCAGTTGCTGCAGCTGAATTCGGGAATGAAACCCGAAACCTCGTACTCAGCGACAAAGCGACAGACGCGCTGACGAACTGGGCCAGTGAAGTAAAGCGTGCCGAGACATGAGTGACATCCCAACATTACTTGACATCATCTGAACAGGTGAAGTCTTCGCTGTGCCTGCATATCAACTGAAGGTATGCCTGAGGCCAATATGATACTGGAACGTTTGGTTTTTGCACCATTGTTTCAAGTCCGTCTGTGGGTATCTCGCAGGATATATATATATATATATATATATATATATATATATATATATATATATATATATATATATATATATATATATATATATATATATATAATTGAGCTGCAGCAGCGCCACGTCATAACCACTGGGCAACCGCGGCATATAATATACCACAATATGAAACCTGCACTCATAATGTAGCCTCATGGGTACAAGCACAAAGGCATCTTAATAGAACAGTGTGTGATACTGGACGGCTTATTTGATTTTCTTAGTTTAGGCTACCCCATTCTTAAAAACTGTGTAGGTGCCCCCATCAGATGACCCGGCTTATACATTGCACGAATATTTTGAGCAAATAAGGAATGACAGTGAGCACACCTACTAACTGCTTTTTGAAACAATAAATCAGTACATTAAAGTCTGTAAGTACGTTGGCTCATAGGTGTCTCTAAAGCACATAAACCTTTTAATAGAACGGCGCATGATTTTAAACGGCTTTTTTTCTTTTCTTATATATATTTGGCCCACCCGATTGTTGGACCCTCGGCGTGGGCCAAAGGGTGTCGAAGTCTAAAATGTTTTTTTTTTTTTTTTTTTTTTTGCGTATGTGTCGCACTTCTCTGTGCATACACGTCACCCCACCATTTTTCCTTCAACAAACATTAAACATCGAAAGATCGCTTTCATCCTCGCGACATTTCCGCGTCAACGTTTCACAGTGTGCGTCCGCATGAAGTGCTGTTTTATTTGCATAACGGCAAAACTCCTGAACGCTGTAGTGCACAAACATGAACATCGCACGACATTAAAGTTGGAACTTGTGCAGTGCATAAACATTGCGTGAGATTACAGGTTGCTGTGAATTAAAATAAAAACAATTCTAGGCGTGGAGTTTAGTTATTTAGAATTTAATTTACCACTTCAAGTAACATTTCCTACATAGATTCCACCACGTGCATTGCAGCTGCATAATTTAGTCGTCCTTTCTTTTTTTTCTTTTTTTTTGCTTTTGGTCTGCCATGCCTCACGACGAATCCAAAGGTGTAAAGCTACACTCGCCTTCTCAACATGGAGGTTCGCTGTTCACAGACAACAATCTAACATTCAACCTTTTGACATTCTACTTTGTTTAAAAAAATCCGAACCCGGCTGCGTGAAACGTCTGAGAAAGCTCACATACGAACGCGCGAGTTTTTGCCTATACTTGTGGAAATGCAGCGTTTATCCAAACCCGCCTAGAAACGCCTATTGCGTCGTCCCTTTCAGGAAGTGCCGTGCTCAAAATACGTCCGCTTCAGTGCCCGCCGTGCCAATTCTCTCGACTGCTCTTGTGGGCAAGGCGACAATTGTGCTTTATGTGCGTTCCGCTTCACTACTGAAAGCACTCGGCACAAAAAGGCCCGTTCAGATCGCGGCTGACAGGGCCGGACAGATGGATTTGCCTGCTTTGAGGAAGCTGCTTGGACCGAAGCCAAGCAGCCAAGTGCTCGCTGAATTGCGTAAGCGGGCTTTCCACGCGGCGTATACCGCAGCGATTGCAAAGAATGCAGTTCATTTGTCGCGGTCTTTGGCCTCGGCCCAGTGGGGGCGACCTCGGCCGCACTTCTGCGAGAGATGCAATCTGGCATTCTTGTTTTCTGACTATACATCTTCCTTTTTACTAACATCAGCTACTTTTTTTTTTTCTTTTCACTGCAGTTATGAAGGGCAAGGAAAGATAAGGCCTTTGCGAAGGGCTCAACAATTTTTTGCCACAATATACAGTCAAAGCAGTGATAATTCTTGAGCACAAAATCTGGATTTGAACTCTCGATCCGTCCGGCGTCTGAAAGCATTAAAATAGGCATGCTTAGGTTTATTCCTTTTAGCTTGAATCGGATCGGTTATTCTAGCACATGTAACAGTTTTCAAATAATACTTGTTTTAGTGTAAAGAATAATAAAGAGTGTGGGGCTTGGGGACCTTGTCTAATTGCTTGTTTTATCTAATTGGCTGACAAGAGGCGAGGAGCACGCTCAAGTAAAGAGGGATTCGATGGGGCCGAGCCAGTGCACTGAAAATTGATGACCGGACTAAGAGGGTGGTACCGGCGTCTGCGTATTGGTCCGATTTCCCTTACTTATCTTGCGGTGGCTGGTCGAAAATCGCGACGGCATGCAGCGGAAGGTTAAGAATGCCGCTAAAACGGATCCTCAGCCACGAATAGTTGGAAGAACGAGGTTGTAAACATGCCGATAGTGCTCGAAAACGTTACACGGCCACGCAAAAAGCTCTATTGTATGCAAATAAACCCATGCTCTCCGGCTGGTGCGAGTAGCCAGTGCCTTAGCCATCGGCGGCAGCCATCTTTTATTCCTTTCGGAACAGGGCAGCCTGCGACTATTCAGAAGAAAATTCAGTTTTGTTTGGCATATTAATGCATCTTTAACGCATACGCATCCCTTTGACGTGCTGAGTTCTCGCGGTTTTGTGACGTCGCGTGACAGGCAGGGGAAGTGGGTATCGCCCGAAAAGTATCGCCCGAAAAGCCGAGCGCTAATGGCGACATGGCGTCGAATCATAAACAACCATTTTTCTTTAGTTCTTTCCAGTCATGCATAATCAGTGTTTTCACGTCATATCAGATGGAGAGCTATCGCGGTTTTCGTGACGTCGTGTGACAGACAGGTGAAGTAGGGGTATGGTATGGTATGGTAAAACTTTAATGAAGTCCTGCAGGTCGTGAGTCTTCACGAAGCGGGCCGCTCCCACATGGGAACCGGAAGGCCGAGCCTCTCGGCCGCATCGTGGGCCTGCTGGACAGCCCAGAGTTGGTCAGCCAGAAGAGGGCTGCGGAGAACCACCTCCCATCTGGCCGAGCTGTTAGCGATGATAGAGCGTGACCGGGCACACCGCCAGAGCATGTGATCTAACGTGGCTATTTCTCCACAATCGTGGCAGGTAGCATTGGTGTAAATATCCGGATAGATTTTATGTAAAAGCGACGGATTGGGATAGGTATTCGTTTGTAGTAGACGGAGCGTTAATGCTTGAGCTCTATTGAGGCGCGGATGAGGAACAAAGTAGGTGCTACGGCTGAGATAGTAGTGTTTAGTAATCTCGTTGTAGGTGGAAGGCGTGTCCCTGTTCTCTGGGAAAGTTTGGAATAGTTTTACGTTATAGCGCCCTTGGTTGCGCTTCAAAGCACGAATTTCGACGTATATTTCGCACACGACGATGAAATGCGCCAACAGACTTCTCCTAGGCCAACAGGTTCGCCCCCTTCTGCTATTCCACCTAGTACGACATGACAAAGTACAACTTGGTTTTGTCATGCTGGACAAACAGTCCTTTCGCACGAAGTACGTACTATTTCAGATTAACTTGCATACGCAATCTGGAATCTCTTAAGATAATATGACTGTTAAGGAGGGAAACAAAACGTTTCCAGATAAGCTGTAACCAGGAATAATCGCTGCGAGCTCAAAGTTCGCCAGCAGAATCAATTGAAACGGATATTTTCGGAGACCCTGCAAATTGCTGTTGAAGTAACGCGATCTTTAATACTCCGAGAGCAGCCCCCTAGCAGCTACATTATAACTCAACAACTGCTCGTCGAAGGTGAACAAATGATCGGGGCGGGAAAATTGCTCTTTGTTTGCGCCTCTGTTGTTTCTTTCTATTTATTTATTTATTTATTTATTTATTTATTTATTTATTTATTTATTTATTTATGCCTTTATGTATCCTTTCGCCAGCCATGAATTAAAAGGTTTGAATATATAGTGGTACACGTGTAGGTTGTACAGCACCGGCATGTCTTATACCCTATCTAAGCGACAAGAGAGGTTCGCGATCCCAATAGGTCTCGGACTCCTTTACCTGCAAGCGTGATGTAGCAGACAAATCTCGATTATGTGATGCAAAAAACTTATTGG
Source organism: Dermacentor andersoni (assembly GCF_023375885.2). Lineage (NCBI taxonomy): Eukaryota > Metazoa > Arthropoda > Arachnida > Ixodida > Ixodidae > Dermacentor > Dermacentor andersoni. Next base: position 48,750,042 of record NC_092814.1, on the reverse strand, counting down.
CCAGTTGTATAAAAGAATTCACGCAGAAACTCCTCTGGGGGTTGTCTAAGTATGCGTAAGCATCGTACCACTTGCTCATCTCCACGCATCCCGGTGTCATTATCAATGTTATGAAGCTTGATCCGACCAGTATAAACCACAGCGCTGCGGCGATACGAACTGATGCGGACGGCGGCGCAAGGTGAATTGATGACGCAAGTACAGTACTGCAGGTGGCGGCGTCAGGTTCGCTGATGACGTCCCGATCATTATAAGCCGTTATAGCTCTTTAGCGTCTTATCCATCCGCGTCGAACCATTACCAACCGTGCTCAACCGTACTCTGGCGGTGCTGCGTATGGTGCGGCCGCGCGGGCCCTGTCTTGTAAGCGATCTCGGATGGGGACAGAGTTCGCGGAGTGCTGATAGCTTCGTGTGCGCTGTGTTCTCGCCGCTTTGTTCGCGTTGAAGCGAGAGGCAGCACGAAGGTCAATTCATTCGCTGCTGTGAGCCCTACCTTGAAAGCGATCGTCTTACGTGACGGACGGACGGGTTTCCTCGTTGGGCAGGCATAGCAATGCTTACGCATTTAAAACTGCGATAAGGCGGGCTTTTCTCGCACTGTGAGACGCGTTAAGGCTTTAGAGATCACATCGTATGCCACCGAAGGCACGTGCTCGTACAGCCGATGCTGGAAACATGACGACGCGACAGACTGCAAAACGAGCGCGTAAGGGGAGAGTTTACTTCGCCGAGAGCTTTCCTCGTTGCGCCTCGCTTCGCACTTTTTTGACGCCCCCTTTCGGGCGGCTCGTGTCTCCTCCTGCACCAACTTGAATCGCTTCCAGTTGCGACAGAGGCGGCCGCTGCACATCCCATCGGGCTCGGTCATCCTCTCCGTCGCATTCTTGCCGCACGCAAGTCCCAGTGGCCACCGTGCTGACAGTCCTGAACCTCGAATTTCGGATGACTGCGAGTTCAGCGCTCGCACTCGACGACACGCATCGTGGAGCGTGCCGAAGAACGTCGAGCGCAGCAGCTCTCCCGCAGGGACCGCCAGCCAGAACGCGCTAGGCTCGCATAGCGGCAGGCACGGTTGTTCAACCCACGAAGCAAGGGAAACAAAGCGCGCCAGTAGAAGACCCAGTGCAGAGCGACCTGCTCGGCTGCACTGCTCAGCCGGTTACCCGCATTCGACTCCCGGGAGCCCTCGACACCATGAACCGGTTTCTCGTGGTATTCGAGCCGCGCCGAGGAGAAGCTCGAGAGCGAACGCCTGTTCATTACGCGTTGCGCATGCACAGCGAAATATACCTCAGCTTCTCCGTGTGTCTGCGCGTGCGTGCATCGCTCGCAGCTGATGGGGTCGAGAAGCGCGTCAGACCGCTCCCGCTTGCCGGAAGCGGGAGCGCAAGGCCGGAGTTTTCACTTTCACGGAAGCGTGAAGGCGGCTACTCTGAAAGAAAGACAAAACGCGAAAAGAAGAGCGTTCCCTACCGCCTATAAACACAGGGCGCAGCGGGAGAGAACCCGTCAAGAGGCCGGTCGCGAGCAGCGGCGAATCCTTCGGTGAATTGCTCGCAGCGCCTACGAAGACATGCTTTCGTGCGTTTTGCTTTCACCCGAGGCACCGGCGGGCGGCCAAGGCCACGGCACTCTCCTTAGTTTCATTTGTTTCTTTTCGTGCTGTTATTACTTTGGCATTCGAGCAGTGTGGCTTTCACTCTCCCGAGAGGAACATCGCGGCGGGAGTTCCGCCTAAAGGGTTGGTGCGGCAACTGGCATGCCCCGAAGGATTGCCCGCGCGGTTATTAGCATAGCGATCACCTTGCCCAAACCGCCGACTTCTTCGGCGCTCCTCTGGCCCAGATTACAAGCTCTGTCCGAGGGATTCCACATGTCAGAGAAAACGTACCGAAGTTTGTTTTAAATATTAGAACCTGTATCGTACTCCTAGCCCCCTATCGCCCCTTCAAGGTCCCTCTGGTCTTCAATGTCCCGTGGAAGGCAAATGCAGGACGTTCGGCACTGGTGTAACATTTCTAGCCAAGGCGACTGCCATGGATCTCGTCTTGTGTTTTTTGCAGACTTTTTTCTCCTTATTTTATCCTCCTCACCCTCACATATTTTCTCACTCATTTTAAAGCACTATGGTGGATCTCACAAAAAATTGCACTAACAGCAAGCACGTACACTAGAACAAGAACTTTTTGACACGTCTTTTAATTTGGTTATAGGGGGTCGCTTGCTAAAATCACATGTAACAAATACATGATATACACTGTTATCGCTTATAGCTTTGCAACCATCCTATCCACGCGCCTTACTTTGATTGTGTTGTGTAGAAGAAAGAAGCTATTACTCTATCATGCATGTGTTGTGTGACCAGATGCGCCGTTGTTAATTGCGACACGCATGACGCAGACGGAGGTAAACTGCGCCTCGCGCACGGCCTTCAGAGAAGCGTAGCTCGGCCGTAGTTTTGTTCATCCGAGCAGCAATGGTCGCATTTGAGAGTGCTTACTGTGCCATAGCAGTTTATTAAAGTGATACTGGTGCTCATTGACAATCTGTCGCAGAAATTTCACGCTTGCTCGGCTATGGCCGAGGGATATCCGGCCCCTTTGACCACGCGGAACGTGTTAGCGCTCCATAACGAGTGCAAGCACAGGAGATTGAGGGAAGCGCGGGAGCCCCAACCTTCGACAAGCACGGCAGGTTCGAGCGGCGCAGGGCAGCCTCGGGTGCCATCAGTAGGTGGTCATTTCTGTATCCTATAGTGCCCAAACACCCGCTGCAAAAAAAACCGGCCCACTACGAATATGGGAAACGAGTACGATTGCAAAACTAGACCGTAAGACTCTCACTTTGTAACATAAGTTAAGCATGTAAGAATTGTAACGCGTGCATAAATTTAATTGTCTATTTGATTACGCCATCTCTGTACCCTAGTGCCCACACACCCTTTGGAGCACGCACACACAAGCCGTTTCACCGTACCCCACAACGGCTGCGTACCTGATACAGCTTACCCAATTTTTCTTCTCGTTATTTTTTCACCGGCAATGATCAATCTGGGTTACGGGCTCCAATCTAAAGATAGTTACTCCCACATGATTTAATGTAATGGCGAAGTCCAGTATATCTTCATAGCAATAAAGAGAGAGAGAGGAAGGAAAGTCCGACAGATCAAAGAAATTAAAAAAAAAATCACCGACGATTACGATACTCCCTAATGCAAAATTTGAGCGCAGCTCTATACGCATTTTCATTTCGCGATATATTGGCTGGCGCGGACAATCTGTCTCGTGCGGCACGTTGCAAACGGAGCGACGCATGGCGCGACTGCCTCGCTAGTCTGGAGATCGCGAGAGGCAGCGCGCGGGTGATGCGTATAGGCGCAATTCACATTAGCCGCCGCACACAGACCTCCCGGACGTCACGAGCTACTCTGGCGCCATCTCGTAGTCATTGTCGCCGCACTAAGCTTCTCATGCTTTCGCCATACCCTCCTCGTTCTCTTTCCGCCTCATGGTTCCACTGCATGCTGCTCCTCCGCTTTCCTCCTCGCGTCTTTCATCCCCCGCTGCGCTCCGCGTTCGCTTTTTCATCCTTCGCTGTGCTCGTTCGCTCGGTTACGCCGACGCCGACGTTACTTGATATCGAGATGGGTTCCTTCACGGCATGTTCGTGAGCCCTCCTAGGAGCTTCGTCGGCATGTTCGTTATGGCGCAGTGGCCTGGGAGTCACTAAAAAATTATGTCATGTCCTTTCTCTGCTAGTTGGTGATATAGCTGCCTTATTTCCAGCACAAGTTGGTCTTGTGGTCCACAACGTAGAGCGGATAGCAGACATTGCAGGGCTTCTTTGTAATCTGTAAATATGCTCAATCTTTGTGGTAGATCTTCATGAATCACGCGAAGTGCGCATTGATGTGGAGCAAGCTTCGCAGCAGTCGACGTCGTCCGGTGAGAAGTGTAAAACTGAATGGGCGCGGCGTTCTTGGGAAAGATCACAGCTCCTGCTGATCCACCCACAGTTGCCGAGCCATCAGTGTAAATCTGAAGATGTTCCTTGTATGTCTCGTGTAGCATGAGTAGATATGGCTGCTTGAGAGCTGGCGACGAGGATTCTGCTTTCGTTCGAATTCCTGGTACCGAGAGTCGAACTTGTGGGCGAGCCAAACACCAAGGAGGTGCCAGCAGCCTCTCGGTAGGTGCACGATATCTAAGAGGGCAGTCACGGTACGCCGATATCTCCTGGCAAAACGAACTGGACCGGTCTTTTGGCAGCGCGGGGAGGTGGTGGAAAGGGACGAAGGCAATATGCCTGGTGTGTGCTCTGAGCACTTACAATGTCATATCAGTTGTGGTTGGGTATTCTTGGGATATCGAAATTGTTTCCGCTGTAAATGTACAGTGCAGAAATCCAAGACAAACCCTGAGTGCCTGCGCCTGAGCACTCTCGATTGCGCGGATGTTAGTTCTGAAGGTACTGCTCAGCACAGGTAAGCTGTATTTCAAATATCCGAGATACAGCTCCAAATACAGACCGTCCAGAGAAGATCAACTTGGGCTTCACAAGACACGAGACCATTGACTACGTTGAGACACCACCTCGGTACTTCAAGTGACAGCGCTATGGACATGTGGCCAAGTACTGCCGTGGTGAGCAGCGGTGTAAGAGATGTGGAGGACCGCACGATTTCAAAACATGCGCGTGTAGAGAGAACTTTCTATGTGCAAACTGTAGTGGTGGTCATCCAGCTAGTTATAGCAAGTGTCCTACGCGGGCAGCGGCAATAAAGCGTAAGAAAACGTTTATCTTGGGGCCAACAGGAAACGATGAGAAAAATACGACGAAGAAAAAGACAGAAAGTCACAGAGAGTCAGACGGAATGAAATGGAGCTCAAAGAGTGAAACTGATTTTCCAAGCCTGAAGCCTTCTCCAGGAATCCAGGACACAGTGGTGCCATCGCGCAGCGGACCGGCTAAAACAGTCAAATCAATGAACAGAGGCCCCGTAGACGAGAAGACCGCTGAACAACCGGAACAGCGAAGTTATGTGTCTGTACTGCAGCGACCCCAATCGCGTTGCGATGAAAACACACCACGGGAGGACTGTCAGCAGGTGCTACGTGCTCTCTTCAAGGCCTTGCGATCACACATAGAGAAGATGCCGGCGAGCTCGATAAAGGAAATGCTCGAAGTAGTCCTGGCTCTCGAGTCAGTGATTCTCAGCTCTGCCTCTTTTTAAAGCACCTAGCAATATGGATGCGGTCAGGACACAATGTTCACCATCTCGTCCACAGGTGCCACTTATTATGCAATGGAACTGTGCGGGTCTTGCGTGCCATTTACCTGAACTGTCGCTTTTCTTCCGCAACATGCCTGTGCCAATATTGGCCCTGTCCGAGGCTGGTCTTCCAAGTTCCAGATCAATTGCTGGTTATGTCGCACATGGAAACCAAAGTATTCCGACATTTCCGAACGGAAGCGCCATGCTATATGTGAGACGTGAAATACCACATTACGTTCTACCAGTTCAAGGCCTTTGCAGCAGTGCTTTGGAAGTCACTGCTGTACAAGTGCGGCTGGGAAACCGAAGCCTCAGCGTGGCCTCCGTGTATGTGAGCTGCCGCCTGAAGGTCTCGATGGGAGAAATTATAAGAGACCTCTGCAGCCGCTGCCCAGCTCCTAGGATTATATGTGGCGACTTCAACGCGCACCATACTCTCGGGGGCGACAAGGCGACTGATGCACGTGGAAAGCAAATTGTTAGTGCTTTAAACACCGAGGGACTCTGCGTGGCAAATGACAAACAGCCAACGTTTTTTCGACCACCGGCCTCTTACAGTGTCATTGACTTGACGTTACACTCAACGGACATCCTCGCATCGTCAACGACTAGTAAAGATAGAATGGGCAGCGATCATTTTCCTGTCTTCGTTAACATTGCTGGATATAGAACCAACGGCCGAAGATCCTGTCCTGTGACGCATTGCGATACGTACAGGGACGGCCTAAGCGAATCTGGAGACCTGTTCGCGGACATGCTACGTAGCAAGAGATTGGCTACCGCTGAGCTGAAGATACCCGACCACTTCCCCGCTCCGGATCTAAAGCTCAAAAATCTATGCGCTGCCCGTAGAAGAGCGGAACGGAGGCTGATGAGGACGAAGGGCGACCCACCAATGAAGACTATATATAACAGGATTAACGCAGTAATTCGACGTTATACAAGGAAACTAAGAAGAGATCAATGGGCATCATTTTGTGCAAGCCTATCGGTCTTCACGCCAGTTCCACGGATATGGTGGGTCGTTAATAACCTTGCTGGAAACTTTCGACCAAACAAGCCATTTGAAGCCCTAGCATTGAAGTTAGGCAAAACACTCGCTTGTCTTGCGAATGCCTTCGCTGAAATATACTCTTCCGGAAGGTCAGCCCGCACAACCAACCCACCCCCGCCGCTATCGTCGTCTCTAATGGATGCTCCTATCACACTCAGAGAGCTGGAACTAGCTATGAGCAGCCTCCGACGTCGCTGTGCGGTGGGACCTGACCTTATCAGTAATCAGATGCTGACTAACCTACCGGTTGAGAGACGGCGTGATTTGCTGGCATTTTTTAACCAAGTCTGGGCCAGTGGGGCTATCCCACATTTATGGAAGGTAGCATGGCTGGTACCGGTCCTGAAGCCTGGAAAGAATCCTGCAGCTCTGGACTCATACAGACCGGTATCACTGACCTGGTGTGCAGCGAAGCTAATGGAGAGGATGGCGTGTACAAGACTCACTTGGTATGTCGAGCAGGGTCGAAAACTACCATCGTGCATGACTGGGTTTCGGCAGCGTCTAAGCGCTCAAGACAATGTGCTGGACCTGCTAAGCCACATAGAAAATTACAGTGCGGATGGCCTGTCGACACTTGCTGTTTTCATGGATGTTTCTAAGGCTTACGACTACGTGTCTCAAAGAGCCATCATCAGCCAGTTGCAAGTTATAGGCGTCACGGGTCATCTCTTGCACTTCATAGATACGTTCCTCAATGATCGTCGCATCAGAGTTCGTCTTGGCGACACTTTGAGCGATGAAATACGTATATTTCGCGGTTTGCCACAGGGGAGTGTTTTATCTCCCTTATTATTTAACATTGCCATGAGTAGCCTCCCAAGAGTACTAAACCATCGAACACCAGTGAAAATATCTATATATGCCGATGATATCTGCATATGGGTCTCCGGCTACCAGCATCACCGCCTCGCACGAATAGCCCAGGGAGCAGTAAAAGCCATTCAGGGCCACTTGGCTTTCAGCATTTCTTTTGTCTGTACAAAAGAAATGCTGAAATAAATTGACTTGACTTGACTTGAAATTGACTTGACTTGCAACGATTGGATTATCACTATCAGCAGAGAAATCATCATTCGTACTATTTCCTGGAGTGAAAAGAAAATCTACACGCTTGACGCTGAATTTGGACGGATACCAGATTCGACAAGTCACCAACGTCCGATTTCTGGTCGTTACCTTAGACCACAGGCTGCTCTGGCGGCGCGGTGTTGACCACGTTGTGGCGTCATCGTCACCCAGGCTACATGTGCTCAAGCGAGTCGCTGGCATACGCTGCGGCAACCACCCGACGTCGATGCTACGGCTACATACAGCGTTGGTTACCAGTCGAATCCTGTATCACCTACCTCTGATGTCACCCTCAGACAGCCAATACGAGCGCTTAGAAGCCATCCACAGAAAAGGTATCCGACTTTGCCTTGGAGTCCCTCAGCCAGCGTCAAATAAGAAAGTGCTCTACGAAGCTGAGTCACGCCCTCTACGACTTCAGGCTTCCCAGGCTCTGATGATCCAGCTCCTACGATTGAGTGAGTCTACGCCCGGTAGAGCCCTCTTACGACGTATAGGTAACATGCCGCGCTCACATTTTTATGCAGCATTGAACACGCTTCGCGTATTAGGATTGCGCTGCTCGAGACAGAGGGAAAGGATAGAACCACCCTGGACATTCGAGGACATCACATGCAACTTAAGTGTACCACGATTGCAATCAAAGAGCTGCATTCCATCTGCAGAAGCCAAGTCATTAGTCCTGGAACACCTGAACACGATTTACCCGAATCACCTACAAGTATACACAGATGGCTCTGTCAAGGCAGACGAAGACCGCTGTGCAGCTGCATTCTATATTCCCTCTCTAAGGTATACGTGGTCTGGCCGTCTGGACTGTATAGCCTCGTCGACAGTTGTGGAAGGCGTAGCAATAGCTTCTGCTCTGCGCAAATTAAAGACTTTTCCTCCGCAGAATGTGGTTGTCCTTACGGACTCAAAGGCCGCATTACAACAAATATACCGTGGTTTGCCATCCCTCAAGTTCCCACGCAAATCACTAGCCATCGTGAAAGAACTCAACAACAAAGGCTTCACAGTAAAGTTTCAGTGGATTCCTTCCCACATTGGTATCTCAGGAAACGAAAAAGCTGATGCGCTTGCATACGCAGCGCTCTATCACCCTCCCAAAATCAAGGCTCCAAAGAGTAATCAAGTGCAAAAATCTGACATTCGAAATCACTTTGCGTCGCTTTGGGTTCCACCGCATATGCCCTGCGTAACCAAGAGATTGCACCGAGAGGAAGCCTCACTTCTATATCGAATAAGGACAGGATCTGCTAATACACCGGCCTGGTTATTTAAAACGGGGCGAATCAATTCTCCGAACTGTGCGGCATGCAACGAGACAGGAGACATTGAGCACTTTTTGTGGTCCTACCAGCAATTCCAAGATGAAAGAGACACTCTCCTGAAAAATCTGCAAAACAAGGACTTTCCGCATGCGCGCCTGCAACACCTTATATTTCCCGAGGGATCAGTTATAGGCCGCAAAGAAACTTCACGTCTCCTCATCGAATTCTTAAGAGAGACTGGTTTGATGGACATATGCTGAAACCTTTCAGCGGTATTGTGCGAGACGCTCGGGCGGAGCAACTGCCGGCCTTGTTCGCCAGGCTAAACCCGCCTGTTGCTACAATTCACCACCACCACCACATACGAGATACAGCGCCCTGTAGAGTTGTAACATTGCTTGTATTGACGTGCCCCACGTTTTCCCTCCAAGAAATTTGAAAAGGTGTGAAATGGGCGTTAGATGTTTCTTCAGGTAGGCCACATGGGGACTCCAGCTCAGGTATCGATCAATGATCACCCCTAAGAATCTGTGCCTGCTGGCGTAACAGAGGTTTTACCCATTGATAAATATGGCGTACGACGTAATTGGCTTCCGCTTAAACGCGACCAGCGCACATTTCTCAGATGAAATCTGGAGGCCTTGTTCGCTAAGATACGCCGATATAGAGGTCGTGGCTTTTTGAAGCCTCGCGCGTACCTGAGGACGTGTTGCACCTGACATCTACACGCAGATGTCATCGGCGTACATTGATATCTGGAAAGCACTTCGTATGCGTTCCACGAGAGCGACAAGAACAAGGTTGAATAGTGTGGGGCTCAAGACGCGACCTTTGGGAACACCACGGTGTGTGTGGCGTTGAGAGGTCGGACCGTTATCAGTCAGCACAAAAAAAGCACCTCATGTGTGCGTTGTTGTGGGCCCACCGGAAGACTCGGCCACCAAGGCCAACCGATTCAAGAACATCAAGTGTGGCGCCATGAGCAACATTGTCATAAGCTCCTTTTACGTCCAGAAACATAGCGACAGATAACAGTTTGCGTCATTTTTGATGTTGAACGTAAGCGACCAGATCAATGACATTATTGAAGTAGTGGCAGAGACTTCAAACGGCCATAGCGTTTGGATATACTTTGTAGCCTTCCAGGTACCACTCAAATCTAGCAATGAGCATGCGTTCCATCACCTTCCCTACGCAACTAGCCAGCGTGATTGGGTGGCATGACGTGAGCTCCAGTGGTGACTTGTCAGGGTTGAGGAGTGCTACCAGACAAGCCGTCTGGTCTTGCATTCTTGAGGAACGGTTACACCCAGCAAGGATTCATTGGACATATACAGGAACGCATTTCGTGCTCGCTCACCCAGGTGGCAAAATATGCGGTACGATATGCCATTTGGTCCAGGCGACGACGACCGATTACACAAAGCAAGGGCCGCACCCAGCTCCTCGGTGGTGAAAGGCAGGTCTATGCGTGAATCTAGTGAATGCGGCGTGATGCTATCAGTACCAAGGTAGCCTGTGCGCGTTGATTGGCATTCCTGCAGAAATATTCCGCTACCTCGATATCCTTTACACGTTGGAAAAGCTACAGAGCTTTGAATGGGAAATTATATGAAATTTTTGGAATGGCATATGGAAGGTACTGGTAGGGGTGTCTTTTCGCGGTGTTTTCTTCTCACGATGCATAAATAGAACCTCCAATATCGTTTGTTTATTTTCCCTTTTTTTTCTCATAATGGCAAAGTCTTTAGCGCAATTCAAAAAAGACAGGGACGTGACAGAGACACAGGACAGCGCTGTCTCTGTCACGTCCCTGACTTTTTTGAATTGCGCTAAAGGCTTGGCCATTATGAGTAAACCGTACCAACTAGCCCAAGAATCAGCCTTGTTGAACTTTTTTTTTTCTACCGGGGAAGTTCATAGACCCACAGAATTTTTTTGTTTGGTTGCAGTGCCGAGAAAGTTAAATAAGCCAATTCAGCAGCTGTATCACGTATATGGGAAGTACGCTGCACATAGCATAATCTACTTTCTTTATGTTTATTTTTTTACCTGAGCAGTTTCGTTCATCGTATTCACAGATCCCATTGCCATCACTGTAAAGAGATGTCCCTACTACGGGTGTTGCATAAGTTTTCAAACGCGATCAAGTTGTCAATGACAGCCAAATTAGTTTCCATTATTCATTTTTTTTTCTCTCCTTTCCCTGTCGCGCATAGGCTTCACTGTTTCTAAAACCAGCCTACGTTGCACAGCATTTTCTGACTTCAGGCGCTGGGACCTATGCAACAGGTCTCTTTTTATAATGATTTGTTCAGCAGTGCATATTTTTTCACACGAAAATGTAGAGTGACAATCGCATTATGCGATTTAAGTGGAGAAAACATCGAAAACTATTTCACTCCACCGACAATTGGGCAGCAGAGTACGGGGGAGCCCAGCAAGCAGTGTATGGCAACAACGTTAGCGGAGGTTGACACGCTCAATACCTTTCTCTCAGAGACTACACTGCCTTGTTTCCTAAAGGTTTGTCTACTTCGTTGTGCTGTGAACACCACGTACACTTTCCTTCCCGCGCGAGGTTGTCGCGCTGCCAAGGTCTCCAGCCTTGTACAGGACCCGGCACGTGGAATAACTCATCACCGGCTTTCGGCACTTACCGACTCCTACGGTCGATGCAACTCTGTTATACGCTCATGCCCTGTTACGAAAACAACAACAAAAAAGGAAGTGACGTGCTATTTCGTCCCACTACCTGAAGCTGTTCAGTAATACTAATGAGCACACTTAGCAATTGGACACAGCATTTTGAGCACTGCATTTTTTAGTGAAATGTCCTACCAGGAGGTGGCTTGGAAAGGACTAAAGTCAAATAACTGTTTACAAACCCATGACCACCAAGTCCAACACAATGCCGCCACAATGTGTGAATAGGCTTTTCGTCAGCATATGTTAATTGTTTCCGCCTTTTAAAGGCTTTATTTATATATGTATGTTTTGTGCGGAAAACACGCTCCATATATGGAAGCTCCAGCATCATATAACGGCGCATGTGTTGTTCTTTTCTTCTTTCTGCAGTTCCTCGGAATCCGCCTTTTGCGACGCCGAACTGCGCATGCGCAGCGCCCTAGCGGCTGAGGACCGAAGCAATTTGGCAGGCACATGGCCGGACTCGACTCTCTTCTCCGAGTGAGTGGAGTACGGCTGTGACAGGCGCTGCACTTGCCAGTGGAATAGGGCGCCAGCCGTTTCTCTTAGACTCTTACAGACCGGCACATATCCGTGTCTTGCCAATTTGCACGGTTTACCCCGACGTATATCGCGACGACGCCTGCCCGTCCAGCGGGCAGACCTCCACTCTAGCACACGTGCTCCGGGAGTGCGGGTCGAGATACCACAAGTTCCGCAAGGAGGAGTGCGACTCGCGTTTGCGCAGCCCCGCTCTAGACAAAGCGAATCCTGGCTGTCCGGCGTGCCCGTGACTGGGCCGGTGTGCTAGACCTGCCAGTCCCGACGTGGCAATAGCCAGGTGCGCGACGAGTTCGCGTCCTCACCGGAACTCCCAATAAAGTCCTTTCACTCGTCAGCCTTGCCACTCTCGCTGCCACGCGCACGGAACGCCTTTCGAACATTATTGCTATCGAAATTTGGCGCGATGTCAATGTCGTGTCTCGTTTACGGCTACACATCCCGTGATCATCCTAGCAGGTCAATGCGGATTTTCCGATTTCTGTCGGTAAAACACGATCGACAGCGCCGCGAAGCCTGTATTAGGGCTGCACTTTGTGCCAGGTATGTCTTGGCATACGAATAATCTCGACGAAGACGCCAATGTATGTTTGAGCTAGCAAAACAAACGATCTCTGAGCTCGCACGACCTGGTTGAGTGAAACGCGAAGTGTTTTTTTTTTTCTATCGTCTCTGTGCGTCCGTCGCAAGAACGCCTGTCATGTCGCAACTTCACACCGTGCACACTTGCAGCTTTATAAACGCTCAGCGAATGCTCGTGATGTCGGCGTAGTTATCCGTGGGAGCCAAGCTCACCTGCACTGCCGGGCTGACGTGGGAAACAGCGTGAACTGTGGAAGTAGCTGATAGTGCTAGTTAGCAAGCGTCGCTAGTTGTCGTTTCGTCATTCTTGTCGGCACCAAGTAATACTTACTTGCAGAAGGCTTATATGTTCGTTTAGCGAATCGAGATGTAGTACGGTATGTACTAAGGCTCATTTTCCTGTGCGTCATCTTCTGGAGTCGAATGGCGCGTCTTGCTGTGTAACCGACACATTTCAGGGGTGCCTTCGCTGTCGCCCAGACATCTGGACTTCATACTGACACGTGTACTTGTTTATCTTTTCCGGGTGACCGCTTTTCACCGTCAAACAAATGTTATCGCTCAGCGCGGGACGCGCCCGCATGCATCGGAAGCTTCTCGAATGTTATCGATCGTTCTATCCGCTGTCTGTCGTCGCCGAACCTTGTGTAATAGGATTGCATGTATGCGCGACGCAAATGCACTCTTAGGCAAAGTTACACCCTTTGGCTTGCCCCTTCTGCCACACAACAATAATCGTTATCTGCCTTGATGCGTTTCCTTTCTTTAACGCTGCGAGCCCGGAACTTTCCAGTAACGAATGGCACGCGCGTTATCAGAAGCGGCACTGCAAAGGGTGTAAACTGTTCTATGCTGATAACGCGCGTGCCGTTCGTTACTGGAAAGTACCGGGCTCGCAGCGTTAAAGAAAGGAAACGCATCAAGGCAGATGACTATTATTGTTGTGTGGCAGAAGGGGCAAGCCAAAGGGTGTAACTTTGCCTAAGAGTGTGGTGTAGAACTTTCTGGAAGACACGCGGGCACCAGCGATTACTCTCGAACGTTCGATGGCTCATGTATAAAAGCTGACGCGCTTGACCCGCTGATCAGATTTCAACCATCGCCGACTCTGTTCTCCGCTGTCGTCGTGCTTTAAGTGTAGCCTGTTTTTGTGGGCACAGGTTAGGCCAATAAAAGTTATACCCCTGCCACACGGGAAGATTTAATGGCATCCTAATCGCATGGCATTCGATGCATCAAATGCCATTCGGTCTCTTGCGGTGCTACACAGTAAAATATAATGGCATTCGCAAATGATACCAATGACGATTTGGAACAAAACTTTTGAAATTCAAAGAAATTTTGTGCCTATTAAACGCGTTTCAGAACTTTTGCGAGTACTTTTAAAACGGACGAAAACATTTTGACGCCAATTATTCACAACTAAAAGCACTTCGATCAACACATCCAAAATGGCCGACCGCCGCAACAGACTCCTGATGCAAAGAGTAATAGCGCTTGAGCACAACCCGTGGTGAAAATATCATCACTGCAAAAATAATTATTCCTTTTTATAAGTCTAAAAAAATATTTGCTGACTTTGCTGATGCACGCATTATTTTTTCGTGTTGCATGTCGCTGCTGTCTATCTGGGGTCAAGAGTACACATTCGGTTCGAAATCGAATGCGAATGAGTTCCCCTAACTCATTCGATGGCAAATGTCATTCCATTCGAATGACATTAAATTTTCCCGTGTAGATCCCGATTAGTGGGATTACATGCGAATGCCATTCGATTCGAGTGGCATTAAATCTTGCCGTGTGACAGGGGTATTAGTTTCGTCATTCACCGTGTTCCTACTGTGTTCTTCGCAGTCACTACTATACGTGACAATACCGACGCTGTTTGTGTACACGCACCAGTTCAAAAAAAGGACGCGGTAGACCGCTATGTTCGTACCGCGGCGCGTTCTAAGAGGAAGACAGGCGCCCCACAAACAGGGGGTATCACCGATTTTGGTCATTCTGACCATTTTTTGGCATTTTTGTAGATATACACACACTTTATGTGGGTAAATAACGTATGCAATTTGGCATTCTGTTGGCCTCCCCACTGCCTGTGTATGTATGTACGCCTAGCACATGGCACACCATAAAGCAAGACATGCTGTGGTGAAACGTCATATTCGCCCTAAGAACAAAATGTGAAGACGTCATTTTAGTGCTGACAGAAGGGCGCAATAACAGGAAGGGGGAGGAGGGGGCGTCACGTGCTGCTGTGCAAGCCCCAGTGTGCGGCTATAGCTGTGGCGCGAGCTGTACGGTCTGTACCGGGACAAGGAAGTCATTCCTAACTGACAACATCAGTTGGTGATTCCGGCACAAGATGTTCTCAACACAAGGCAGCGCATGGTGATTCCAGAACAAAACGCCTGAGGAGAGTTCGTTGACGAATAAATGGGCATGATGTGTTCGAACATACCGAAGTGTCAACCTTAATTACTTCACCAGCGCGTCCACTGTCAGCAAAACACCCGTGGACATAAACCCGGTCACTTTCCACGGTGACTCATCTTCCGGGGATGCCCTTGATCCTGTGCCGGCAACTGTCGTTGTTGTCACAGCCATGAAGACTCCCACACCCCTGCACACCTTATCGACAGGGGTTGTTTGTTCCCTCACCCATTGCCCCCCCTCGCGTTCTCGAAGTGTCTCGTTGAGGAACCCTGTCCGGAGGCTTTGTCGCGACGCAGGGCGATCCGCGTCAAGCTGAGCGACCTTGCCCCGCCCCCTGGAAGTTGGAACGGAGGGAAGCCTTTTTGATGGAGGGAGTGGGAGGGGGGAGGGGGGCGGGGGAGCGGGCTCTGTCTGTGAGCCCCCGCACAAGAGAAACGGCCCCGGCGAGTCAACGTGACTCGAGTCACGCAGCTGGCGCCCCTGCGTGGCTTACGCACGTGCGGCGCACACGTACACGGCGGCCCCCGCGAAACAACGCGGGAATCTCGGTGCGGCCACCTCGCGGCCGCCGAATGTTGCGCGGGCGGGGGGCCCACCCCTCGCACATCCAGGCTCTCGCTGCACGTGTCGTCCAGCCGCGCGACTGAACCGCCACAGCGCGCGCCGAGATACGAGCCGACAGCGCGCGACCGACTTTCAAACCAGCGTGGTACGTAACCAGCTGGCCCCGCGCGAAACGAAACGTGACCAAAACTCGCGGCTAGTTGCGTGTTGCCCACCACGCACCAGCCGCCGGCAGTTCCGAGGTCGGCAATTAGGCCGCAGGGAAAGGAAAGCCACTGGGAGCAGCTTCTTTTTCTCTTTTTTTTTTCTGTTTTCTTCTTCACATGGGCGTGCAAACGCGAGCCCCTGGTCCAGAGGGTCAGATAGGACGTGTGCGCATTTCATGGGTAAAGCGTATTTGTGTTGTAGAACGCGAGTGACCCGGTTCGTATCTGAAGCGAAAATTTCCTAGGCATTTAACATTAACACTCGTGCCACTTGCCGCGGTGGCTCTGACGCTTTGCTGCTGAGCATGGTGAGGTCGCGGATTCGTTTCCCGACCACGTTAGCCGTTGCTCAATGAGGGAGTAATGCGAAGATGCGTGCGTACCAAGCATTAGGTGCACGTTAAAGAACACCAGGCGGACAAAATAAATCCCGAGTCCCCCCCCCCCCCCCCCCCTACAGCGTGTCTCATAGTTAGGTCTTGGTTATGGCACGTAATACCCCAGAATTTAATTTCATCCCACTATACGACATATGACCCTTGGGTTGCTTTGAGACATTAGGGACGATTTTCGCTCATGTCTGACCCACATCGTGCGCATTTGTCCAATGACACCTTGTTTTCTTTTCCGACGTTTGCATAACATGTTGCCAGGAGGATGAAATGCCGCGAAACTTCCAAGGAGTGCGTCGTCAGACTTTCAGTAAAAGCTGTGCCGTTACTTCCTGCATAGATAACGTTAAGGAGTATTGTCATGTTGTAGTGACGGTGTAGAACTAGACACTGTCACTCTTTATTGGTTGAACTTGTGCCCTGAAAGACGAGAAATACTCGAATCCGAACGATAGCAACAAACACGATCACCAAATTCGATCTCACCGCGGCTAGCCGTGAAGACAAGACCAACGTCGCTACGGAACAGCGAGCAAGACTCAGGCTACAGGGATTGGCGCCGAACTACGGACGCCTAATCGTGAAAACCGGAAGAACATACCGCTAAGTCAATAGCCACGATGACAGATCCAGTGTCCCCTGCAGCGTCAGCATACAATTTTTCAGTATGCTATACCAGCCTGAACAAGCCACGTGTTTATTCTGTCTTACGCAAATCGCAATCCCTCCTTAAGTATGTGGCCGCCTTAACGGCTAGCGGTGTCGGCTGCGACCAAACAACGGCTCTGCAGGTATGAGGTATGCGTTACCAGTCCTGAATGCGCCACCTAGTTTAATGGACCAACTGGAACGAGATCATCGCGTTGGCTCCCAACTAATGTTTGGATTACCTCGTGAGGCGCAATTTGTTGCATTACTCACTGAAGCGCATCAATTGCCCCTGAGGCTGCAGGCAGATCAGAGAGCTCTATATCATATTGAGCGTCTGCACCGCTCATCGAATGGTCAATCGTTCCTTGATCGTCTGATTCACCGCCAGTTATCTCGCATGGGGAAAATGGTGGCATTATTTATGAACATTTAATCCCGGCCACGGCGGCCGCATTTCAATGGGGGCGAAATGCAAAAACACCCGTGTACTTAGATTTAGGTGCACGTTAAAGAACCCCAGGTGGTCGAAATTTCCGGAGTCCTCCACTACGGCGTGCCTCATAATCAGAAAGGGGTTTTGGCACGTAAAACCCCATAATTTTTTGTTTAATTTATGAACATCTCTGAAAGTTCGGAACATGCTCCTTCAGTTACGCCTCCGCCTCCGAGAGATATCACCAAACACGTATTCCCCATTTATCTCACAATCCCTGACCTATACAAGAAGTCTCAGATGCCTGTTTCGGCAATATTTGAATTGGGCTCAGTCACACATGTTCGAAAGATTTCGAGATTATCTTCAAGTATCTACAGACGCATTTGTACAAAACGACGGTCAAGGCACCTCTGCAGCTTTTTTCTGCCCTTGGACCACAGGCGGAAAGTTGACCTTCTAACTTCATTGTTATTTATAGAAGCAGCCTTTGTATCCTGTTCATTACTACTTCAAATGGAGGTATTGTAGCTGCTCTGGGTATGGTACAGGTCAGTATAGAATTCTTCCGCTGCTTTTAGTATATCTTCGAAAGTGCTGATGATATTACCCTGCTTGTCTTTCTGTGCATGCATCTTGGCTTGTCCTATGACAAGTTTTATTCTCACTGATATCATGCTGCGTCCATTTTTTACGGCTTCCTTAGTCTTTCTAACGTTATAATGTCGAATATCCCTTACTTTCTGCTCGTTGATCAGTTTTGACAGTTCTGCGAATTATATCCAATCTCTCGAGTTGGACACTTTCATTCTTTGTCGTTTCTTTATTAGGTCCTTCGTTACTTGGGAGAGCTAACCTACTGCTTGCCTCGGGGCCTTACCTCCCATTTCAAATGCTACTTCTGAAACCAGCCTAGACACGGTTTCATTCATTACCTCGATGTCATCTTCATATCTTTCTTCTAAGGCTGCATATTTGTTAGCAAGTACCAGCCTAAATTGGTCTGATTTTACCCTCACTGCGTATAGGTTCGCTTGTTTCTTCTTGACCAATTTTACTCTTTCTCTCTTCACACTGAGGTGAATCCTATACCTCACTAACCTATGATCACTGTACTTTACCTTACCTAACACTTCTACATCCTTCACTATGCTGGGATCGGCAGAAATTATGAAATACATTTCATTTCTTATTTCACCATAAGGAATTTTCCAGGTCGACTTTCTGTTGCTACGCTTCCTGAAGAAGGTGTTCATTATTTGCAGCTTATTCCTTTCCACGAATTATACCAGCATCTCTCCTCTAGTGTTCCTACAATCGACGCCGTAATTGCCAATTGCTTGTTCACCAGCCTGATTTTCCCCCACTTTTGCATTGAAGTCGCCGATGATTACCGCATACTGAGTTTGCACTTTTCTAATGGCTAATTGAACATCTTCATAAAACTGATCTACTTCATCATAATCATTTGTCATTTCATTTTCATTTATTATACCCCTCAGGACAAGGGCATTACAGGGGGGGAGTGGTAAATACAAAAGAATGAAGAAGACAAATACGGTTGGTTACATGAGTATTTAAATAGCACCTGTATATACAATATTAGCTAAGGCTTCACGGAACTGTTCATAATTAGTTCATAACCACTTCAGCGGGAAGATGGTTCCGGTCACGTGAGGTTCGCGGCAGGAATGATTATGAGAAACATTTAGTGTTGCATGACAAAATGCCGACTTTGTACTGATGATCAATGCGACGGGATACATAAATTGGTTGGGGGATGATGTGATCTCGTAGAGTATGATGATGATACAACTTGTGGAAGAGAGCAATACGAGACACTTTTCTGCGAGATGCCAATGATGGGAGGCAAAGATTAGATTTTATGTTAGTTATACTAGCTGTGCGGTTGTAG
Source organism: Dermacentor andersoni (assembly GCF_023375885.2). Taxonomy (NCBI): domain Eukaryota; kingdom Metazoa; phylum Arthropoda; class Arachnida; order Ixodida; family Ixodidae; genus Dermacentor; species Dermacentor andersoni. Next base: position 48,730,938 of record NC_092814.1, on the reverse strand, counting down.
TTCGCAAGAATAAAACGTACAAAGTTATTTTGAGCCATCTCGAGATCAGTGATTAGGTTTTCATGAGCAGGATCCCATACCGGAGTCGCGTATTCGAGTTTGGGTCGTATTAAAGTTTTATATAACAAAAGTTTCAAATTAGTACGTACGTTGAAAAAGTTGCGACGTAGATAGCCGAGCATGCAATTTGCGTTTTAATTATGTTCTCAGTATGAAGAAACCAGCTGAGGTTAGAAGTGACGTAAACACCAAGATATTTATATGAAGAAACTGATTCCAGCGACATGCTGTCAATGTAGTACGACGGTATGGTAGATGTTTTCCTAGACACACGCATGCCTTTGCATTTGTTATTATTTAGCTCCATTAGCCATTCATCGCACCAGTTCCCTATAGTGGTAAGGTCCGACTGAAGTAATTCAATGTCGTTAGCATTGGTAATTTCTCTGAAAATGACGCAATCATCAGCGAACAGATGGATATTGGAGTTGATAAGCTAGGGAAGATCATTAATGACATTAATGACATCATGACTGGAGATTGGAGCGCAGGCTTGTACTACCTTTATTCTATACCTCTTACTAAGTTTTATTATGACTGCTGCTATCCTCTCATTAATGCTGTAGAATTCGTCAATGTTGCCCGCTATGTCCTTAAGGATTAGAAATCCTACCCCGTATTGCTTCTTATCTGGGAGTCTTTTATAGCAGAGGACGTGGCCGTTAGTCAGCACTGCATAAGCCTCACCAGTTCTTCTAACCTCACTAAGGCCAATGATATCCCAAACAATGCCTCATAGCTCCTCAAAGAGTCCTGCTAAGCTTGCATCACTTACCTATGCCCTATATCTCGTATGCGTGTCGTGCTACTGTGATTTCGCACTGTGTTGCCGTTACCGATAGCTGGCGGACCGGGAGTTTGTTATGCCGTTACGCTTGTCCAGTTTTAGTTTTGTTGGTGTCCATCTCTGTAGGTTGTGCTCCATGCATCTTGCGATTGCGTACGACCGATTGCTCCGTACCCTCGCACGGCTTTCGCGTGCTATTCGCAGCAATTGTCCAAAACGACTTAGCCCGCGTTGCAATGAAGGTACTATACATATATGGAAGCGGTGAAGGTGCCGATTGGAAAGACGGAAAAGTTTATTCACAGCTGCCCTCGTGTAGGACGCACACTTCTGCGATGGCAGCAATTGCTAACGGGCAAGCATCAGATCCAGGTATAGCCATCGCATACGCCTAACTCCCACTCTTTTGTGACACGCTAGCATATAAATATATGCGCATTACATACAAGTACGTAATCACGAACTTACGAACACACCCTCTGATCATGGAAACGAGGTGATTAAGGTTCGAGAAGGGTGCGCTCATCGTCATACCAAGGCAGGCGAAAGTTGAAGTGCATTCGCGTGTTCGTGCGCACAGCTTGCACATGCGTAAATGAATCGCACGCATTCGAATGCCACAAAAGTGTTAGCAGCCCAACAGCTGGCTTTTCAGCTGTTGCGCTCCCTCATTTCGATGTTTAATTGGCGCCGTCTCCCCCCGTTTTCTGGCCACGTCACCGCGGACGGGCATCCCTTCTGCGCCGTGTCATGGCCAATCCTGCTCTGGGTGCGCCGGTGCGCTGATCCCGTAGAAGGACCGACGAGGCAGGAAGGATCCGTCCCAAGTGCGTGCCGAGATTCCGCTACGTCGCGGGGTGAGCGCCACCGGTTGCCAAGGACGCCGCTCGTCCGGGTTCGTGTCCCGGCGCGCTCTCTCTGCGGGGCCGCAGTACTGACGCGTCTTCTCGGAAAGAACGAGCTGCGCTGGCACCCCAGGGGTTCCTTCCAGAAGGACGCAGCGACAAATCGGGGTCGATTAGAGCGAGGTCGCTGATGCGCCACGACTTCCTGTTCAGCACGGCACGAACGCCGGCGTTGCTAACCCGAGTTCAGCAGTTACGCTGAGAACGCAAAAAAAAGAAATTGATACCCATCGAAATTGCAACTATGCCGGCAAGAACGAAGTACGCGAACTGGGTTATTAGAGTGTGTCGTTAGAGACGCGTGCGAGATTTTTAAAGGTGTATGTGGAATAGATGGAAGGCTGGCTTCCGGCAGCGGCTGTAGAACAGCGAACTTGCACGACTGGCGCGGCATCCATCGAGGCGTCTTGGTGGAAGTGACGGGCTCCAACATTATAGGGCCCAATTTTGAGGTTAGCCTCTCCACACAGGCTTTTGTACGCGTGCTCCAAACCGTGGATGTACGTTTGAAAGAAGTAGCTATACTACGTTTTGCCTGTGCAAGTACGCCTCCACCTACCTCCGTTATCCACAGTAATCTCTTTACACATTTCATAGCCAAAGGACGGCAGCGCAATTGTTTCACACAGTGCGTGCAAGTTTCTCAATAGTCAGAGGCGCGTATCAATTGCCATAGTTTATTGTGTTATAAGCCATGAAAAGGGGGAGAGCTGTGACATTACGAGAAGTACGCCAGTATATGTAAAAAACAAGGCTCAGTTATGACACCCACCGGGGTTGCATAGTGACTATGGTGTTGGGCTGTCACGCACGTGGTCTCGGGATGAAATCCCGGCCACGGTGGCCGCATTTCGATGGGGGCTAAATACGAAAACACCTGTGTATTTAGATTTAGGGGCCAGTTAAAGAACCCCCGGTGGTCCAAATTATTCTGGAGTCCCTCGCTATGGCGTGCCTCATAATCAGATCGTGGTTTTGGCACGTGAAACCACATAATTCAATCTTCTTTTTCGATTAGATGACAGTCCTGCTGAGATTAAGTGGAAAAAGTAAGGTCGAACACATATTGCTAATGCGTAGAGCAGATAACCGACAATGATATACAAAGAGAAAGTAAGCAGTTGAAGGCGGCAAAGATCTCCATGGAGTGCCGAGCTCAAGTAATTTGAGAACGTAAAGTGCTGTCGCTGAACACAGGACGGGGCCAATTGAACATAACTGGGAGATTCCTTTGTCTTCAGGGCACCCATATGCTGATCATTACGATCATCCTACAGAAAGAAATACAATGTAGCCACAATAATGGGATGGCAATACTAGCCACTGTAATCTCGATTGAAGGCAGAGCCTAATATGGACTCAAACTCTGAAAAAATCAGACATTGTGCCCGCGGCTTCAATAGCGATAAACGCGCGAGTTAGGTTTCCGCTATCTCCTAACGGTACCCCTATTGTTGCAGAAAACTCCGGGTGTAGCCCAGCACTGCAATGGGCACACAGCCACACCTGAATCGAGGGCACAGCGAGTGCTTGAGCCATGCAGTGAATACAAACGAGTGCACTTACTTCGGTCTGAGCAGGCGTTGACATGTTCCATTTCTGCAGCTTTTGAGTTTCGCGACACTTGAGGGTATGAATTGCCTTGTGGTTCGGACTTTCTGCAGCAAACCGCTAACGGTGGAAAGGCGTATTCAGTGGAACACATTCTCAAGTGCGCCTGAATTTCTCTTCCGTATAGTCCACGAGCGTGAGTTTCCTTTGAAATGCTCACGTTAGAATCCTTGCGTCACGCGATTAAAAAAAAAGGGACAGTGCTACATAATAAGAAGCGGTGTTGTGCCGGTGTAAGCAACAATGTTTGCTATAATAACAGGCTGTGAACGCCGCATTCAGATACAGCTAGCAGCATAGCCGTCAGTCGAGCTCCCCAACCTCCGAATCTGCTCCGAACCAGTTCTCGGCGCAAGTGCTAGGCGTTGCCCTCTCCCCTGCGCCTTCCGTTCCTAACGCGGTGCAAAAGCCGGCGTCAGAGCCGCAGCCCATCACCCAAATCGTATGGCCACGTATGGACTATAACGGCCTCGTCTCCGCTGCTGCTGCAACGCCGAGAGTCCCGTTTCGAGAGAGCTCCCTTCGGCGAGCCGCCTCAACCGGTGGCGAAGGCAGCGGCGAATAAAGAAAGAAAAAGGCGAGCGGCCGGCGGTAGGGGAAGCCCAGGGAAGCCCCGCAGCCCGGAGAGCGCCAGACTGGCTGGCGCCGCAACAGAGGCCGACGGCCCGCCGCGAGACCGAGCAAGCCTTCTCTCCCATCTGCGAAACCTAGCGAACATCCCGGCCCCTGCCAGGCGTTTGGCGGCGCGCATTCCGTACCCGCTCCTCTGGCCGAACACAGCGGTCCACGCTTTCGGAATTCTCCGGGGAAGGCGAGAGAGTCCGCTCCTTTCTCGGCGCCGTAACTGTGCAAGCCGGTTCTGCGTCAGTACTTGAGCCGTCGCATCGTGCTCTGAGCGGTACGTTTTTCTTGGCCACTCATCCTGTGTGATAATGGTCCGGAAAGCGGAGGCTGACTTCTTTTTTCTAAACTTTGCAATTTCACTCCCTCCCCGCTGACTAATCTTTCTGCTTTCGTTACTTTCTTCTAAAGTAAAACTCCTTCAAGCATTGTTACCAAAAAGAACCTTGAATATGTTTTTTTTTTTATTTATCAACCGAAGCAAGGACAGAGAGAGAGAGCGGCAAAGCATAAGACATAACCGGGCGAGTTGAAGCGGCTCAACTTCTTTAAAAGACGGAGCCCTAAGCATCGCTAAGTAGGAGCTGACGCTGCGCCCGAAACCACCTTATACGAGCCACCTGATATGAGGCAGATTGCTCTGGTCGCGCGGTTTATAGAAGGCGATGGATAGGCGGAGTTCCAGGAAGGCTTTAAATAAAGAAGCCCAAGGGGTCTGTCTACTCAGGCGGCCGGAGTTAGGTTAGTGGACGCAGCGCGTGCGCTGGGTGCATAGAGGGCGAAGAAAAATGTGAACCAGCCCAGTGTTGCACTGTTCGCGTGTGCAGACTGTGCGCGAGAAATCCTTATCCTTCTGCTTATTATCCGGGCCTTTTTATCGTCGAAGATAACATCTCATGCGAAACCGTGTACCCGCTCGCGAAGTACCCAGTCGCCACCGAGATAAGCGCGGTCGCAGAATCCTTTGTCGGAGTGCCCGGCGCCACTCTACAGGCCAGTGCCTTGGTCTCTCAGGACGTACTGAACATCCGTTGCACGGCGCGCCTGACACTGCTTCCTGGAACTCTTGTAACGCATATCTGAAAATCTTCTTTTACAGGCTTTGCAAGCAGTCCTATAGGCGGTGATGAAATGTCTCCGAGAAAAGAAAGGAAGGCACTGCGCAAAAAAGAAGCAAGGAACAACGTCTTAAGAAAGGACAGGCCGTTTTTCACTTCGCCACGTCTTTCGTAGGCCACAGGGAGAAGTGAAACTTCAAGACACACAGGGAAAACAAAAAAACTAATAAGGAGCGTCATTGCGGATGATAATGATATGGGATCCTCCCGTACGCATGACGTTGTGCAAGTCTTGACCGTGAACCCTGACCAATTTATGACTTTCTCCTGCCTATCTGATCCGATTTGTTTTCGTGTCCCCGCAAAAGGATCATGAGAAAGAGCAACCGGTGTCGGTCTCTTGCAAGCAAGCACCCAGAATGATAAGCTCGCGTGGCACCACGTCGGGGCGAAAGTGATGGCGCTGTGGCCTTCTTCTTGCTGTACGAGGGCGAGGACCAGTTTCTGTGCGTTTCAGTGGAAAAGGCAGATTTACGTGGAAACGACGCACCCACATCGCTCTTCTCCTCGAATGAGCGTTGCGTCGTCGTATTCAAGCACCCGGCTTCGGGACACAGCCGATGCCGAGCAGACAGCCGCTAACTGTGCAATACCGCATCATTTTAAACAGTCCGGATAGGGTTAACAGCAGGCAGAAGCTACAAGCAAAATGGGTTGCCCGCGCCGGCTGCCGTTCTTCAGCGGGTATACGCTTGCGCGTAGCGACACCGGCAAGCTCGTTGTACACATCCGCCTCGTGGCACACCCGCGCTATCGCGCAAAGCGTGTTATGCTTCCGTATACGTTCTCCCTTCACTCCATTCGCAATCCGTGCGAATGAATGAATTATGGGGTTTTACGTGTCAAAACCACGATTTGATTATGACGCACGCCGTAGCGGGGGGCTCGGGATTAATTTTGACCACCAGGGGATCTTTAACGTGTCCCTAATGCACGAACACGGGCGTTTGTGCTTTCGCCCCCATAGAAATGCGGCCGCCGCGGCCCGGATTTGATCCCGCGACCTGGTGCTTAGCAGCGCAACACCATAGGCTCTAGGCCACCGCGGCGGGTGCTATCCGTGCGACGTGAAGCCAACATGTGGCAGCTTTGCGTTCCTAAAGCCGCTACGCTCGCAATCCTATCATTTCTTTTTGGTCGTTGCAACGTTGTGTTCACTGATTGCCTGAACGACTGATTTACTTGAAAGAAATGAAACTCTTTGGGCTTGCTGCCCTCTTCTAAACTTGAGAGTTTAGAGCGACGAAAGTGATGAAATTAGACAGATATGACGGTAATAACGTACGCTATAAGGAATGTGACACGCCTTAAAAGGTTAATTGCCATCACAAGCCGGAGGGCTCAACAGCACCTCCTATCTGCCTTTCCATCGCTCTTTCCTCAGCTCTCTCCCTCTGACGAGTTAGCCATTAAAAGTTGAACAATGGACAATGTTACTATTTCACTCAACTTCAATAAAGTTCTAGGCTATATAACCCTGAAATTGAAGGCTATTAATTAGCTTTCAATTTTCAATTCTTTTTTGCAACAAAAGGGCAGTGATGTGGGATATGATAAGGAATATTTGGCGATCAGGCATCGAAGCAAATGTTGTGGCATGGGCACTTTCTATCAGGCGCCATATCATTCAGAAACTGTAAACCTTATTCAATTTTTCAGATTCAGATTTGTTGCAAGTAATATAAACAATGAAAATTTGTGCACGATACAGAAGGAAGTCCCAAAACTTAAACATCGTGGGGGAGATCTATCCAAGTAGAGTACTGAGAATAAAACAAAGCAAATGAAGAAAAAAAAAAGAAATCACTGCCCAAGCACTCCGTATAGATGGTTAACCAGCGAAGCTGAAACGTTTTATCGGAAAATTATCGAAGCCGACATGATTGATAGGTTATGGGATAACTGCGTTTCAAAACCATCAATTGCCCTTTCGTCTAAAGAGTTATCCTATCTACGTAAAGATAGGTGAGTAATGCAAACTGCACATTCGTGACAATTCTTGATGTTGCCCATATATATGTGGTATTCTCACACTCGAAATAAACACTGTTGGAAGTCAGCGCCTGTGCGTACCACGTCTTTCTGTGTCCTAGTCCTTTCGTGCGCTATAAGCCTCATCTTGAAATTTAAGATGAGTGTCAACAATGACTCCAAGAAAAGTAACATGAACGGACGAGGTAAGATGACAAGAAGACATCGTTTTCCTGTTTGGGGAGTGAAGAAGCATGAAAGTTCATAAATACGAATAGACTCGCACGCGTTTACAGAGGTTAGCACAGCCCTTACTTTAGTTAGGAAAGGTTCAAATTGTCATTTTGCGTAATGTCACTACCGTGCACGTACCTTCACTTCTCCCGTCGTGGCAGCGCAGGAGGAAGCCGACCGCTACTAGATTCGTTCATTCGAACCGGTGCCCTTTATTTTATTTTTATTTCGATACACTAAGGGCCCGCAAGGGGCATTACATTAAAGGGGGGTGGGGGGGTTGGCATAGGGCAGAACATCATTTTCACAAAGGAGCATTGCAAGTAGTTAATTATACAGCACTTTGGTACAACTTGTCGTAAAACATAGTAACGAGATAAACATTCTTAGAAAAAATGTACATTCAACAAAGAAAGAACAAATTGTGGTTGCGAATAAGTGCTCTAGGATTTTTTTTTTTTTTTTACTGAAAGTACTGGTATTCTAGAAACATTAGCAGTGCTGAATGAAATAAAGAAGCCTGTGTTATCGTGGTCATCCTGGAGGGTAACTCATTCCATTCTCTTATTGATAAGGTTAAAGGCGAATTCTTGTACTTTTCCGTCCGGGCGAAAATGGGGTAAACTTCGTAGGCATGATCGATGCGATGTCAAGTATGAGGTGGCAGCAAAATATACGACCGGGCTATTCCCTGGACTATTTGCATTTGCCGGGCTATAGGTGCTTTTCTGTTTTCTTTGTTGTTCCAAGCAGCAACTTCTCCCACGTGACACCTCCTGACAGTCGCAGTTTCTGACATACTGCGCTTGAATGTTCTTTAATGTTGTTGGCGCGTCGTCAGATGCCAACAACGCCCACCTTCTGCTCTCCTTTGTGCATAGTAATGAAAGCTAGCTTTGCACAACAAGCAGACCGTGTCGTCGCCGCGCGGCCACGCATGTTGATGTGCATCCCTACACGGTATACGAGAAGCTGCACTTGGCGTGTTTAGCGTCTGTTGAGCCTCAGAGAAACGGACGAAGCACAAACTCGGAGTGCTGCACGCAGTCGCAGAACGGAAGGCCTCGTTCGCTGTGCACGGTACCCAGACGGGAATTTCCAATTCAAGTCGTATCGTTTGATATCAGTAGGCGAAGAGAAAGTCCGGAAAGTTTCTTGAGGCAGAAAACGGATGCAGGTGGTGGGAGGCTGCGTCCTCTATGTGGAGGACGATATACGGCATGGAAACAACGCAGTGAGCAGCAAACGCCGGCAGGGCTAAAACCGGCCTTTCGCAAAGTGAAACCAACGTTTTGCTGTTCGTTACCTACGACGACGTTGGAGATTTCTTCGCTAGTAAAATAGCCGGCTATTCCAACACAACAGTTATCGAAGAAAATCTGAGGCAAAAAGCAAGAAAACATGGAAGGTGGAGCAAAAATAAAAGTTCGCATCGGAGCCCAACAAAGCCCTACGCGAAGAGCGCGACGCTTCCCAGCAGCGTACTGCCGTCTTTGCCCGCCGATCAGCATGTTGTTGCTTTATTTAATAATTTGTTTATTATTGTTCTTTTGTGTCCACGTTGTGATCGGGGGCAACAGGCTTTACGCCGTGCCATGGCAGCGTTGCCAGGCAGGTTGCGCAGAAAGCAAGAGTGGCACGTAGGCAGACTTTCTTGTATGTTTTTTTTTTTTGCTCAGTTTATAACAAACCGGTTTGTAGAGACGATGCAACAGACAACTTGCATAAAGCACGAAACAGCCCTCCTAAATGCTGCAGATCTCCTTGTGATCAAAGACTCTTGTTGATAGGAAGCAGCGTTACGTGATTCCACAAGGTACCGTGATCATCTTCAATCATCATCATTATTGTTATTGTTATTGTTATTGTTATTATTATTATTATTATTATTATTATTATTATTATTATTATTATTATTATTATTATTATTATTATTATTATTATTATTATTATTATTATTATTGAACCCGTTCTGGAATAGAAGGAGGAACAGCGTACGCGTGCAACTGCCGCATGCAGTCACTGGTAGCTGAGAAAGTGCACTGCGAAGAAAGCTTAAAAAAAGCTAGGAATTGGGATTCCACCAACTAGAGAAGCGATCACTCTTTCTCCTTTTTTTCGTTCAGCGGAAATCCATGAGAAAGCATAGGCCCCGCGATGGCAACTTGTTAAATTTGCTCGCTGGCTTCCGCTTTCGGTATCTGCGCTTCTCTCGTTCTTCCCTCTTCTTTTTTTTTTCGGCCTCCCAGTGTCTTCTCGTTTTCGTTGTCATACTCCCCCGCCCGTTAACCTTTTAGCTAAAATAAAGGGCCGCGTGTCTTTTGGATGCTCCGTTCTGCGTTACGCGAGGGTGGGAGTTCAGGTATAATATACTATCTATAAATGAAGCCATGCGACTAACAAAAGGAACGTGCATTCAGCTGGAGCGCAGGGGAGATAGAGGCTAGGGAGGCTGCGTGGAACCTCTGGCCGCACTTCGTTCGCTTGTTATTACTGCCAAACATGGGCAAAGTTGTTTGCGAACGCGTGCTTCAGTTTCAGGTGACGCTGTGACAGGCGCCCCTTGGTCAATATTAATTTGTTCGGCGTGCGGCTTTCACCCGGAGCGCAGACGACACGTGCGGTTGTGTTTCAGCTAGTGTCACGCGGCCCTCGTAATAACGACGCTTTGCAGCGTCAACGCATGAAGAAATGCAAACGCGAGCACTGGAACGCGAGTATACAGACTGAAAGCGAAGTTAGTTCCCCAGGAATTACATTACCAGGAAATTGTGGATAAATTTCTCTTCGGTGACCATGGTAATGTGCATCAAATTATAGCAGTAAAACGGAGTAGCAGAACGCGCACGCCTCCATTCTCTCCACCTCATCCCGTAGCTAACTCTGCCTGTACTGACGAGCGAATGAGAAAGACGGTGTCATTGATTGGCTTTATAGACAACGAAAGAGCTTCAATTTGCCTAGCAATGCACTACACCGCCTGCTATGTTCTCGCAATCTGCAGGGCTTTGCGTTGCAATATATGAGTAGTCAGGGATGGGGAGGCCTTGAACGCAGAGTGGTGTTGATAGATTATTTCGCTGCGGACAATGAATTAAATTGACTTCATTTCCGATTCGTACTTGTGGAGGGGTTGAGAAAAAATATGCTGCATGAGCAAATTGCCGAGCCCATCGATTCCTGCAATACGGGGCCGCCAGTTGACGAAAAAAAAGCTAAAAGAAAGAAAGAAAGAAAGACAGAAAGAAAGAAAGAAAGAAAGAAAGAAAGAAAAAGCTAGATATTCGCCAGAATGAAACAAATTTAAACATTAGTTTAAATAGTTCTAGAGTTATTAAAGAATACGGCTATGTAAGCAGTCAAAGAGAAATAAGTACCGCGGTAATGAATAAATCAGCAACGGGTACAGAAAAAGAAACAGTAAGATACTAACACAAGAAATAATAAACGGTTATGTGAAAGACCTTGCCAAACAGAAAGTGACGATTGCATTGCATACTGATGGTATGTATGCAATACGACCTAACAAACTAACATGGCACAATGCGTAAGGAAACTTATTTCATAGAATGGGATAAGACGTGGCTAAGACACATATGAAATCACATGAATCAGCGTTTTCAGAGAAACGTTACATGCATCGGCATTCATTTCATTAAACTTGTTTAATAGATGTGGTAGTTACCACATCTATTACCTAAACTTTGAGTTGCGTAATTAGTTCGACATTTCGGAAAATGCCAAAGCTCCCAGTGTCTGCTGTTATACGCGGGTACAGTGGTATGAAGATACGCCAGAGATGTTATAAGCTCATGCCTAACGAACAACTCATCTGTGTGTGCGAAAATGGTTTCATTAGATATGACGCGTAATATTTTTGGCAAGGTAGTGGCAGTGGTTGTCGCGCACACAAGCTGGCAGTCATTTAGGTGTGACAAAAACACGGAATTATACAATAAAGCCTTAACTAAATCGTAATGAGCGGTGTTTGTTTGCGTGCATGGCAGCTTATGAGCGTCGATGTCTGCGAATACGTGTTTTCAGATACAGGAACAAGAAACCATCTGGATGATGGCACACTCAAGTGACCTCCAATGACTTGTCATCGAAAGCTAGTGGGCCGATTAGTTCATCCACGCTGCACTCGTACATACGGACGAAACCCACGTCGATTGTCCTTTTCTAGCCAAAAGTCTTAGGTTTCAAACAAACAAACAGGCAAACATTCTTTTTTCTTGCCTCTCCCAATGCGTACGGGAGCCAACTGCGTGTGCGCCTAGCCAACGTGCCTGCCATTTCCGCTTTCTTTCTCTCCGAGCTAGTACTGCCGAAAATATTAACATTGCCGCGACGCTGAGCACGCATTCCATTTGTCGGTGATGTTTTAGTTTAGGTAGGGTCCCAGCAAGTGAATCCCTCCAGTGAACGTTGTATACAACCCCACCGAGCGAACCGCGTCGCCACACGCCGCGGCTAACTGAGCGACTGCACAACTCAAAACCAGCGAGGGCCAAAGCCAGCTTCTCTGCAGGAGCTGCACGTGTCAGAGTTTTGTGGGAAACGCTGCACCTACCGCTTGCGGAAAAGCTGTCTGCTAGCCAGCCGAGGATAATTTGCTGAGACATGAAGCGCGCCTTGCAGACGCGTCACTCTCCGCGAGCAAAAAGAAAGCATAAAATAAATCAATAAATAAACAATCCCTAAAAAGGATTCTCCGTCCGCTGCGCTATATGTGGCCCCCTTCTGCGACACAGTGTAGCGTTGTGTCCTTGACCGTACACAACCCAATAGAAGTGGTTCCTTTCACGTCCCTCTTTCCCTCCCCGTTTGAAGGGCAGCGCTCGCTCATTTTCCTGCCTCCCATCCGGGGTAGGCCGGAAAGAAAGGATTTGCAACCGTCTTCGCGGAGGATTTGCAAATGCCCACATGTTTCGGTAATGCAGCGCGAGCGCAGCCTCCCTGCGCGTAGGCGAATACGACAAATGTCGACTCACCCGAATGGGATTATGGAAAGAAGAACGCGTCGCATGCGAACACTTGCCACGCAGCCTCGACTCCTAGATTGGAAAGCGCGCCCTTCGTTCTGGCAGTATTTGTCGCTTGTCTCAGAAAGGGAGATGCACGAGGGGGCTTCCATTATTTTTTTTTTCCAGAAACATTTTCTTCAGTTCTCAGAAAAGAAGGCAGCAGATGGAGCCGGTCACCTTCTGGCGTTGCTAGGAATTTTCTCGTGTGTTTTCCAAAACACTTAACGTGGCCTTAGGCTATATGCGTTGTGACTGGCTTTGTCAGCTCTGCGCCGTCATGTCAGCGTGGGATGGCATAATGAAGGAATGCAAGTCGCAGTTTTGCGGCCCAAATGGCGAAGAAAACGCTTGTTACAGCTGTACGACAAGGGTAGTATTACACGCGATTTGTCGGCCAATTAGCGTCGTTCAACAAGCCGCTTTTTCCAGCCCCAATTACGGAGCTATAGATATATTTAGATGTGGTGCGAGCATCATAAGCAATCATTGTTTCTTTAGAAACTTCCGAGAAGCATTCGCGGTGCCGAGGCCGTGTTGTCCCCAAAGCCCCTTGACGCCATTGTATGTTTCGAGTACAAAAGATCCTCTAGTTTTAGATTCTTTGTATTAGCAAAAGTTGGCTGAATATCAAACGTGAAGCGGAAATGCTTCGTCCGCAATTCGAACTGTACTCGCCGCTGTTTCTAAGTGGCTACGGCGTTCTGATGCTGAGCGTGAGGTGGTGGGCTCGATACCCGACCCGGGCGGCCGCATTTCGGTGGAGCCGAAATTAAAAAAAAAAAGAACACTCTCGTGTACTTATATTTAGATGCACGTTAAATAACCTGTACACATCCCTCTGCCGACCTCTGCTGGAATATGCCGCTGTCGTTTGGAACAGTATACTTGCCGATCGTTGTTTAACAAAGATCGAATGGACAGACTTTAGAGGAAATTTGTTTCTATAACATCGATATCGGTGCTCCAGGCAGGTCGGCCGTGAACAACAGCCTCGCTGTCAGTCCTCGCTTGGTCTAGAAGACCTGGACTCAAGACCCACGAAAGCTGACTTCTTAATTTCCTTATTCGAGCTTGCAAATGGTCTCATTGATTGTACAGAAATATTAGCGTTAGTATAAGAATTCCACGAAAAATAACTAGCGTGTCTAGCCCCTTTCATGTATCTACTTCTGGCACCTCAAAGAATCCTTTGGCCAGGATTCTGCAGGCCTATATTATACAACGAGCATTCACACGAAATTGACATGTTCCACAGACATTTGCCCATTTTCCAAGCAGCACTCCAATCCATTTCATGATTTATTTCCAGAAATGTCAATGTTCTTTTTGTATGTTATGTGGTGGACCGTTGATGTATGGCATGTGTACTATTTGTTCTTGTTTGTTTGTGAGCATGTGTCCGCCTTGTTCGATGTGTCAGTTACCATGTGCTTGATGTCGGGACTTCCTGAAATCTCAATCTATGTCTTTTTCTTTTTGCATGCCATATATGCTATGCTTTGTAAAGTTATGTTATGTAAAGCTATGTTATGCTATGTTATGTTGCGTTATACTATGTTGTGTTATACCGGTGTCACACGTACACTTCTGATCGCGATCGGGGCCGATCCGGATCGGATTTCTTGATCGCGATCAACAGTGGTCGCTGCTACACGGTCCAACGATCCGGATCGGGTTAATATCGTCTGCTGATCGTCAGCAACTCTCACAACTGCATAATGTATTAGCTACGCATTGCTTTCGGCCTATACTATGGCAATGCCCACGCATAGCCGAGGTAGAGTTGCTGGATATGCTACCAAGGTCTCCCTTTGGGAGCCATATACAGTAACTCTAAGCCGAGGGAGCCAGTGACGCCACCTTGTGGTGCTGCGTTCAACCGTGATACCAGGACTGCCACCGCGGACACGGCCGACTGAAACCAGACTCTACCGCAGGCACCGCGCGTGCAGCCGAACTCTGTGTTCTGTATAGAGTGTTTCTCAAAGTGTACTTGCTCGCACCTGTGAACGACGTGGGCCTAGCTGGCCCCGCTTCGTGTTTGCGAGCAAGGGTGTAGTATGTGGCGTTTAAAGGAAGGAAATTGAAAAGTGCAGCGCCATAACTGTATCTCGCTGTGAGGACACGTCAACAGCACTGGACAGGGCAGGGGTGAGGGGAATAAAAGAAAAGAAGAAGGAGGAGCCCTCCCCAGTCAAGCGGCAAGGTCGGAAGACCTGAGCAAAGATGGGTGTACTCATGCTGCCAGGCATCCTTCGCTGCTGATGGAAGCTGCTCAGTTTCGCATTTCTGGTCGAAATGTTCATCGCGCTCTTCGGTGCTCATCGGCCGCGTCGCGAAAGCGCGGCGCGCGCACCGAGCCGCAAGAAAGCCGCCACAGCATCGTGGCTCCATCAATGAGAGCTTCGTATAGAGGCAAGATTAGTGGGTAGGGCGTAGTGGCCAAGTGTGTAGGGTGGAAGTGGATAGCAGGCTTGGGTCTACTCGGCAAGACAGCCAGTACCCGCAAATTAAACGCGAGAGGGGGGGGGGGGGGGAGAGAAGAGGCAAATACGGCTTGCCTTTAAGGAAGGAGAGTGGTAAGCCGAGACAGGGCTGTGGCGACATCTATGGGGCCCTATAACATCGCATAGGGTCATGGCTAGTGCTAGCGTTGTCAACTGTGAAGCGATGCGCAAGGACAGGAGTGTGCGTTGAAGGGACACTACTGAAGAGCACTGAAACATTATAATCATAAAGCATCCTTGGAAGTATCCTTTCAATACCCCATTTTCATGCATTAGGCGGGAGAGGGTTAATTATTACTAAAGAAACTGACGTGCAAACTTTTTTTTATAACTTCACGCCCGAACATCAGCACTGGCAGTGTGACGTCACTGATTTCAAAGTATCCTGCTCGTGTCACAGTGAGCCGTTCTCGCGCAGCAAAAGTTCCCTAAAGAAACAATTACTTAAATCCAGGTGAACGCTGCCAAAGTGCATGACGTCACCACGAGCCACGGCGCTGAAACCGTGGGGCGAAGTCGCCACCCATGTTTCGTTTTTTGTGCCTTCTGGGGATTGCAAAGCTTCTTGTCACGCTGGAGTGGCCTTTTTACTACTGTAGAATAGTAGCTTGCTAAACAGCTTTAAGTTAATGTCTATTGTTAGTGTTCTTTACAAAGGGTGCAATCCGCCTTCACTTTAGAGAGATGCACAAGAATCCACACGAATCCTGTGTGACTCATGGATTTACACGCGAACAAGCGACGCTTTTATACCGCATCAGGACCGACTCCGCGTACACCCCAGCTTGGTTATTCAAGACTGGGCTTCGCGCTTCCCCACTCTGTGTTTTCTGTGGTGACATTGGCGACATCGGACATTTCATTTGGCTATGCCCGCAGTTTGACACAGAAAGGAAAGCGATGGTCGACAACCTACAAAAGAGCGGTCTCACGCACAGGACCTTTGAAGACGTTGTTTTCCCCGGAGGGCCCGCGGCATTCAGGAAGAGAGCGCAACGACTGCTGATAGCCTTCCTGCGAGACACAGGGCTCATCGACACCTGGTGACACACCCCTGATCTCAACTCGAAGGAGGATCAGGCGGAACAATTGCCGGCTATGCATGCCAGGCTAACCCCGCCTGCTTCAACATCACCACCACCACCACCACCTTTACAAATCGCATCCTCTGGGGAAAAAGGAAAATCGTAACGTGCGCCCTAGGCGCTACCCGTGCCCCTCCTCGAAATCTGCGGCCATTCTGCCTTCGCGCGTCGCAGCTCAAAGAGTAAAGATAAAATTAATTTGTTATCTGAAAGGCATCGACGCGTGATGCGGCATTTTCTGGTTATTTATTAAAATGAAAATAAAAGAAAGCGATTTAGTTACCTTCTTGTGCTGCATGTACTATTCCCATGTAATCCCGTTTTGCTAATGATTTACAATTTGTGATCTTGTAGTCGGTCACCAGTAACTTTGACGTAGCTGCCTCGAATTGTTGTGCCTGAAAATTGAATTATTTTGATTGTTCGAGTGCGCCTAAGGGGTCCGGAGCGGCGTTAGGCAAAGTCACATGCCTTTAGTCCCTGGGGCCCCTGGACAGTCTTGGAAATTTCCGAATAAACTAACATTCATTCATTCATTATATTGGTGACGGCTACTCTTTTGAGTGGTAATAAAAAAGTTATCAGATAAAAAGAAAGTTCAAAGATTCGGAAAATTAATATAGGCAAATTTGCGGACGATGTGTTTCTGCTGTTGCACTCATGAGGGATACAGGTTCTTAGTTCGTGAAAGTTGCGTTTGCGGGAGCGACACTAGTGAAGAACTTCGAAGAACCTCAGCGAAAGTTTGTGTTTCCTGAACTTTGGGACTGCATAATTCACACGTCAGTGAAGATAAATATAACGCATATAATTTTTTTTATAAATTCATTTTTTATCTGATGACACTTATGCAGAAGGCCTTTGCTTGCGCTGGGTGCAGTCCATTCTTAACTACATCCATTTAAAGATCCGAGGACACCTAAGCAGTTCTTATGAATTGTGAATGCAAAAGGATCCACTTGAACACCGCTTAGCGGTCCTTCGAGGTTTGCGCTGCGAGTAATGTACCATAGATGTACGTGCTGCCCGAGCCAGCACGCAGAAGCAGCCTGTGGGGCCACCGCCGCACGCCACCGACGTCCTGTGCGACTAGAGAGCGAGGGATCGCGTCACGTGACTTCCTTGCCGGCGCCAACCCGTCTCGCCCCGCGGCGTCGCGTCGCCGTATCTGCTCCGTCGAGGAGTGCTGGTGACGTGGCGTCGCGCCGATGCCCGCTCTCCTCACGCAACACATGGCGTCCTAGCGCGGCAGCAGGTGTTCGTCCGCTCTGCTCCGCCGAGGCGCGCTCGTGGCGTGGCGTCGCAGCGGCCCAATGGGAATTTAGGTGCCGTTTCGCTACTACAGAAGCCGCCGGCTTTTTCGCTCAATGGGCCATTTGATGCTTTCGCATCAAAAACAAAAGATGTGCCGGAAACAGGACTCAAACCCTGGTTGGTGCGATTGAATCGAAGTTACACACGCCTCTCGCACGCATTCGTCAAAGGCCCGCCGGTGTTGCTTCGTGGCTAGGGCGTTGCGCTGCTACGCACGAGGTCGCGGGATCAAATCCCGGCCACGACGGCCCAATTTCGATATGGCCGAAATGCAAAAGCGCCCGAGCAGTGGGGGCACGTTAAAGAAGCCCTGGTGGTCAGAATTATTCGATAGTCGCCCAATATGGCGTGCCTAATAATCAGAGCGTGGTTTCGACGCGGAAAACCCCAGAATTTAATTTTTAATCGTGAAGCTCACGCTCGTCTTGCATCTTCGTCCGGAAGAAGACCAAGTCGGGAACGAAACCAACACGACAGCAATGATCATCTTGAAACAATGCTAAATACTTTTAGCCCGTTCCCTTTTTCTCGTTTAGCCAGTGGTGTCCCATAAGGCAGCTGGAGGTTACCACGACGAGGTGGAGCTCTCACGTTCCACCAGTAGAGTTTCATTTGCATAAGTCTAATCTCTACAAAAGTACAAAAACACAACATCGAGCATCGCGCCTGCAGGCATTGTAAACACAGTCGATTATTCCGGAACTATGAGCGCGTACCTTGCTGTAAAAAGCAGTTGTTAAGAGGCATCCGTAGGAGCCGATGGGATTGCATGTTTATGCAGAAAAAATATCGCTGAATTGACTAATCACGCAGAGGGAAACTTAAGCATTCACATGAAGCATTACAAGCCGAGTCGATCATTATACCCACATGGTATTTATTTGACAATACGGTGTTCTCGGTATCGAGTGCGCGCTTATAACTGTAAGTATGTATTTCTGTATATCACGGAGGTTGACACCCGTTGGTCGTTGTACTCCAATATTTGGTGATATAATGGTTTATGCAGTGTTCACACTTGCTGTTGTTGTACGTCATGCCAGTTACTATAGTACAACAAGAGGCTTCTCTTTCTTTCTTTCTTTCTTTCTTTCTTTCTTTCTTTCTTTCTTTCTTTCTTTCTTTCTTTCTTTCTTTCTTCCCGTTTCTTTTCTTTTTCTTTTTTCTTTCCTTTTTGAGCGAGTATTCAACAAAACCAGAAGCTCATGTCAATCGGTAGAGCAATAAGTTTCCAAACACCGAGCCAC
Source organism: Dermacentor andersoni (assembly GCF_023375885.2). Lineage (NCBI taxonomy): Eukaryota > Metazoa > Arthropoda > Arachnida > Ixodida > Ixodidae > Dermacentor > Dermacentor andersoni. The sequence goes on along the minus strand of NC_092814.1, from coordinate 48,712,451 downwards.
CATTTCAGTTTTTCGCAACAGCGTAACGCCGTATAAAACAAAGCAGCGATCGACGTGCGCAAGTTGACGTGAGAGGTGATGGAGAGAGCCAAGCACAAAAGTAACGAGCGTTGGTAACGTTCATAATAATGTGCGAAGTACATGTATAGATCGTAATTTCCTTTTCCCAAACCTCAAGAAAATAAGATCTCGCCCATGCAGTTCCCCGTGCATATGCCCGGTTTCGCGTGAAGAGCTGGAAAGGCCAGGCGCGACTTCGGATTCCATACACTCTTTAAAAATCGCCGTCTCCTCGCCACCGTAATTTACATGAAGCGCTTTACACAAGGGTATCCGGCTGAATGCACGACTACACGACGAATGTCAGTGCCGGGTCATGCTTTCACGATACGCTGTTCACGGTTGATGAATAATCGGTGTTTTTGTCCTTTGGCTTCTGTGCATCACGCGACAGCTACAACAGGAACTAGCCATACGATGTATGCAATTGTGTGCAGAATGGACATCGCTCGTCAAGAAAATCACTTATCGAAAGAAATACGAATTGTCACCTAATAGTTCTAAGGAATTCGCATGGAAAAAAAAATCCCCTTGTCTCCTGTAGGAATGTTTCGATCGCACGAAATCGAAGAAAAAGGGACGCCGACAAAAGTTGACACGTGGTAAGCCAACGTGTCCGCGTTCCTTTTTCGGTACACAAGGTAAGGCGCCACAAAAAAGTACTGTCGCTATAACGTTCCTCGTCAAATCCTACGTGAGCAACTCCTACCGATGAAAATTGCCGTATAGCCTAAGACGCGTGGTTTCCGTTTTTTTTCTTCCTTTGTTTGTTTTGCGAAGCACAAAAAAAATATTCCATGTCATCATCATCAAGATCACCATCTCTGGATGTGGGACAAGACAAGAAACGGCGTAAGGGAGCAGATAAAATACTTTTTGGTGTTTGGAGAGGAAAACAGCAGAGGAGGGTTGTACGTACATCCTTGCTCAATGCTCGCAATGTTTTCATATTTAAGCAAGCACACACTTCCAAAGAAGACGAAAAGAAAGACACGGGAAAGGCACTTCGTCTTCCTTCAAAGTGTGGGCTTATTTAAACATGCAAACGGGGGAACCAACTACCCCGACGACGCGTTCTTTTAAACTGGCACTGTCATCTACGTTTACCCCGTGCAACTCCGAAGAGAGTTGGCCCATATTCACAAAAACCGTTTGTCTGCGAAAATGGTTCTGGAGAACGGGTGCTGACCATAGGATAGCGGTTACTGACAAAGATTATGACTTCTCAGACATGTGGGCTTTGCCGACGGGAAATGCTGCAAATGGAAACGATATGCCGCAGGTCGTGTACTATCGGAGTTGTCATACACAGGGAGTGATTCCGCGTCTGGTTAAAGCTCAACTAACGCGAGCGAGTACCCTGTAAGCATTTCCCTTTAGTGGCTCACCCTCAAGCAACACGTCATTAGCGTGCGCACGAGACAAGCAAAGCAGGCGAAGTGGCGAAGCAGATGAACGCCGTACCTTTTGGGTGACAGTGACGGGCCGCGTCGGCTCGTCGGCCAAGGGGTCGAGTCGCGGGGTCGGAGGGGGCAAGTACACGATGTGTCGGGCGAGGCGTCTGGGTCCGGGCCCGGGTCAGGATGCTGTGGCCTGGCGAGCGGACCCGGGCCCCTTCTTATAGAGGCTCAGCGGTTCCTGTACGCCGGGGAGGGGCCGACGGCCGGTTTCGCTTTCCCGCCCCATCGCCCCGAGAGACGGCGCACGCGCAGACCCGCGCCGCTGCTTCCCGCGCGCGCGCTTTTGCGACGCTCGTGGCCTCTTGCTCCGAGTGCGAGCGATTCGAGGGAACGTCGGGGCGGCAGTCCAGCAGGAGTGACCGCACCTGAATGAGCCTTGGGTTTGTGCACGGGAGGAAAATGTCGTGAATGTGTGTTGCGCGCCCATTTCGGGCAGCGCTGTCAATTCCCGAAATACGGCGCGCGAAGGAAATCATAGCGCGCGATCGTTAGCGTGCAGCTTTAGTTAGGCTCAAGGTAGAGTAATGCGTGAAGTACAGAAGTACTAGAACTGTTACGAAAATCAAAAGCGTAAAGAACATAGTGCTGTTACTCAGTGGCAAACGCTTTCTGATGTGCAGAATGTAAAAAAAAAAATAATAACGTAAATTTTGCGATAAGCGCACTATTCCCCTTCATGGCGTCCGTTAAAGTCCGTGAGATAACTTAGGTATGAATATTTTTTTTTTTTCTTGCCAAAACAAGCGACCTCTGAAAACCGCTTCCAGCAGACGGCTTATTTCCTCCCAAGTGCCGCGATGAAATTAAAATGAGATTCTTTATAAATAAGCAAGCAATTTTATAAATAATGTTAAGAATGATTAGCGATGGAGAAAATCCAAATCGCTTACAAATAGGTAAATGCATATTTGCCCAAAGTCAGCCGCTTCAATCGAAGCCAACAGGTGAACAGCCCGCGCAAACGAAGTTGAAATAAGCGGCGTGGTGTCTCTAAGGTAGTCCAAACTAATCTAAAGTTTTCCAACAAAATTTGAAATGTAGTTTATGCGATTAAACATGTTCCATGCAGTTGAAATATTGATGCATATCGCAGTAAATGACTCGTTTTGCTAAAAAAAAAAGAACAAGAAAAAAAAACATGTAAAGTAAAATGGCTGATCACATGGCGACTTAGAAATTAAAATTTGGGGTTTTACGTGCAAAAGTCACGATATGATTATGAGCATGCCCCGTAGTGCACGGGGCACTCCACATAGATTCTGACCACCTAGGGTTTTCTTTTTAACGTGCACCCAAATCTAAGCACACGAGCGTTATTGGCATTTCGCCCCCACAGAAGTACGGCCTCCGCGGCCGGGTATTGAACTCGCAACCTTGTGCTCAGCAACGCAACACGATAGCCATTGAACTATAGCGGGTGGGGGCACACGGCGTCTTGCACTATTACCGACGATGGCAATAGAATTTGGGCTGGTTTCCGCGTTTCTAGTGAAAGATACGGACTTCATTGAGTCTGACGTTCGAACCTATCTCCGAAATTTACAAATTTACTAAAGGAAGAGACGAATGAAGGCAAAAATAGATTAGCTTACCTTATAAAAAAAGAAAAGCGAGAGCAAGCACTCGGCTCTCCTTCCCAGGAGCCATTAAATAGCAACTCTCTCCCTCTCTCTCTCTCTTGCTCTCTAAGTAGGGAGTATGACGCCGATCACCCCCGGCAACCGAGTTTGAAAAGAGCTAAAATAAATCGAGGGAAAATATTTCTCTAGGGCGACAGCTCAGTCCAAGGTAAACGCAACTATTGGTGATTTCACCACTTTCACAGCGCTGATCTCCTGAGGAGAGAGGGTAAATGAGAGTACCAGCTATAGCTCGTTTTTATTTCTTTGTCGTTGAAGAATGAAATAAAATGTAAAATTGTTGGCTTAATGTGCTTAATTCATGGAAACTCGGTTAGAGAATGTTACTTGAGTACAACAGAAATTATTAAACATGCTCCTTTTTTTTTTTTTTTTTTTGCACAGCAGCGGCATCAGAAGCGGGAAGCAGCAGTCCGGACTTATAGAAATAGAGCCTGGCTCAGGATGTAAGACGAAACGCAGATGTTTGCCGCCAGCAGTGGATGAAAAGAGATCCCATTGAAAGCGTGTACATATGCGCTGACTGGTTTCTTGCTGCAATTACTGTCACAGCTTCTCCGAATGGCCCATAGAGGATAAAGCTCGTTCATGCTCAAGTTCGGGCAGAACGGTGCGGCCAGTTCAGCGTTGGCTTACATTGTTCAGTTTTCATTAGAGCACTGACATAGATCGTGAGGGTACTGCTTATTTTCGTGAGAATGAGAAGAAAATGAAGCGGTCGAACTAGCTCGTAATGGTATACGCTATCTTCCACTTCCGCTCTTACCTACTAAGGGACTTCGTTCGTACCTGGAAAGAACGATTAGCATGAAAGCTTTCTCGCAGGCGATGTCCTTAGATCGGCCCAGTCCCAACGCGTATGTATGTATGTATGTATGTATGTATGTATGTATGTATGTATGTATGTATGTATGTATGTATGTATGTATGTATGTATGTATGTATGTATGTATGTATGTATGTATGTATGTATGTATGTATGTATGTATGTATGTATGTATGTATGTATGTATGTATGTGGGGTGCAATATGTGATGGCCGCGCGGGGAAGCGTAGACGGCAACTGTGAACTCTGGATGGATGCGTTTGGTGCAACTGGGCAATGAAACAACTTGGATATTTAAGAACCCTTAGTAAATCCTCCACAGAAATTAGACTACTCGCGTACAAAACTTTCATTAGATCAATTCTAGAATATGCAGCAGTTGTTTGGGATCCACACACAAAGCGCAATATTACCAAACTTCAAAATGTCCAACGCAAATGCGTCAGGTTCATATATAATTGTTATAGTTGGAAAAAATCCCCATCAGCCCTTTTGCAAACAGCCAATTTAGAGACCCTACAGGTAAGACGACACCAGGACAAACTAAAAATGTTCTACTTAATTTACCATAACCAACTTGGGATAAATAAAAATGCATATTTTCGTTCAATTACCCAGCGACAAACCCGTTCTTTCCATTCAAAGAAGGTGAGCGAGTTCTTGTGCAGAACAAATATGTTCAAAGCCTCATTTTTCCCGAGCACAATTCGCACATGGAATAACCTACCTGCCAATGTGGTTGAGTGTTCGACGGTGTCTTCTTTCTTAAGTGCATTCCACAATAGCTAACGATAGTTCACATTGTCGTGGCATATTGTTGGTACTCCGCTTTGTATAGCCTATGTGGGTTCTTCTCATGCCGTACTTGCTCGACCAAATGTACATTGTATTCCTACATGCTGTATTGTTATGTGCCCCACTCCTGCCTAAAGCCTGACATTCAGGCTGGCAGTATGTAATAAATAAATAAACTCCGCGTAGCGCTCTTGCCCGCCCGATAACGGGATAAGCAAAATCTCGATCGAGAATAATCAATTATTATTCGAGAATATTCAATTATCGCACTCACTATTGCCTCACAAATTTCAGGTTAGTCCAATTTCCAGCTCTCTCCTAACCAGCCACAGCGGTTTTTTATTACTATGGGCCTAACGGACTTCCCCGACGGCGCTGCGGAAACGCCGGCGTTTATGGGTTTCAGGTTGTACAAAACGCGAGGCCCTGCTGGTGAATGTATGGCTGTCACAGAAATTCTGTACGATAACACGAAGGGAAGTGCCTTGCCATTTGAGGCTCGAGCTGGTTGCCTAAGAACAAAAACACAACGGAGCAAATATTTGCAACTAGATGAAGCACGTGTATGCTGCAGAAAAAATTCAGAGACCACTCAGCACATCTGAATTGACCGCGAAAGGATTCACCCCGTGAGACCCGTAGGTAACGCATACCTTCCGGAACCGCTTGGATTTAAAGTGGACCGAAGCATCAACCGGTCAGCAGTCGAAATAAGCCAGAGACGTTTGGAGTATTGGTGGAAAAAATGCATGGAAAAGATTGACGCGACCGGGTTCGTTACAGGCATAGGTAGCGGTACAAGGTAGGTGAATAGGGAAGTTTTGTGGAAGAGAAAAAAAAGATTAAAGAGATGTATACAGAAATGCTAGAATGAAATGCATCTATAGCATACCTCAGTAAGTCAAGCAGGCTAGGTGACTTTTTGTCCCGTTTTAAAGGGCATGCCAATATATCATCGCCATCAGCTGATGGCGGCAAAAAAGCAGGGAAGAGATTGACACTACGGGATCCGTTACAGGCATAGGTAGCTGTGAAAGGTAGATATAGAAGTTTTGAGGAAGTGAAGAAGCATTAAGGAGATGCCTACAGGAATGCTAGAATGAAAAACCACGGCCGAAGCCTGTGGAAAAACATTCTTGATTATAACTTGATTAACTCAAGCAGGCTAGGTGACTTTTTGTCACCGTACCGTTTCAAATGGGATGCCACTAAATCATCATCATCATCATCCTTTCGATACTCACTTCCTTTCGGTTCGCTCAAATGAATCATAACTCCGACCAAAGGTTTTTTCTTCTTTTCTCTTTTTTGACGGCCCACGGCAACCTCCTCCCCTAAATAAAGTATACAGCAGTTCAGTTGCTCGCACGAAAGCCTGCGCCGCGTTCCTACCTGATTTTTCTTCTGCTTTGTTTTTCACTTTGACAGCAGTTAAGAGATCGAAGCAGTTTGCTGTACCCGTCCGTCCGTCCGTCAGTACCGTTAGGCTGCGGTGTGCGTTATTGTATCAGATCCATACATCGTTTAATTAATATGAGATAGGGGTACCATGTAAAATTTTACTGCGACAGCAGTGAAGAATCAGAAACAGGGTTTTTTCCGTCCTTCAGTGTTTTTTTTTTTTTTTTACTTCCGTTCCGCAGCAGCACGTGTCGTCTTGCCGTCATCGTCATCCCCCCTTTGTTGTTGCAGTCGTCGTGTCACCGCCGTGTCGTCGTTCGCTAGACTAGGGTCACTTTGCACAGAATTGCGGGCTTTTCGCACAAAGTAGAGGGCGTTGGCTGGTCTCGGGGGAGTGACATCTCTCGCAGCTGATTTGCTTGGACTGACTGTATTATGCTTCTATATCTGTTGATTTACTGATTTGTTTCGAAGCGCAGAAACCGCAGAACGTGCCGCTTTGTTGCCGTGATTTCTTTGCTTATTCAACTGACTGTTCGCGCAAGTTTGCGAAAACAGCTGTATTCGTTGGAATGCTGCCATTTGACCCCACGTTATAATCCTTTAATCAGTGAGAAATTTACCGTTTGTAGAGAAGCCGGCGACAAAATAGCTGCAAACAGTTCCAATTAATTTTATTTTTTTCAAGTCAATCAGTTGCACTAAATGGATTCGTAGCCGGATGAATCACACAGGTCTGTTGGTCTTTCTTTCTTTCTCTAAAAATTAAAATTAAATAAATTATGGGTTTTTACGTGCCAAACCCCGATCTGATTATGAGGCACGCCGTACTGGGGGACTCCGGAAATTTCGACCACCTGGGGTTCTTTAACGCGCACCTAAACCTAAGTAGACGGGTGTTTTCGCATTTCGCCCCCATCGAAATGCGGCCACCGTAAGCCGGGAGTTGATCCCGCGACCTCGTGCTTAGCAGCCCAACACCATAGTCACTAAGCAACCAAAGCAGGTCCCCTCTCTCTCTCTCTCTCTCTCTCTCTCTCTCTCTCTCTCTCTCTCTCTCTCTCTCTCTTTGCCAGCAAAACAGTAATTCGTTCGCCGTTGCAAACGTGTGCGCAGAGTCCGGGCCTGGATCACTACGCATTCGTTCAGTGTTGAAGCGTGTTTATATGAAGCCAACCACTGCTCCGCCGAAGTACACAAGTTACAGCCCATTGTCGAGAGAAATATATCGCGTGGCGAGCCCGCAATGTACAGTCACGTTCAATATGAGCTGGAACACAGTGTCCGTCATCGAAGAGGCTCCAAGACAGCACGGCGGCACCGACAACACGAAAAAGGTGGGAGAACTAAACACGGTTCCAATTATCGGTATTTATTAAACCAATTTCTCGCATGTCGCCGCCACCATAGAGTCTCGGAGCCCCTTCGACCAGGGGCACCGCGTTGCAGCTCATATTGAATGCGACTGTACTTCCAAAATGAATATTAGTAATACACCGTAGCGCCTACGTCCCCTTGATATCTCTCTCTCTCTCTCTTCTATGTAAGGCTTATGTAGCGTTCCTGACTAAAACGGCAGTAGAAAAGAGATAATCTCAGTGAGACGGGTATCGTCCGCCATTTTATTCTAACTTCTTCGTCCTCACTTCTACCCTAGCCCACTTCGTCTTCTTTCATGCATCCAGCGCAGACAGCTGTTATCTATCTATCTATCTATCTATCTATCTATCTATCTATCTATCTATCTATCTATCTATCTATCTATCTATCTATCTATCTATCTATCTATCTATCTATCTATCTATCTATCTATCTATCTATCTATCTATCTCCTTTTCTCTGTAAGACTTATAGCAATATTTATTCAAACCATACCGGCCTTCAATTCAGGCGATTAAGCACGAGCCTGTGCTTTAAAAGAGGCGGCTCCGTTCGCGAGCGAGCGCAAAAATGCAAAGTTAGCACGGTGTTTCCATATGCAAATAATCGTGATATGTGGACACCATAGAATGTGGAATAAAGCATCCTGCACAAACACATTAATGCAGATAAAAAAGGCTGTAAGTCTAATTCACTTCCGCGTACTCTCGTCGTCGTCCGAAGAATGGAACAAGCGGGTTAAGTATCATTGCTGACAGCCTGAGTGCTGCATAATGAAACAAGTAACCCGAAAGAAAAAAAAAACAAAAAAACAAGAAGAAACAGCAGGGACGGTCAAGGTATCGAGTGCTGAATGTTGTACGGACAGGGACATCTCAATTTACATGTTTTTCAGGCATGCGCGCCAAATAGGCACTCTCAAAAGCGCAATATGACAGTTCTCTTCTTCTAAAAAGATACTTCCTATAAACGCACTCTGACCTGAATTAGGTCTTTTGTTTTATTTTTTATTTCGTTCGTGTTTTCGCCTGTGCATGCCCTATAAATACTAAAAGGCCCGTGCTCGGAGCTTAAATGTGTGCTTTCGCTACCATTACTGCCGTTATTGGTCTGCTGCGCTCTGGACAGTCCTTTTACGTTTTTAATGCTAGCGACCAATAAAAGACTGGAATTTGCTTCAGCCACAGGGCACCCTCATCAAGTCTACCTTGTTGACTTACTTGAACCTGTCGTGAATCGCGCAGTAAGTTGTGTTGCTTCCAAATATGATTATCGGCTAAGTGCTAGTAACATTAAGCAACATTCATCCATTGGAGTATCTTTGCAAAATATCATGTATATGTTTGTTTCACACGGTTTGCCGCAACTTCCCACGTTTACGCGGCAGTCTTCTTCTGCCACCTAATCGTACTTCACGTCGTCTGTTCTATTCCTTCAATCTGCATCGTCTTCATAGTTCAACAAACGCTTTCAACAAATCTTTTTTGCCGATAACTATTGAGGAATGTAATAGGTTATCTGACCATATAGTAATAGAACGTAACTCATCCAAGTTTCTGCAATCACTAATAAATAATATCTATCTTGCTACTTAACATAGTTTGATTCATCTGCTTTGTATTTCTTCCTTGTGTCGTTTGTGTTGGTTGTAGTTTAATCTTTGTTGTATTTCACTGCATTGTACAAATTGTATCCAGTTGCGTTGTATTTTTTTTTTACTTCACATTAGATGACTATGTTTCTGGCTTTATCTTATGTATGCTACCCCCTTATGGAATACCCCAACAGGGCCCTTTAAGGGTTAATAAATGATGATGATTATGATGATGGCGACAATAAATTAGCTAGCTCTCAGGCCCTTCTAGATTAGCTAGCTCTCGGCACCGCCGCCATCCACCACCATATAGAGAGTGGATGGGAAAACGGCGCCGCGGTAGCTCAATTGGTAAGAGCATCGCTGGCGTAATGCGAAGACGTGGGATTGTTCCCCACCTGCAGCAGGTTGTTTTTTTTATCCACTTTTATTTTCTCTAATTTATCATTCTTTAAATTCAATTACTAAGTACAAGTAATTTCCCCTATGTTGTCCTTGGTATCTTTGTTTATTGGCTTCTCATCATATGATATATATATATATATATATATACACTTTCACACGCATACTTTTCCACTTACTCGTAATGCTAACGCATTAAAACAAATATTAAGCTGTATCGGCCAATCACGCTTCTGCAGTATAGCAAAACGGCCTCACTTTCCGCGAGAGGCGGTTTGACAAACCAGAAAAGACGCAAGAACGTAAAGCCCGTTTCACATGGTGCGAATTTGACTGCGTTTTCGCACTTGAGAATTCACAGTTGCGGCAAATGGGCCGTCGGATCCTTCGTGCGTGCGATTTTTCGATGTTCGGATCTCTGAAATTCTCTGCAACAAATTGGTCGTAGACACTTCATTGTGGTAACGCGCTCAAACGCAAAGAACTTTCACGAAAACAGCTTCTAAGTTGCTTTACTTTGTTCTTACCGAAGCGAACCGACGCCAAGAACGTAATCCAGTCCTCCGCTAGGTGCTCGCAAATGCGAAGATTGCAGCTGCCGCACTCGGTGCGTGTGAAACGGTGATGCGAAGTTCGCATACGCGGAAATCGTAGCGGCGTAAAACACCCTGTAATATCGCACCACGTGAAACAGGCTTAAGGCGGCTGGCGACATTGCCCTCAATTTCCCGTACCAGCTTGCGGTCACGTGATGGATCCTGATACCGTGTCGACGGGTCTAGTTAATCGGTAAAGCAGGACTACACTGCATCCTCAAAGTAAAACAAACAAAAGGCTACAACCTATACTCGGGGACCACTTTCTGTGACACCCGCCGCGGTGGCTTATAGTGGCTATCGAGTTGCGCTGCTAAGCACGAGGACGCGGGATCAAATCGCTGCCGCGGCGGCCGCATGCAAAAACGCACGTGTCCCGTCGTGCGTTGGGGGGCACGTTGAAGATCCCCTGGTAGTCAAAATTAACCCGGAGTCCCCCACTATACGGCGTGCCCCGCACTCAAAGTGTGGTTTTGGCACGTAAAACCCCAGAATTCAATCAAACATTCTGTGGCAGTGAAGGGAAAGCTACGGGGGCGGAGCTTCTTCGCATGTGTTATTGCGCCGAGTAGTCCTGCAGCGTTTAGAAGCGCTTTTTGCTTCTCGGAACAGCTAGACGCTGTGAATCGACGTGCGACGGTTTCGCGTGTGTGCAGACGCGGAAGGGGAAGCCGCAAAATAAGTCAGCTTTCCCATTCAGTGGTGCGTTTTGTCTCATTTAACTGTTGCAAATAAGATGTTCATATTTTCTCTTACCCAACTTACACTAACGCGGATGAAAGTGCGGAACATCCCCCCCCCCCCCCCCCCAGAAGCGCTCTGGCTTGTGCCCACTTTGCCTCCGTAGCGTTCCCTTCATTGCCACAGAAAGTTGTCCACGAGCGTAGCAAGTTTACAGAGATATCTTGTTGCTCCAAAACGGCCGCGCAATGCGAGAAAAGCAATGTGACATCCATGATGTCGCACTGACGTTCCGGCCCCATGGTTTCGGCACGAAATTAAAGAAACGGAAGTTTGGCCTTCGTTTTCTCCAGTAGAAACGAACCTTTCTTCTGCCAAACTAATGAAAATATAGTTTTCAAAGAATACGCTGCATTTCTTTTTGCTTATTAGCGTACGTCCCTTTAAAGGGATGTATACCTTGCCGGTCTCTTCGCGTTTTTTTCTAAATGGGAGACACTGCTGCTTCACAATGCGGCTGCCGTTGCCGGGATCGAACTGGCGACCTCACGCTTAGCAGCGCCACGCATAGCCACTAAAGCTACCGCGCGGATGTAATGTAATGAACACGGACGACGAAGGCTACTTCCGCGTCGCGAAATGAAGGACAGCGCCGACGCAAGTGACCTCGTAAGCTGATATAGTGCTGGCCATTGACCCGACAAAAATAAACCAGCTCTTTCTCATAACTAAAGTGAGAAAGCTGCGGCCTTGAAGGTTGCTCAGTTTCGGAAAGTTAAACGGAGAAACTAACCCGGAGCGTCATGGCCCTTAAAAGAAGCCGAGGCCACGCAAACATCCTGACGTAGCGTCATGCGCCTTTACGCTGCAGAAGAAAAGCGACTCTCTCGCGGGTTGTTTTGATCGTGACTGGCACAACGCGGCTTGCACTGAAAGAGAAAACAAACAAACAAACTATTTTTCTGTCCTTGTCAGCGTCTGTTTCTCTCGTGCAGAGTTTGTCCGAGCTATATCAGGCAGCCAATGGACCCGCTTTAAAAATTGGCGCAATATATATTTTCTGCTTTAATTTATGATAGCTAAGCCGAAGTGTTAGCGGCCCGCTGCGCTCAAATCATGCCAGAAGCAAAGCGAACTTAAAATATACCTGCTTCAGAAAAAAAACGGCTAAACTTAAACGCTCGCACACATTTCCGCTCTTTTCTCGGCTACCTCAATTTCATTTTTTAAAATTACTTTGTCCACTATAAGTGTCACTGGCATGTATAATAGTATATTTATTATAATGTGTTTGTGTTTTATTATATTGTAGTCGTATATGTAGTATTAGGCTGTAGGTTATCTTTATTATATTTATTGTCATACGTTTGTTGTTTTCCTTTTATGTATTACCATATACTAATTCAACCTTCATGTTAATTCACGTTTATTTTATTTCAGAAGAAATTCAAATTAATTTCTGATGTACGTGCTTTGCAAATACAATTTGTTGCATGTATACTTAAACATTTTACTTTAGACCTATGGGTCTAATCAGTGTTTGCCTATGTTCATGTGCTGTAATCAAAGGAACGCGTAATAAATAAAGAAAGCAGAAAGTTAGAGTCGAGCGGAGAGGCATGCGACTGCACGTTTTAGCAACGAGTTGAGTGCAGTGCGGTTTCTGCCCAGCAACTTTCGATGTGCTGAACACGAGTAAGCATAGAACTTTAAGGAGCATTCGATAACATCTCTCACGAAACAATTCTATCCGAGTTCAACGCAATTGACTGCGGAGCGAGAATAGTTAATTATAGCAAATCCTTCCTCTCCGGGAGAACGGCCATCATAGGGCAAGGGCAGACCAGATACGACCCCATACAGATGTTAAACAAGGGCACACCACAGGGAGCCATAATTTCCCTTTGCTCTTCAACATCGGCATGTGCAAGCTCGATCACGTCCTCGAGGAAATCCTGCATTTTAGTTACACTTTGTATGCGGATGGCACCACCCTCCGGGGCACAAGGGGCTCAACTGCGCAAAAAGAACAGACATTAAGAAGCCGCGGAGGCCATATCTGGGTTCGCCAGGAAAAGTGTACTGAGCTGCACCCCCGACAAGTCGGAAGTCATTTGCGTCCACGGCAAGCGCTACGTGAGCAACGGGGAAATAGTACTCAGTGTGGATGGACACGCCATTGCGGAAGTCTCAAAAGCACGCGTTTAAGGTTTCAGGGTGCAGTGCAATGGTAAGGACCAGCCGCACCATCAAGATTCTAAAAACAACACTTAACAGATCTCAAGAATGATACACCGCATCACGCACCACAAGAAGGGAATGCGAGAAAAGGACATCTTGAGGCTCGTCCAGGCCCTCGTTCTTAGCCGAATAACGTACGGACTACCGTACCATTCACTCACCAGGGACGAGGAGATCCAGGTCGACGCCTAAACCAGAAGCGCCTACAAGGATACCCTAGGGCGGCCAATAAGCACGCCTACAGAAACACTACTAGCCTTAGGACTACGCAACACCTATGCGCAGCTCCAGTCCGCTGTTCTGATCTCCCAAAGAGACCGCCTCAGCAAAAGAAAGGCTAGCAGAGAAATCCTGTCAAGGATTGGAACCCCACCTCGCCCACAACACCTTGATGGCGACTTGGAAGACGCGCCGGCCGAATGTCGAAGACAAATAACGGTTGCGCCCATCCCCCGAAACATGAACTACGAATATCACAACGCCAAACGTGGGTCCAAGGTCAAATGGCTCAGGAAACAATACGGAGCCAACCCCAACGTCACTTACGTTGACGTATCTACTATACGACAGGCGTCGCCACGTCTTCGCCAACCTCGAAGGAAACTCACACCTAATAACTTGCGCCTCCGTGCGCACAATCTCAGTCACGCAGGCGGAAGCAATAGCCATAGCCCTGGCCATACAGGTACGCGAACACAAAGGTGCACTATCCATAATACTAACGGACTCTCGGGAAGCCTGCCGTCTCTATACGTGACGGGCAGGCCACCTGGTACTTCCCTCAGACCGCGAAGTCCAGAACTCATCCACCACCACAAGATTGTCTGGTGCCTGGGACACGCTGGATTAGAGGGCAACGAGAGGGCGAACGCGTTAGCTCGTGAACGTAGCAACCGAGCGGCGCAAACCGTCCCTAAATCGTTGCCCATACAAATATTACCCAGGGAAATACTGGATCACCAGCGTTTCACGCATCAAAAATACGCTGCTTCCCGATGCTAGTAGGGAGTTACAACATATTTAGGAAAAAATACAGACGGACACGTATATCCGCATTTATTAAAGTTACATGCCATTCACCTGACAGTTTCGGTGTAGGTGCACATGGTGTAGAGAAAGGCCCATGCTTTACCTCATCACATATCGTGGGGGTGCGTGCAGATATCCGTAAATCCTAATATTAATTTAAGCAGTTGTCGAACTTCTAGTACGGAGCAGTGGGAGGCACAGCTGGCCCGCTCGGATGCGGTTGTACAGAGGGCACTCCTCGATCAAGTCCGGGGGGCAGCCGAGGGCAGTGGAGCCCTCGACGGAGGGCCTCGCCCTTCCTCTTCAAGACCCCTTCACCCCCTTACCCTATCTCTACTTTCCTGTCAGTGTGCCTCCCCCTCCCGTCTCTCTCCCTAGCGTAAGGTAGCAAACCGGATCTTCCCTTCTGGTTAACCTGCCTGTCTTTCGCCTTTCTTCTGTCTCTCTCTCTTCCCCCCTTAAATAAAGTTGCCACGTGTACACACACACACACACACACACACACACACACACACACACACACACATATATATATATATATATATACGGCTGAGTGCGTTGCTTTATCAATTACGGTATATTTCACCCTCTCTTCAAATTAAAGAAAAAGTGATACGCAACAAGGCGGGCCATACTAACGTTGGGTTTACTAGGCCTTTCTGTACCGCACGAATTTGTGCGTTTGAATTCCTTTTTCCAGGCGATTAATCGAGAAACTATAGGCTTAGCGGACTCGAAGTGTCGAGGCAGTCTTGATGAATGGGGCGCATTTTGTTACACGAACTTCGTGTTGGTGCAGACGTCAGGGAACATCGAGCCTACCGCACCACTCGTCGTTTTGAGCGCAAGGCACAACTTCGCAAAAGTGGCGGCTTCGAAATGAAGCAAGTGGTTTTGACGGCCACGTTCCCTGACGATGTTGAGCCGTGGTGACGTGGAACAGTGGAGCGCAGCGTGACTCTCATTTTCTTCGTTCTCCCAATTGCTGAGCGTATCGCGCATACGCGCTTGCGTTCTCGCTCAACCGGCTGGGCACACAGAGCCGCAGAACTACTTACACGGAACATTTTATTTACTATATGTGTGATTGCACGGCTTCCTTCAAGCGCTTCGGCACCCTTACGGTGGAAATCTGTCCTGGAAGAGTAAACAACGTGAAAGCCGAGAGCCCACCGCGATCTTCGAGAAAAGTTATTGCGCATTTGGAAAGGCTCCAAAATCGACTGTTTTCAGCTTCCATATGGGTCACATAATGCCTCCACGCACACTTCAACAACATCCAGTGAGAGAGAGAGAGACAGCCTTCCTTGACATGCAGAGGTGTTTACGGAGTATATTGGCTTGTACGTTATAGGAAAAGGGAAAGAGAAAGGCCTTCGACGAAAGCGGATAGCAGACTATGAAAATGATTAACTATGGGGCATAACGTCCCTAAGTACTTAACTATAGCTATGTGAGACGCTAGTTGGGGTCCCCGAAATAAGTCTGATCCCTTGTGGCTATTTTACTTGCACCAAAGCACGGTACCTGAGTGCCTGCATTCCACGCCCATCTGAATGCGGCCCCCGCGGCCGGGAATAGAAACTCACGCCCTCGTGCTCACCAGCAGAACTCCATGGTCACTGAGCCACCACTGCGGGTAAAGAAGAAGCCGCGATGTTAATATTACTGCGGGGCTTGATGATAAATGCATATGACATCCTAACTGCAGTCGGTGATTTGAAAGGTATTGTCATCTGAATCACGGTAAGCAAGCAAGAAGCAACCTGTTACATATAAAAACAATGATATCATAGAACTGCCACCAGCGTCGGCGTACCTCGGTCGTCATTTGCAGACCGACGTGACATGCGATTACCACATAAACCTCACCCTTACTTCTGCCTAACAGCTCACCAGACTGCCCGAAACAAAATCAAACAAGTCCCTCCTGCCGTAGGTTAAAAATGAGCTATATCGCATTAACCAAACATAAAATTGAGCCCGTTTCTGTCATTTCGAGGTCATACAAAGTCTTCACTGTAAGTACTCATATCTAGGCCCTTCAAAACCATGCTCTTCGCTTCATGTTTTCATGTTTGACACTGTCTGTGTCACAGCTACAAAATATCGCACTCTATCTTACTGCTATTTTGTAACGTAAATTTTGGCATGTTCTTTTTCTTTCGGACACCTGCAGCAGACCAGCAGTTACCTTTTCTTAGCGCCGACCATGCTGGGTCAAACCCACAATATTATTATGTAGAACTGCTTATTGGAGCCAATGCTTTCAATAATGGGAATGCGCTGCCGAATGAGGAAAAAGGCGCAGTGCCCATCGAAGCAATCGCGGCAGACACACTAAAAAAAATTGACCGCCCTTCCGCTACTGTGAAGAGGGGTGCAAGCGAAGCTCGGGATCTGCGGCTCTTCGTTGTCGAAACGTATCGGCTTCGCATTCTCTCACGGCGAGGTCGGAACGTCGACGACGATTTCCAGAGCGAGTGTGACTGGCTCGTGCCTTGCGCGGCGTCTACTTCATGCATATAAAACCCTGCTTTAAAAGGCGCGCATGACGAAGCGTTTGCGATATATATATATATATATATATATATATATATATATATTTATATATATATATATATATATATATATATATATATATATATATATATATATATATGGGGATCCACTTGGGAAAGAACCAGCCGGTGGAACTTGTTTCATTCGGTGGAGAATGGGGGACAAGGGCTACCACATTTGTTTTTGATACAGATTGTTAGTACGTTCTTTTTCTTAAGGGACCAAAGTGATATATTTCTGCGTACTGTTATTTAAATGAGATTAAGTTCTTCCTTGCCAGAGTGGGTTGTCTCATCAACAAATGAACAAACTCCAACACCAATTGGTTTTCTGAGGGAAGTTATTATGTCCTTTTCTTTACTGAAAGCACATTTTTCGAATGAATTCTTGTCTTATGTGACGCGTAAGAAACTCTCTTGTGATCTGGTTTATATTTCTTGCCGCTTCCTGTATACCGCACGATGTATAACTTAGGACCTGAACGCAATGCGCCGAAACGCGTAAAGAAATGGCCGGTTAGATCTTCAGCGAAAACCTCCTTTTTCTAATTGCATTTTGGGATTCTCCTTGTCAAGCCATGGCTACAAAGTAAGGGCTTCTTTGATCTGTGGTCTGTTAACTGCATAATATGTAAGAAACCTAAAACTATTGAGCACATCTTCTTGGGGGATTGCCATGACTCCGTTTTCTTGTGGGATGTTCTCAAACAAACTCTGAAGAAAGAACTGCCGATAAGCCCTTTCGGTATTCGGTTCTTACCATGTGCAGGCACCGGAGGAGTGCCGGCTGGTTTGATAATGGTTTTGTGTATGAGCAGCGCGTGTAAAACACGCATGGATGTCAGGAATTCCCGCGTAGATCTAAGGTCTGCGAGGCAACACCTAAGTAAAAGCCTTAGGTACACGCGTGATGCCTTCAAGCATATGATTATACCGCCAGAGTGGTTTCAGGAGCTTGACAGGTTGGTGTCTGTGATATCGTCTTTGAAGGCCTTTTAAATCAGCACAGTCTCTCCAAACGATGTAATATTATTGTTCTGCACCAAGTGACCTGCTTTGTACGCGTTTGCATGGTGTTGTAAGGAAGGTAATAAAGAGAAAAAAAAAAGCGACACTGGCTGAAGGTGTTAGCGTGGTAGTCTCGTAACCGGGAGGTGGGTGGTTCGAATCCGCAGGCCGACAAGCATTCTTTTTATTTTCGCGCAGCTTGAGTTATTTTTTCGTACGGCAACACTAACACCGACGCCGACACGAGTGAGGCAATGCAAGCTTGAAAACCTAACTGTAAGTCGGCGGGTCTCCCAATATATGCTCGATTGCATTTAGTAATGTTCACGCTTTCAGTGTTCGTGCATGCGTGCGTGCGTGCACATGAGCAGCAATGCTGGCGGGCAGCGATGCTTCGAAGAATCTGCCTTGAGTGATAGGTAACACGAATTGCGTCATCCGTGTGGTTTGTTGAGTGGAAGACACTTTCGCTGGTTGTTTCGTCAAGCGTAAGGGTGTAAATTTATGGTAAAATTCTAAAGGTACCTATAGACGTATCCTCACGCGCTGTAACGCACAATTCGCGCCTACATGACAACACTTTTCATTGACTTTCGAGATAACATTAGCATTTTGCCACTTTATGTACTCAGCACAAGTGTATCCGATCGGCAATGAATGTGCTAACGTAGAATGATTTGGCAGCAATTTACCCGTCGCGGTACCTCACGCTATATGGCGTTGCGCTGCTGAGCACGAGGTCGCGGGTGTGATTACCGGCCGCGGCGGCCGCATTCCGACGGAGCCGGGTTGCAAAAGCCCTCGTCTGCATGCCGCGCATTGAGTGCACGTTAAGGAACCCCAGAAGGTCTAAGTTATTCCCCAGTCCACCACTACGGCGTGGCTGATAATCAGATCGTGCTTTTGGCACGTGAATCTCCGGAATCTAATTTTTAATTAGCCGCATGCAAGTTTCCTGCGCATTTTCGGAAACCTAGCACAGCTTTCTGAAATCATCACTTCCCCCAACTCTTGTTTTTTTTTTCGGTGCTCACGAGAGTTTCGACGGGAATTCCCCCAACTCGTGCTTTGCGCTACGGAAAAAAATCACGCCCCGTGGCAGTAAAGGACTAACACAACTTTATGACGCTAATGCGAAGGGATTGAGAGGAGTGGCGCGACACTTGGCGTCCTCGCCCTCGCCAATGTTTGCTTGATATTTGAGGAGCTGCTTTCTGTGTGTTCACCCCGTGTATGCGGATAAACGATGACATTTCCGCAGAAAAACGCCACTGCCTTTCTCAGTTATGTCGTCCATGGTTCGTCCTAACATCTCACTGTTCACTTGAGAGCGCGTGAACGCTGTAAAAGCAACTAACACGCGCTTTCAGCATGTGCCAAATTATAGAGACTTTTACGTTCAGTGCGATCGAGGCCTCGGCCGTACTCGGCGGAAAGTATAAGCGTTCTCGCTTTACGCTAACAGTGCGAGCAGTTGTGTCGCAGCACGTTTACCGCCGATGAAGGGAGTGCTCGGCCTTGGTTAAACAAGGCACTGCGTGCGCTGCATGGCGCCCAGGGCAAAGCACTCTGACCGTACTTCCTTGGTAAGGCCAGGCAGGCGGAAGCAAAATGAGCGGTGGAAGATGGAGCGACGCAGAGACGCCTGTCACCGTGCCAAGTTATTGCGCTGAGTGCTCGTTTTGCCGTTGAGAAAACACCACCGCGCGAGAAGAGAGCGATGAGCCAGACTGATCGGGTTACCACTGCCAACATGGAAGGACGTCCTCAAACAACGGGAATTGCCCAGACGAGCCGTGGAAGCGGCCAGTGCCAGTGCTATACAGTACGAGAATAGCTCATACGTATGCAATCAAAAGCACGCACGGCGCACCCAATTGCATTCTATATACAGGGTCTTCGAAGTTGAACTATCAGTAATTTTGATAAAGAACGCTATGCTAGCTACACAAACTTTGCTTGCAGAAGCGGTTGTTCGCTTTGGTGGACACGAATTTCGAGACAAATTAGAGCCACCAAGCACATAATTAACGAAAACTTCCTAATTAATTTTCTTGCCATGGCAATTCTAATATATAGTTATATTGGAAAGTTTAAGACAAGCATATTCGAAGACAACTTCACTTTGTTTGATT
Organism: Dermacentor andersoni; assembly: GCF_023375885.2. Classification (NCBI taxonomy): domain Eukaryota; kingdom Metazoa; phylum Arthropoda; class Arachnida; order Ixodida; family Ixodidae; genus Dermacentor; species Dermacentor andersoni. Next base: position 48,692,642 of record NC_092814.1, on the reverse strand, counting down.
CTGCTGGAGCACATGTCTTACGAGATTCTCATCGTCATATCTGACACTCATTCAGCTAATTTCGCATTCAGGGGCAAGGATCTCGACATGCCGTCAAGCCCTCATTGCAGTATGTGGCATATCGTTTGAAAACTGGATGAAGCTGATAACAGCTACACTCTTGCTGGCTGCTGGCGAAAACAAGCAACGACTGACTTCTTTCCTGTCCCTCGCGTTCCCTCACGGTCTGGCGCTGTTTAGAGATCCACGCCCCTGAATGCAAAATTAGCTGACTGAGTGTCAAATTTGATGATGAATATGTCTGAACAGAAGCACTCCAAGAGAATTGGGCTATGTGAAGTTTTCTTAAAATACGATTCCTTCACGGCTTGACGTTATCTAGAGATCCATGCCCCTGTATCAAATTAACTGACTGAGTGTCAAATCTGATGGTGAATATCTCGCAACAGATGAAATTAAACAATGCTATAGAAGCGCCTTCAAACGATCTCTGCGTGAGAGAAAGCTGTTCACCTGTTACTGGGCCGAGCGGTGAGGATAACAGCAAGCGTGTTCTTTCGACGACGCGTCAACAGTCTATTACTGCGTACTGGCGTCAAGGAAACGCGCTGCACTCAGCGTCGAGCCTGAGATGAACAGCTTGTTTCCACACAGAGGCTGTTTGATGGTGCTGCTACAAGCTGCTTCATATTTCGCAGGCTTTCTTTCTTGGCTGCGAAAAATAAACATGCAATGTGTACGAGGACCACTATCTTGACCTCTAGAACAATGAAAAGGTTAGTTACCTTTTATTAAAGAATTGGATGGGAGCGAATAAAAATAACATGCATTTGGTCATATTCACGTAGAATGATGGTAAATATTGGTGCATGATGGATGCAGGACCGTCGGTATCTGTGTGTGTGTGTTTGTGTGTCAGGGGCGTAGCCAGGTGGGGGGGCTTATGGGGCTTCAGCGCCCCCCCCCCCCCCCGAAATTTTTTCGTGCTGTGATGCACGGCCAATCAAAACAACCCACGGCGCCGGAAATCATTCTGGATTTTCTCTAGAATGTATTTTTCGCGCCCGAAAAAACATTTCGGCACGAAGATTGTGAACTCGGCCTAGATTTCGTGGCGACGCCCATGCACCTGGAGTCACATCACGCAAAGATCCCCGTCCATCACAAAGTTTCAAGGGCGCTTTGACGGCGAGCGGGCCCGTCGCGGCATCTCGCAGAGGTCGCAGAATCTACGGAGCGCATGGATTTCAATTAAGAAACTTTAGAGGTATAAAGATCACATAACGTTTTGATGCGAAAGGTGCATTGACATTTCCAAAGTCATGCTTTACATTTTCAATTCCGGATCTTTGTGGGTTTAATGTTCTTATTAACATTTGATGCCAAAGCTGCATTTACTTTTCTAAAGTCGTACATCGGACCATACAACGAAACAAGCCAAATCAATACACTATCCGACGAGTTGGCAAAGCACGCAGCGAGGTCCGATGAGACGAAGCGTTGTGATGGTTAATATTTTCCATCATGTCACAGAAAACAATATCAACATCTTTTTCACTTGCGCCAAAGCATCCATGTCAAGACACTAAAGCCAGCAAAAATAACTGCGTTCTTATTTATTTTTTTTACTTTGAATTTTATTCGCGAGGACACATTGAACCTCTCCAATTTTTTTGTTCTCGCTACCCGGGCTACCAGAGCCAGCCAGAGGTCATGCGTTTTTCATGTGTTGCCCTGACAACCGCGCGGCGCACTCTGGTGCGCGTTCGTTTTTCTCTGGCCGAGCGGATTTTGGCCTCGGATAGTTTTGGACGCTTTCTGGCCAGCAGACGAGAAAAAGAAGCAATGGTCGCTCTCCGTCACCATTGTGGGTGACGCAACGTCTACGGAAAGTCTTATCACACCAGTGTAGGATAACGAGCAACATGCATATGGTTCTCTGTGGACCAAGCGTCTCACATTTTCTTGGATATTCCTTAGGTAGCTACATCAGGTACCCCAAGTAGACATTCGATTGTGGCCAAGATGCTTTCCTTTGCGTTTCTTTATTTCGGTGCCCCCCCCCCCCACACACACACACACACAAACACGCAAAAAGACATTGTTGCCGCGCAGCGAATTGTCGCATGCTGAAAGTTCGATTTTATTACTACTTTTCCGAAACGTAATGGGCCATAGGACTCTTCACATGCCGGATACTCTTATTATATTATTGCGATAGCAATTAGGTGGACACTCAAGGCGCATTCCTGTCGTCACCGTCATGTTCCGTATAAAGTCCAAGGGCGATAACATCGTCAGCGCGCGCCGCATGCTGTATGTGCGAGTGAAAGCGTAGCGGGGGGGGGGGAGGGGGGGGGAGGGGGAGCCTACGATGGTGGGTCAGTCTTGTGTGCGCAACGGAGAAAAGCGGGAAGGAAGCGCACCGCTTCCGTCGCGCGCGATGCATCGGGGGAGTAGACGGAGGAAGGGGGGGGTGCGGGCCTTAGGATTCTGTGATCTGTGAAACTGTGATTGCGCAACATGTTTATTTGCCTTGTTTGACGCATTATACAGGGTGTTTCAGCTAACTTTAGCCAGAGTTCAACACTATGCCGATGCACTGTAAGACGACGCGACCAAATGCATGTTGCTAACTTTTGTATGCATTGTGCAGCTATAATTGTATTTTGTTTAATTAGATAATTAGTCACGATTAATTAACTAACTTCTGAAGCAACGAAGCTAGGAAAAGATTCCAAATTCGAAATTTTCAGAGCGGTTTGCAAAGCGTCCGAATAAACAGTTTCTGTCTTTCTATCTATTGAGTATTAGTGTTTTTCAGCTCACTGTGGATTCCCGCGAAATACAAAAAAACACAACGTGACATGCCCGCTTGCGTGTCGTGATTGCACTGCTCCCAAGCTTTCCGCGCACAAGCAGCCATAGGTGCACTAGCTGCCACTTAAAAAGCGACAGAGCAGCGACACAAGCGTTGGCTGTTCGATTTCAGCTAGCAACCGTTATCTCCTGTGGTGCGTAAAGCGACTGATGGACGTGGTTGTAGTGGTAGGTGGTAATTCCAGCCAGCGATAAACAGACTATCGTGCAACGGCCGTTAAAGCGCGAGCAATTTCGTGATGTCTCTTTCCAATGAGGTAAAAGCAAACATGATCCTTGCCCTAGTAGCTGCAAGCAGACAGAAACGGCAGGCTGCAAGAATATTTCGAAGCTGGCACCCGGGTACGTGACTGAGGCCGATGACAATATTCAACACCTACGAGTCGCTGAAGCAAACCGGCAGCTTTACAAGAGTGAGCAAC